>NC_087475.1:72394465-72697496 GCF_036417665.1 Passer domesticus
GCACTCAGAATCCCTTAGGCTTAATTTGAATGTAAGGAAAAGCTACTGTGCTATTGTTAAACTACTTGGGTTTAATTTTTTTACCAGCCAATAATTAAAAAACACAGGAAATGACATGGTGAATGATGGAACTATTTTGAAGTGCAAATTTATGAAGCAGCTGCATCAAATAAAGTGGTAATTTAATTATGCTTATGTCCTAAAGCTGAGGTGTAGTGTAGAACATTTCTAAGATACAAGCTAATTCAAATCTGGAATAGTAATCCCACGTTTAGTAATTTCAGTGCTATAGCTCACTTAATTACAGCATATTAGCAAAATAATGAGATAATTAATCTTCAAATGCAGTTCTTGTCTACATGCATATTACAGAAGAATTTGACTTATCCTTCTTTGTATGTTTTTCCAAGAACGAGTTATGACTAATTTAACCTAGAGAAACCCTTCCCCACTGAAATACCTAGATTCTTTTCTTTTCCAAACCTATCATGTTTCAGACAACTTGTTCTTTGTTTAAACAAGAAAATACTTTCATAATAAAACCTGTGAGAAAAATCTCAAAAGACATCACATTATTTTTATTTTTCAATTAAATATTATTGCACCTATTGCTTTTGCTTTTATAAGTAGAATATATGGACTATTCTTGAGCCATTTAATCTATCCTATTCCAGTTTTATTTGAAGTACAAGGGTTTTTATCTGCATTTTGAAAACACATGATTTTACAAGAAGATGGCTGTTGGCACACTGCATACTATATATTTTATACATTAAGCACAGTACCAGAAAGCAATACCATTTCAGAAATATTGTCATGACTTTAGCAGATTTCTCAGTGAAGTATTCATTTTATGTTTTACAAATATTAATATAAATACTTATTTTACATTTTGAGCCTTCTTTTTTTGCCCACAGAGCACTCAGCATCAACAGAAATATATACACACTTTTAGCTCCTGTTTGTATGTATACTCAGCTACAAAAGGTAACTGTTGTATGACAGGTGTGCTTTGATCTTTTCACACCACATGCAAAATGCATTTTTGTATGTCTTGTCTAATGTGCATCTCCCATTTGGTACACCACTTCAAGTCTGTATTGGTTTCCTTAAGCTGATTTTATGACTGCCATAGACTATTTTGAGTTTTTAATATATAATACTTTTGCTTACTTTTATGATGGGATATAACTGAACCATCTTTTCACATACTTCCACAGTCAATTTCACTAGGTCTATAACCTAGAAGCCTCTGGAATAGCTGATGAAATATCACTGCATATTTAAGCAATTTTACTAATCCAGTCAACACCATAATTGCACTCGGAATCCCTTAGGCCTAAATTGAATCTAAGGAAATAATGTTTTTTTCATGCTGGGCACATAGTCACAAATATCACATTTAAATGCATTATTTTTAGTGTCACTGAGTCTAATGTGTTAAGGAGCTGCAGATTTTATCCTCCATGGTAGGTGAGAAAATGTAATGCTGGCAAAACAAAAGAGGAAGGAAAACACCTTCTGGGAAAGGGAAAGACTGTATCTTTTGTTCCATCTTCTGTATTGGGTTGGTTCCTCTTTGAGGAACTGATGAGATCTACTGGTCCTAAAAAAAATGGTTGCTCAAATTCAAAACACTTGAAATTATGCACTTCTTTTCTAATAATAGGCAATGGCATGGGACCATGTGGCTTTAAATCATTTTACCTAAATGAGAGTTGCATAGTGTTTGTCTCATGTAATTGTTGGCTTTGTAAATTCAACTGAGAACTGCTACCTGTAGGAAAAGACTAGTCCTAACAACACAAATGTTTATATTCAAATTATACTTCACTGGGAATCTTGGAGAATGATAAAACTTCCTGTATCCCTCTTAAAAATTTCTGTCCAAGAAGCCTGAAAGACATTAATGAATATATACACACATTGTATGATTAGTGAAGAAAGGGTAAAATATGAATGTTGTGTTGGTTTTTTCACTGTGGACTATGTCAAAGCAGGCCTGAGTGAATCAAATGTTCTATAGCTGCCACTGTGTCTGTGGTTCCCTCTTTGCTGAACAAGCTACACAGGTTTAGGCTCAGGGCATGACTCAACATAGAGAAGCTGTATCTTTCCAGTGCAATGAAGAGATCAGGAGACTTCATTCCACAGCACCACATGCTGTGCTCTTGTCCAAAGCAGGAAAAAAGATGAAAACAAAAAAAAAAATCCAAGATCAGCTAAACTTTCAAGATATTTGCAGTGGGTTTTGTTTTTAAGTTTGGGTTTTTGGGTTTTTTTGTTAGAGTTTTCTGTTTGGGTATTTTCTTTCTTTCTTTTTTTAATTGATGTCCAATGTAATAATTTTCCTAAGCTTCATCTTTGGAGGGAATCATGTTCTTAAACTTGTATTTGACTGTGTCCATATTTCATGATGGACAGAAGAATGTCTCCTATCTTTTTTCTGACTGTTGATGGCAATTTTTGCTCTGAAACACTAATCCCAGTAATGAGAAATTTGAACCCAAGTAACGGCCTGAGGTCCAAACATATAGAAGTAGAGATTACCCACTTTATACAGAGAAAGCATGCATAAGTCATCATATCTTGGGAACACCCAAAAAATGTCTCCCTCCAGTTTGTTTTCTTAATTCTAATGTGACAGTGACAGCTCAAGTGCAAAGAATCAGATCCCTCCACAACCCCTCTTTTCTTCTCTGTGTCAGCTGCTGGGGATTGGCAGGAGTGCCTCAGGAGGCCTACTAGCCTTGCAGGGGGTTGAATTAGGGAGACCTATTAAGACATGGTTACCTTCATGTGGTAAGAAACTTTTTCCATGAAGCCTTTCCACGTAAGGTAAAAATGGGAAATGGGAGCAGGAATTTCAACTCTCTGTCATCTTTAAATGTTATCTGTTTGTCCTTGCCTTGCCCACTCAGAGTTATACATTTGATGGGGAAAGGCAGCCTTTTGAGGACTCCTTCCCTCAGTTATAGTTTAGAAGCAGCAGCATGGGTTGAGGGAAGATCCATCCAAGATCTCTTGTCACTGTCATGGGCTGAGGAGTCTGAACAGATCTAATTTATCACTTGTCTAAAGCTTAGTGGTTGATCTTGGTAAAGTGAAAGCAGGTACCTTCAGTAGTGGAATATTTTAGTCCATATCCTAAAACTAGTTCTCAGGAAAAAGCACTCATTTGTTTTTCTTATATTTAAATGCCATGGGGTTTTTACATTCTTTTTTTTTCCCCTTGAAATTTTGCTTCACACAGACATTGTCAACAGATGCCACCAAGGAGGTCTGCCCTGTGTCTGCTCACTGACACAGGGTACTGGTTGAGTGGTTTGTACCAACCCTTCCTCTTGGCAGCAACTTTCCCCACATTTTCCCCTGACTTTATCCTCCCCCTGAAAGAGTCACCATGTAGTAGAAACATCACATGTTGTGTTTGCTCCCCAGAGTCATGCTGCTTAGATGGGTAAGTTTTGGTGACTAACCCCATAGTGCTCAGGTAGGTGTCAAACTGTTGTAGCCAAATCACAACTTGTGGTCATCTGCTGTTTCTGTGCAAAAATTACTATATTGGATAACACCACAAGTCCTGCTAATACTGGAACTGTGTTTCCATTATAAGCCCACTATTATGCAAAACAATTTTAATAACAGGAAACACTTAATGTCATTTTTCTTCAGTGCAGAGTATCATCTTCATTATTAACTTTCCCTTAGAGATATTTAGTGTAATATTTTAAATATTTGTGGAGTGACCCAGTCCATGACTGCAATGTTCAAACTTGTCATCTGGTTTCCATTTCAAAAATGAGGAGGGTATCTAATCCAGTTTACACCAACTGTCCAGCACTCTCACTCTTGGTCACTTAGGCAGCCAACTAGCAACATTAACAGAGAAAAATGTCTTATTGGAAAAGTGTTTACAAGAATTGTAACACTGTGTCCCTTAAATACATCCTTCCTCTCCAGAAGGTACTTCTCAAAATGCCATAATCCTTTTTTTTGTGTTGCAAGTCTTTATACTCTGAGATAATTTTCAATTCTTCCTTCTCATTGCAGCACACATCCAGTCTTTTGTCCATTTCTCATTTTTTTCCTACTTCACAGAGCTTTCTACCTGAATTTAGACTCTCTCTTCAAGCTGCCAGCCCATAGGCAAGAGCCATGACTTTAAGGATAGAAGCAAGCTTCAATTCTGCAACTAAGCATACACTTGCTTTTGTGGTCACAGTTGAGATTTATTTTGAATGGACACTTGGAACAGCTTTGCAATTGTTACCATAAAGTGGAAGAGTACTCTTCATGGATTTCTGTTTTCCCACAGATATATGAACAGAGCACAGCTGTTGAATTGATTCAGTCCCTCACAGCGTTCCCAGACACTCTGTGCTCTACAGAATGACTGACCTTCATCAGAAGAAAGAAATGATTTGCACACAAAATCAAGATGTTGGTGTGATGGCAAAGATGTAGAATGTTTATCTTTCATTGCTGCCTTTCCTTGGTAAAATGTATAACCCCAGATGAACTTAATGGCCTCTTATAGGATTTCTGGTGTAAGAAACTGTGCTTCAAACACTGCACCTGGTTTCAAGATGACTCTTTCTTTCTCCTGCCTTCATCTACCAGCCAAGGCTCTTAGTCACACTACTTCCAGCTCAACCTCCATTTCTCCACTTTCAAACATTAGGCAATGATTGGTTTCCCCTTTTCAAACCAGCTAAGATTTGCTGCTGTTGTTGTTAGTAGTTGTAGTAAATGCACACTATAGCATACATTAGGAGATAAAAGGTACACAACCCCTCCAGAAGCCCCTACCATAAATCATGCAGGAGCACTAGAGGAAGCACACAACACAAAACGAGATAAACAATCAGACATAGAGATATACTGTGAGATGAGACTTTGGCTGCCTGATGGTGTAGTTGTAGTTGGATTTTATCTTCTTGGAAACAACCTTCATTAGAAATTAAAACACTTTTGGCCACATTTTGAGTAGGGATTGATTGAATTCTGTGCGTTGATTTTTCAGGAAAGCTGTGAATGGAAATTTGATACCAATGAGATTACAGTGAGCTGTTTTTTCTCTGGGGTGAGGTAAAAATTCAGCAAAGTGTTTAAGCATGCAGCTGATTTTAAGGATTTCAAATATCACAAATCAATTTTCTGCAGAACTTTTCCTGAACACAAAGCTGTGGAGGTCAAATGTTATCAAATTGTGCCATCCAGCTCTGTTTTCCTTTTTCTTTTGTTTTTTTTTCTTCCCTTCCCCCCCCCCCCCCCCCCGTTTTTTGTTAACATTCAGAAATACCTTTTTATTTCTATCTGTGAAAAGTGAAAAGTTAATTTTAAGCTGTCATACTAGCAGACAGGTTCAGCAGGAGACCATGATCAGTCCCAAAATTATATTTCATGTGGAAATGGGCACTGTTTGACAGAGATAAAAAGATTACTGAAAGCTTGCCTCAAGTAAGCCATCACAAAGGATGCTAAATTTCATATTCATAAATAAACTACATTACATAGCAGCACTGTATCACTTCCAGCATATGACTTCCTGTGAGTGTGACCAGGACAAACCCTGTGCCTATTTTCTTCCAGAATATGCTTTGGCAAGACTTTTGTGACCAAAAGGCCACTGCATATTTTTTCATCTTTTAGCTTTTCCCAAAAGATTCAAGCCCCCAATATGTTCCTTGAGCCTCTCCCATTTTTGCCCCATGCTATGTTGGCTATTCTCCCTCCCCTGTAATGTAAATATATGACACTTGCTGGAATTGAGCAAAGGTACCTAATGATACATCTTACATTTAGTCCTCATGGGTCTGTGTGCCTCAGGGTGCATTTTCCAGCACAGCCATTACTCTGCTAGTACAAGAGTCTGTATACCAAACTCTATTGCATGATTTAGAGATGGCTTAAGAGAGTTTACACATGAAATAACAAGTACTATAAGCATCAAAAATGCCTGGACAGCAGCTGCCTAATGGGCCTGAAACCCTGATCCAGTCAATAACCGTAGTATTCTCATTAAAGTTTTGTTTACACTGCTCATGTAGAAGTTTACTCACTTAAACAGAAGAGAAGATGCCCTTTTAAAAGGGAATCCAAGTTTGAAAAGCTATTATGCATGAGATTGGCAAATGTGGTCTCTATGTTCTTGCCCTTAAATAGTCAAAAATGTTCAATATATGGACTGTTTCTAATCATGATCCCACATGCACTCACTATTGAGTGATGCTGGTACCCTGAGCTGCTTCACCAGGACACATTACACACTACTGAGAGTGTCCCACAGAGGACAAAAGGTCCCAGAAGGCCAAAACAATTGAAACACATCTCTTAAAACAAGGGTCGAGCCCTGGGACAGGTTTTGGAGGGGAGCTTTGAGCTCTGTTCAATGCAATGCAGCACAAATCTGCAGTGGCTCAGCCAAAGACAGATCTTGTTACACAGCAAGTGCAGAAGTCTGCTCTCCTCTGTCTGCACCAAACCACAGAGAAGATTTGACACGTGCTCAGGCTGTGGCAAGAGCGCACACTGAAAGAGAATTTACTGAAGGGCCAGGTTGATTAATATTTAAATGGGATTCCTCATGATACAAAGATTTTCTTTGTATTGATATCCAAAGTCTCCAAACATGTGGTGTACTGCAGTCTGGGAGTCAATAGAAAGGTGAACAATAATTTGTCAGGTAAATGAGCACGTCAGTGTATAAAGAAAGCTGATTGGATTTGGAAAGGTGCCTTTGGATTTGGTTTTGCTTTCAATGATACAATAAGGTTTGGGCTTGTGCTGAAGTTGGCTGCCTTGCCAAAGGCTATTTTTACAGGGATTTGCTATGGAAAGAAGCCAACTAGACATAAAAGAATATTTAAAAGTGAAAAAAATCCTTTCAATGGATATGTGGAAAAGGTTCTCTTGAGAAAACAAAGCACATGCCTAATCATTTGAGCTATATTCTTCCCTCAGGTACCCAGTGTAAAACCAGATTATTTCCAGTGACTTTGAAGGAATTTCTCTGCTGTTAATGGGGGCAGAATCGGGCCTATTTTGTTCACTGGATCTATTTAAAAATATCAAGAGTGTGAGCTTTATTGTCAAACACGAGTCTGTGCTAGAACATCTTCTATGTTGGCTTCATTTCTGTGTGCAGCAAAAACTTCAGTCCCTTTTTCTCTGTCCTGTTTTTCCTTTTTAATTAAAACATGAAAACCATAGGTATGCAAAATCTGGTTGTGAATATGTGGTGGCCAATATCTGTACATGGAAGTAACTGTATTTTCTTCTGTCTTTATATACAGCATGATTGCTGCTGTCTTTCCTGTTAATCCAGTTCATTTTTGCTTTATTTGGAGCTGCATTTATTTAATCAAAACTTTACTGTTGGAAAAGATTTGGGTTTTCAGTGTGCAGTGGGACACATTTGATGTGGATTGCTTGCATGTTTGTGTGAGTGTGAGTATGTGCACACACACACACAACACACATTAACAAGTAATAAAAGATATCTCTCTGGTTCATTTGCGCAGTGGAGATCAGATTATGAAAGGTTAAACCATTAAACAAATGCTAATGCACTCTGATGCCTGGACCTTGTCCAATAGTACCTGCAGCAGCTGTCAACCTAATTAAGCCAGATGTGTGTTAAGTGTAAACGGACCTCCCAGGAGGAACAATAACAGATTTTAGGTCCCTAGGGGGCTCAGGGCACCAATGCATATAGTGTTTCTGAAGGAAACATCACCCCTACCTTGTGAGTTTTCTCCTCATTAGTACCATCCTGACTGTACTCCTCCGGGACTGGGCCTGGGGGAGGAGAAGTCTCTTTTCATTCCAGCTAAAGCCAGCAAGAATGCTCATTTTCAATTGATTCTGGCAGTCATGACATTTACTCAACACTCTAATCTCTATTTTTTTAACCTCCACTGTACTCTGTCTGTAACATATTTTAAAAGTGACATTTATCCTATGCCAAGTTTGCCAACCCTCTAAGTATATGTGGAGACCATAAGCTGATAGAGAGGACCTTAATAAGCCTTTTAATATTAACAATCAAGAGAAATCTATGGAGCATGGAAATATAAGGTAATTATGAGCATGCAGTGTGCAATAACGTGTTACAATGAAAAGGAAAATCCTTTTACAGTGTGAAAATATTATGGGAAATTAAAAAAAAATCACTTAGCAATATTTAAAACGTGCTGAAACTTGTAGCTGAATTGTTTCTTGTGTGCTATGAACTGCAATTTGTCCAGGAAAAAGAGACTAGAGAAGTAGACCTGCAGACCTTCACACCTGGTCAAGGAAAGACAAGTCTCCAAGAGTTCCCATACATACTGAACTTAACACCTACTTTCTCACTCACTTCACAGCCAAGTTATGGCACCTCTTTCCAAAGAAGCAGAACAAACTGATAAAGCAGCTGCACAGAACAAAATTGAGTATAGTTTCACTGGAATAGGTAATTTGTGATGAACAAGAAGTCCTCCACTGATTTCCTGGGAGGTTTGTCCTTTGATGCCTTTGGATCTAGCTCTAAGTTCCCCTCAAGTCACCAGTGATGATCTGATAAAGATGCTATGGCCCCTTCAAAAAAAATTTGTAATTATGCAATGGCTTTGTTTTTCCAGGCATTCATCATTCCCTATCAGGGCATTAAAAATAATTAACAACTGTACTAAAATAAATCATCCTGTTCTGCCTAGGACCCTAAGATTATATTTTAATACCTTATCCATAACAGATTACTTTTCTAACAAGCTTTCCTGTAAGATCTCCTTCTGTGAGACCTAAACGTGTTATAACTCAGCGCTGTGCTGTGCTGCTGGGATATGAATTGTTGGGACACTCTTCCTATTCAGTACTGAAAAAAAAAAAAAAAAGAGGGCATAGCAAATCTTTGAAGAGAGCAGGTTTCTCCTGTTTCATCATTGCTGAATGGTGTTAAATTCACTGTGTATTTGTGTCCTTAATACCACATTTCCTTGGCTTACTGATAATAGGGTGGCTAAATGAGTGTGCTGTCTTTCCAAATGCTGGAGGGTAATTTTTTATGGTCCATTGAATCTCCATGTTATCCATGTTATTCTCAATATCCCTAGTTCCAGTACAAGGACACAGGATTTAGGACCCAAGCTCATTCCATGTGCTGCAGCTGTTGTTGGCCAGGGCCCAGAACTCATGCTCCAGCAAGTGCCAAGTTGCAGAATCAGGATCTCACTTACACCTTTTCTGGATGAGGGCTCTTGCTGTCTTTGCAGTACAGGAAGGTTGAGAGGCTCCTGCCAGCAGCTTCCCCCATGGATCACTTCTGGGAAAGGGAAAAGTGGCCCAGTCTCTCATGACTCCCATCCCTCTCTGACCTGAGCTGTGATGATAGGAAAGAAGCTGAGAACACACTATTGTCAAAAGCATTAAATGCACTTTAAAAGGTGATTCATCCTTTCTGCGTGCTGCATACATTCTCTGATTTTCTGCTGTGCCAGGCCTAGTAAAGGACTTAGTGCATAATACACTACATTAATATGCTGTGTGTTTATGCTTCATGTGCTGCAGGACACATCAATCTCTGAGATACTGCTGGGATGGGCATTATTATGGTTGGACTTGTGTGCTCAAGGACACAAGGTAATTCTGCTGAACAGATGTGTCTGTGCTGCACAGCCACACACCACTTCAGTCCACTCAGCTTCCTTGGGGATATCTCTTACAATATCCCACTATCCCACATAAAACTGGGGGGAACACCTACTTGAGGATTCATCTGAATGTCACAGTGCAGATATCTAAATTAGAAACAGTCTTCCTAGACATCCTGTATCATAACTGGTGTAACTGCAACACCTCACATCCTAATGCAGACAGCTAAAATGGATGAGAGAAGCATCCTTCCAAAAGTGCCTGCTTCTCCCCATCATCTGCAGAAGTAGTCTGCTTTGACTGCTCAGCCCTTCTTCTGCATGGCAGAGTCAGCATAAGGTTACAGAAGAGCGGTGTCACTTGCATCAGTTGGAAAGAAATTGTTCTGTAGCTGTGAGCTGGAAGGCAAAGTCACACCTGTCAGAAATAGGTCAGTTCCTGTAGTGCCCAGAACAACAGCTCTAAGCAATTAAAGATCTGTGAGGGAAAATCCTTTGGTGCCTTCAGAGCCTAGTGAATACTAGGATGGGTAATAGAGCACAACAGGTTGGATTGCAGATTTGAATCTAGTTTGCCAAATCTCTTTAGGCACTTAAAGCCTTTATTTAATGAGGATCCCAGTCCTTTAGAAACTGATGGTGAAATGCCTGATGAAGCTGAACATAATTGCAGTGTACTGGTAACAGAGTTTGGTCTCTGTGCAGTATATTTCAAGTTTTAATGTGTCAAATAATTTTTTTTTGCATAGTGACATGGAAAAATGTTACACAACACAGTGATAAAATGAAGATACGCTCTCTCACTCTGAAATGATAAATTGTAAACTGGGAAAAGGAATGACATTTATTTCAAGCACGTTTAATCCAGAAGAAATGGGCTGGTGTAATATGATTTCCAGTAACCTCATTTCTCTCCTGTGAAAAGAAGACTAATACCAGTGGATATGCTGAGTGTATTTGGAAGGCTTTGAAACCAATTAATCACCTTCAGAATTTTTCATAAAACCTGATTTCATTTGGGACGAAGTAGGAGCTGAAGTAATTTAGGGATGTCAGATTAAAAAAGTTTTCACAGGTAAACATGCAATTCCATGAGCATCAGTATTAATGACTCCTGCCTTCCATTGGATTTATTTCTTGTGCATATGAAGTGGCACACTGATTTAAGCCTTCCCTGCTTTTGGGCTAGGGCTCCTCACCACAGGGATTTAGGAAGGAATCTGGGCAGGCTGGGTGAGAGGTACAATACACTGCAATATTATAACTGCTTTGGATGACTGAAGCTGGGGGGTGAACAATGGAAATGGTATCTGCCTTGCAGCTTAAAAGTGCAAGGGAACTCTGCAAGATTATGGCAATTTTTAATTCTTCACAAATGTGTGGTGTGTTTTAACTGAAATACTTTAATTCACACCAAAGTAAGTTTTCCTAGGTTACTACTTCAAAGGGAAAAATGCCAGACAGTGTATAAAAATTAGCAAAGGGCCTTCTGCAATCTTCTGTCTTTAGTGGTCTTAGTATCAGGTAGGAAAAAAAAATCAGTATCCTTGAAGTTGCAGGTTCAGAGCTGGTTTAATCTTTCAACAACGAGAAAGATAAACTGAGATCTGTTCAATTTATTGTCTGGATTTTTTCAGATAAGGCCATGATAACTTACATTCTTTCCATTTTGTAGGGATTTAATTTAGCACATGATATGTTTTCTAAGACTGAACTCCAGAGATCTACAGGGAACAAAGTGGATGTGTTCTTACTGGACATATTTTCTCCTTCCACTTCTGTCCTGTATCCCATGAAAGAGCTGTGGGCAGCAGCTCTTTGCTCCAAAACCCACTGCAGTTCTCTGTGCTCCTTCACAGTGTTTGTAAACAAACAGGGATGAAAAGCACCACCATGAAGGCAGAAAATAGCATTGAATGTCCTGCATCAGCTGTTCTGGAAAAACAGAACTGCTCAGTTATGTACGTGTTTTCCTCAGTGAGGAGTTTAGGATTATATGTAATAAATACTGTCATTTTAGTGTGATAATGCTTAGTATACTGAGCAAATGGCAGAAAGAGTGAATGAAAATATCTAAAGTATTTCCCTAATTACTTTGCTAAAATATTTTCAGATTTTACTTTCCTGTACATGGGTTCATATATTTTAAGCTCTTGAAAAAATAGTTCAACATTTGAACTTTTGATTAATATTTATCTTTACCTACTGCTTCTTTTTTATTCCCTAGCTGACCTTTTTTGTAAGGGTTTTATTTTCCAAAGATGCACAAACTTGAGGGAGAAGAAAATGGACATACAAGGTTAAATTGACTCAGAAAGACAATGCCCAGCCTCTTAAACCCTGTCATTTCCCTCTTTGATTAAAATATACAAGGGAAAATAAGAAGACAAAAGAAGCAATTAACAACTTAGTTTGCAACTTCACTGATTTCTTCGATGTGGTACCAGTCATATAAGTGGATCACATGTGCAGGGAAAATATTTTTTTTCTAAGTGTCAGATGCAAGGATTAGATTACAACTGCAGACCAGTTGTTCCTTTATGAAATGCAGCTGTTTTCTGTTATTTGATAGCTAAAGCCAATCATGGAATTAAATACTGAAGAATATTTTTTGTTACTTTTTGCTTTTAATCTCACACTGGCATTGCTGTTGCACTTATCTGAGATCCTTCCACATACTTATTTTTTCTGTTGGTCATTTGATTCTCTCCTTCCATCACCATCTTTCTCCTGCTTCCCTTTTCTCATGCTCTCTCTTCCCTCTACATTCCCCTTCTGTTCCCACAGCCTCTTTGATCACCTGTGTTTCCTGCCTATCATCTCTTCTATCTCCTCCTTTTTCCTGAGTCATATTTTCTTCTCACCCCATTTCTGCCTTTCCCTTACTTTTTGTTATAGTAATCAATCACCCACCCCATACCAAACTTGCAAACTCATTTTCCCTCTCCTTCCCTTGCCTTTTGGTCACCATTGCAAATTCATGCTGACCCTAGAAATACTCTTTTTTTCCCACATTCACTGTCTCTCTTCTGGTTTCTTCACAGCCAGTTTGACATCTTTGGTGCAGGATCTCTGAGCAGGACACGTGAGGGAGGATCAATCCCAGCACCAGAAGGGCAGTGGGCAGATGAGGATGCTGGGTATATGCAGCAGTCCCTGTGGGGATTTCCCTGGTGCTCCCAAGCTCACAGAGTCAGCTGTGAAGCAGCCTGGGCTGACCTACAGGAAATGGCACATGGGAGAAAGTTGTAAGGTTCTTTAAAATGTCATGACAATATTTTTCTATTTTCCATCATAAAAATATCTAACATTCCTGTTAGCACTATCTTGATAATGAATAACTGATACTATTCCTGTTTTGCACAACTCTATGCTCCACATTTTTATATGCACATGCATACATACATCTAGTACAAAATCTTCTGTTAAGATCCTCCCCAGCTGAAAATCTTTAGAACTGCCACTGCTCATGTGAAAGCTTATTACAGTTTCTATCACCCATGTTCTAACTGGCATTCACATTACAAAACCTGCTGATCCTATTTGAAAAGACTTTTAAAGATCTGAACACAAAAATAAACACATGGATACCTCAGAAAATGGTAATGGATTCACGTCTGTCCTTGATCACTTGAGTCACATTTCCCACTGAGCTGCCTTCACGGGACCAAGGGCAAAACTAATCTCGGTGAGTTTATATTAGAATAGCACTTAGATAAATAAACCAAGCTTGGGAGCAGTAGATAATCAAAACTGAACACAGCACTACAAGAAAATGGAGACTCAGATGTAGTTTAATGCTGAAGACAGGCATGGCCTGCTCTCCTGGTATGTAATCTAATATCCTCTTCTAAAGCTGGACAATAAGGATATGTTTATTTAACCGTTTCACCAAGGCCTCTGCTTCCACGTCGGGACCGATGTCCTGACACTGGCATACTGAAAGAATTTCAAGGAAACGGAGTGATCATCCTTAAAGACACCATAAAAAATGGTATGCACTTTCATCATTGTTCACATAAGGCACTGAACTTGCATTTGGCCACATGCCTCTCAAACTTGTCTTGCTTTGAAGGCCATCTGTCACTTTTACACAATGCTTTGTCAGCATTTGAGAGACATTCAGTGTCTCAGCCCCTTCACTTCTACAGAAGCAAATGCATAGGTACAAAGGAAATAATTAAGAATCATGAATTCTCATTTTACTGAGAATAGGTAATTTGTGGGGACCATCACACCTGTGAAACTTCCACTGTCTCAAGCACTCTGTAATCAATGCACTCTGCAATAGGCACAGTGCTCTCTCTGTTTAACTGTCTTAAACCTGGAATGTCTCCATCTGAGGGGAAAATACAGATGGGATGTTTGCTCAAGTTGTGCAGAGGACAAATCCCTTTGTAATTAAGGTGCACACTTGTATTTCCTACTATGAAGAAGGGAATGAAAAAATAATGACAGTAATTTACCAAATAGGTTTACTAGGCTTTTTGGAAATGGGTTCTAAGAAAATAAGGCTTGTGTTTGAAGAGAAATTCCTTCGCTTTCACTCTGTCAACATATAATAACAAGCTAATATCGTGCAAAAGAACAAAGAAGGTAAGCAAATCACATCTCACTCCAGAAATTTTTCCTTACAGAATAATATATTGTCCCTTTGTATTGTAAGTTAGAGTGCTGATTTCAAGCAGTACTTCTAACAGGCTAGTCTGTAATCAAGTAGGTTTTTCTGAGAAGCTTTCTGTAAAATCAAAACTGGTCAGAGTATATTTGAGGGCAAGCTCAGAAAGCAAAATGCTTTTGATCTAATAGCTCCTTGCAATACATAAGAAAATTGTTGGTTTGTTTTTTCCAGAGCACAGTGTCCTAACTCAAAAACCTCCTGGCTGTGCACTAATGCAGTGCAATCACATCCCAGCCTGCTCTTTGATGTCTCTACTGGTGCTGTACAGGGGCTGTCACTGGGAATTTCATCTCAACTCTTTGCTCAAAGATGGGCCCTTCAGACAACACACAGAAAACAATCTGGAACGGGAGTCCATTTTTGGATCTTTCTTTTTCTTCCTTTTCACTTTTCAATGCCTAAAACTTGGAATTTGGTACTTCAAAAGATTTATCATAAATTTGTCCTTGACATGGTGTGGCTCATAGACAGATTACTAACCCTTCGGCCAGGTAAAACTACCAAGCTTGAAAGTAATCCACAAACTTATAAGTATATTTTGAAAGGACAGACAAGCTCATAATGTTGCCTCTGGAAGTTATTCTTCCAGCATAAGAAGATGAGGAACCAAACCCACCCAAACAGTGCTAGACTAAGGGACAAACACAGGGACTAATGTGCACCATTCCTGGTGGACATATCGGACCTGATGTGCAGAGTGAAGGGAGGGAGTGAGACAAGTCTCCCTGGCTTCAATTCACAGGCATCTGGGATGAAGCCTGGACATAAGCCATCCAACAGCCACCACTGCAGGGAGAAAGTTGCTCACCAACACTGAACAAAAAGCCCACTCGAGCACGGTCTGATAGGCCAGCAGTCGGAAGCCTCTGCACTTTTCTAATTCATAGTTTCATTCTGGCAAGTCTGTATAGCTCCTACCCTCAGTCAACCTAATCAGCAGTCCAGGGTTTGTAGTATACCCCAAGGAGTATCTTGTTCTTCTGTCTCATTGTCTAAGAAGCTCTAATTGGGATGTGCGTGTAATTTTATGAATAAGACACTACTGAAGACAACAGCCACTGTTTTGAATATCATCCAGGTAGTGGTGAGAAAACTACTTGTCCAAATGCAAACAGCTAGCATCTCTGTTGCGCCCATGCAAAACTGACGTTGATGGCTTAATCAGGGAAATGTCGTCAGTAGTGTCAACTATTACTTTTAATGTTACCTCTTTTGATCCACCTCTCTGGTTGATATGGCCCGCCATGGCTTTGGTGTCACTTGGCTTTGGTCTCACTTATCTAACCACTAAGGTGTTAGTGGGTATCCATTTTCATTATACTGCTTAAGTACAATTTTTCGTTTGAGGGATTACAGAGTATAGGCCAGATATGGGACCAAATCTGCAATTCCTCCTTGTATGATGAAGCACTTCTTTGCCTCAGTGTGGTCTTGGTCCTGGGAGTGGTTTTACATTGAATGTAAAAACTGTCCAGTGACATTAGCAAAATTCATATTTTTCATATCCCCTACCATGTTAAAAGAAATTGAAGCATCAAAAGCAAACCTTACAAGAACATTGGTAATTGCTGCCAGAATTTTACACAAGGATAAAGAATGCATTTAGGTTACTTCTGCATCAGCAGATGAGTATTCAGTGAGCTTCTCAGTTTGATAAGAGACAAGTTGCTTACTGACTTCTCAGGATGTAAAACATATGAAATGCTTCACTGAGCACCAAAGGTATCTGACAGAGAGTGGACCCTGTGGATAACAGTGCCACAGCAGGAACCACTGAGTCACTGAAGTTGCCAGAGTAAGTATCTGGAAACAAAATTTGAAGAAACCCTTGTTAAATCTCATGCTAACTGAAATGCTGGTTCTTTTATGGGTTAAATTTCTGTTCTGTCTCATGTACAATACCAAACACTTATGCCTTTACTGTTACATTTTCCTCCTACTACTTGTCTCCTTCCCTTCTTATGGCATCTCATTTTTTAATTTAGGGACTCAATAAACCATCAAGAAATGTGCATGGTATATATAATAGCAGGGTTGGTAACCCTGAGTCCAGTTTAAATAAATTATATGCCAGAAAACTTCTGTACCAGAGATGTCCTGTTTGGCAAGTCATTTAAAAAAGTTGCTAGAGAGGAGGTGCTCCTGTCCCATCAGTTTTACCCTGCACTGTCCCTTCCCAGTGTCACCTACGTGTACTAAAGCCATTTCACGGGGGAGAGCAGGTGGCTCTGCAGACTGCAGAAGAAGGCAGAGCAATCAGACAGGCAATGGAAAGATTTATGGTTTCTCAATGTGCACCTGAGACACATCAAATATTTGCACATTTTAGGAACACAGCTGTGAAGCTAAGATTCAATCTGGCCCTGAAATATTCTATGTGAACCAAAACCACTGCCTAATAGGCTGAATAGCAAAGGGGTGATTGATCTAACTGGAATGAATTATGACACTGTCTTTCCAAATTCTCCACTGAAGTAAAACAGAAGCCTAGTTTTCTTCATTTTACTCTTTGTCATGATTAATAACAACAACAATAACAACAATGTTATTCCTCAAGGTTCCTTCACATCTGGTGAACAATTTGACATGTCACAAGTTAAAATGAATTTGAAAATATTACAAAAATAAATGACAAGTATGCAAAATTGTAAAGATACCAACAGTTGCTGATAAAAGCTATTTGCAATAGAAATTTTTCTTTGTTTTGTCACACAAATCAATAGCATAATCACTAGAAAAGATGATTCTGTGTATTTGGCACTGAAAAGGCTAAATACAGAAGTGGAATTTCTGGCATTCATAGCCCACCCTTCCCAGGCAGAGAAGAAACAATGCTATGTCATGGAACCTTAAGAAGCAAAAAAGCCTATAGTGTCTGATAGAAATGCAGTTGGTTTGAGTGCTTAGGATATGGGTAGAAGTCCCAGGGTCTTCCATCTTCACAGCTCTTGTGTCAGATATGTGTGACATATAGTGTTTCACTACCAAAACCAATTATCCAGCTGACAAGGCTGTTTTTAAAGTATTAAAGACAAATATTTCAGAGCTGGGCAGTGCTAACAGTGGTGTTCTGTACTTACTGGTCTCTTTGTGTCTATGCGTTTTCACACAGTCAACAATTAAATAATCCATTTCAGTGTTACCCTGGGGAGCTGCTGGTTTGTACAGTGCCTGGAGCACAACTTCTCTGCTGCTGTCAGGGAACTTGGTGAGATGAGATTTGGGGGGGGCTTCTAACTCTGGGGCCCTTCAAGGCCAGCAGTGGCCAGAACTTCCTTAATGAAAAGGAGTCTGACAGAACAGTTTAGTTGGGGACCAGCCTCATTGCCTTCTCAGCTCTGTTGATTCTCATCTTTTTAAACAGGGGAGGAAAACTCCCAAAACTCCCAAAACTGTTTTTCAACATGGTTATGGGTTGTTTTTTTTTGTGGGGGTTTTTTTGTTTGTTTGGTTTGGTTTTTTTGTTTTGTTTTGTTTTTTCTTTGGTTTTTTTTTGGGTTTTTTTGGTTGGTTTTTTTTTTTTTGTTTTTTTTTGTTGTTGTTTTTTTTTTCTGATGCCATCTACTTGAACATTTTTCTTGTATCCTGATTTCTGCCTCTGGACCTTTCATCTGCCCCATAGATCTGGGGGAAATCACAGATGTCTTGGCTCCTTTGCCTTGGCCATGCTCCTTAGAAGGCTGCATCTCTCATTTTAACTAGTACATTGCCTTACTTTACCCAGTCATTTCCTCTAAAAAAATGGTGAACATGCCATAGAATTGCCCCATCCCAGATCCCACCTCCCTAGCTTAACCAGATATGGAAGTCCCAGGGAAAGAAAGCATCTCCAAGCATCCCTGATTGTGAGAGAAGACTGTGGACTTTCTTCTTGGGAACTGGGAACACATTTCCTGGGCATTCATAGCAACCATAAGAAATTTAAGTTCACTCAGACCTCTACAGATTGTGCAGAGACCCTTATTACCAAGATCTGTGTCTGTGCTGGGCAGATGCAAGGTGATTTATGGCCCAGGAAAATGAGGGTGGGTTGCACTACAGCCCTACAGCTCAGACATCACCTTGCCAAAAGCTAAGTATTTTCTTCTAAGCACGGGCTTGGAAGAAAATCCCAAATAACCAAATGAAAAAAACAAGAAGAAAATACCCCAGGATCACTTTCTGCTGAAAATGTATGTCTTTCTTCAGCCCTATTCTCAGAAAAGGCTTGGTAGAATTCAAACCCTGTCCTAATTTTCAGCTTGATGCAGATACCCAGCACAAGCAGATATCAATGGCAAAGTTTTGAGTAAATTAAGCTTGTATTGCACAATGACACAGTAGAGTCAGAAAAGCCTGTTGTGTTGCATCTGTTATTTGGTTCAATGTGTCTGACATCTGGAACGTTAAACTGCCATTCTGATTTTTTGTTAAATTTTTGTAAAATTAGATTTCTTGTGTGTTTTTTGTTTAGGATCTCTGAGGGAACATTCACAATCTTGGCAGCTTGTGCTATCTCAGCTCTAATAATGCCCGTATTTTGAGAGACAAAATGTACATTGATCATGCTGTGGATTCCTGTTTCACCAGATGCATTGTTTCAGGCCTTTGTGATTTCATACTGGATTTCATCTCTTCTGAAAAGAAAAGAGAAACATGTAAGAGAGGTTCAGGAACATTTTTCCCATGAATATATTTGTCTAAAATATGATTAAAAGGGCCTGCTAGGGTGAAAATACAGTATTTTTTCTTTTAAAAATTAACATGTGGTTACAGCTAGGTCAAAATTGATTTTTGCATGCTCAGTTTATTGCATATTTCTAAGGATTTTATTTTTGTACTCATTGCAGTAGCAGAGCAAAGGGACTCTGGTTTAATTGCTCTCAGGAAGAGATTTGGAATAAGAGCCTTGAAAAGTTTCTTAATGATCCTGAACTGCTTTTTTTTTTTTTTTTTCTCTGCAGACTAAAAGATGTGGAAATCAAAGATGAATGGAGATGTTAGGGTGAGCAGAAAGCAACTGTAATGTTTCCTTTTTGCATTCAGAAAAGTCAGATATTTGGACTGCTGTTGCAGAAATGAGGGACGAAAATTATAATGTCTCTCTGTTCACCCAGAACCAATGGAAATCTGACTTGTGACTCTTCTCATATAGAAAATAACCAATCTGTCAACAAAGCCCTACTTAATGAAATCCTCGTTTTGTGCTCCACATTGGCTTTTATATAAAAGTGTTGACTGACAAGCTTATTTGGTGTTAGTTTAGGGGTTTCTTGGAAGGAAATAACTTGCCTGAATCACTTCTAAAAATCAACAAAATTAACAAAATACAAACCAACAACATTCAGTGAAAACACTGGGTTAGCAGGGCTGCTCTGGATTGCATGGTTATAGCCATCAAACACTCAGCACCAGACCACAGAGCAAAGGAAAGAAGACAGAGCAGAAAACTATAAATACTACAGGTTAAAAAAATGCTTTCTCCCCCTTCTTTTCCTTTCTTTTCCTCGCATGTACTTTCCTCACACATACTTTGGCATTTATCTACCATGACAAGCCTCATTTCTCCTTTTAAAAGAATGCATAAATGAGCTATGAATATTTGATCCTTTTTTAAACAAATATTTTGGCTTGACAAGTCGCAGCAGATAAGACTACCCAAGATGGTAGCCAGCTGCTCAGGGCAGGGAGCGTAGGTAGAGAGGGGGCCCGCGTTAGAGGCAGCACCTTTCCCAGGCCGCTGCGTGGGGCAGGACATCGCCCCACAGCCACCCTCCCGTCCTGCTGCAAGCCTTCAGCTCCTGCACAGGCTGCTCCAAAGCTCCAGGTCATCCTGCAGATCAGTGCTGGAGGACAACCCTGCCGTGCCTGCGCCCCACTCCAGCAGTCCTGCTGACTTCGGTGGGAATAGTCGCGGCTCAGAGCCAAACGCCTCTGTGTGTCCTTTCAGGACCATGGTTTAGACAGCACATAATTCCCTCTGTTAGGGCTTTCAGGAGGTTTTTCCTCTGTGTTGCTGGGTAATTTAGCTGACTGTAGTCAATTCAGACTAGCTGCTTTGTAGAGAACCTACCAGTCTCACACTGTAGTGAAATTTAGCAAACAGAAATAATAAAGGGTACACCTGCGTGGGTTTGTTCACAGTATGTTTCAGCCTTCATTTGCAAGTGTACTGTAATCTGCAGAAATAATTTCCAGGTATTCTACTGTGCTGATACTTTGAGCCAGTGACAAATACACTGATTTTCGAGAAATACCCACTTACATCTGTTTTTCACTAAAACTGTGAGCATCTGAATGGTGCATTTGAATGATGGTACATGGATTTAGCTAAAGTCCTTCTTTTTTCTTGTTAAAAAAAGCTATTTTAGGCATATTTTAATGGCATAATATAGGTGACTTTTGGGGATTTTATCTTGTCATTGAATTTCAATTTAAAATTGTATTATGGGGAAAAATCATTGGGTGAAATAATTTAGAAAATAAAATTCTTATTTCTTTTTATTTTATTTTTTCTACACTTATCATGATGGACAATCTAAAAAGAGCAGTACCCATTTTCTTGATGGAGGGAAAAAACCCCAAAGTTAAAGTAACTTATTTGATTTAATTTCATTTTCAAAAGATCAGGGCAGAATTTTTGGCTTCGCTGTAAGTTTGTATCATGGAGAGATAATAATGCATGATTCATTGGAGTTGGTACAGGGTGCCCTTGACTTCAGAAGGCTTTCCATTTGTCTCAGGAGGAAAATAGTTATTGACTGGGGAAATCTTTTTACTGAGGTACCTCTTTTCTGTGTGCTTTTTTTTTTTTTTTTTGTAATATATATAATTATACCAGCTTTTTGAACATCAGGCAGGGCTGAAAATTACTGATAAGCACAGGAACAGGGAACAATTTAATCACTGCATTAAAAATCTTGTCTGGGACATTTTTTGATTTCCACAGAAGACTCCAGCAAAAGATTCATATCAATCCAGTTTTCAAATTTTGCGACCCCCTGCATCACCTGAGGGGCAGTGCTAATTCATCATAGCACTGCCATGGGAATCTTCCAGAGTGCTTTTACTTTAGATACATATCCTCAGCCATTAGACCCTGGGCAATGCATTCTGAAGGGGCAAAGTCTCCTGAAATATTGCAGAATTCATTGCAGTTCATGTATAGATTAGAGAATATCAGAACTAGCACTCAAATATTCTCCAGTGCAAAAAATAAAAACATTTTGCAGCCCATAAACAGTAAAAATGTCACAGAAATACTCTTTCCCTTGCTACACTGTTTGGGGAGCCTTTGTGGAAGGATGGTGGGATTGGTGAGAGAATGTGCTTTTTTTAATATATAGTATACATTCCTTTGTATAAGGCTTCCACAGATGAAAGTGCTCATGGTAATGTACCCCTGTGACATTCTGTTTGAAAATATTACTCTTTCTTCAAAGAAGAGAAAGGGAGAAGCTGTAGCTTTAAATTGTATGAGCATGGGAAAATCAGACATGGTAATAAAAGTGGATGTTTGAGTGTGTCAGATAAAATTTATTAGATAGGGGTCTCCAGCTCAGTGCATTCCTATGCAAAATTCTTGGTCAGCTGCCAGAAAGTGAATTCTGAGCATTAGCACAGTAGAAAATATTTATATTGGTGTAAGGCTGCTGGCTGTGATATGCTTCTGCTCTTTTAAAATAGCTTGCCACTTGCCACAAATTCAGAGATGTCAATAGAGGTCAGACTGTAGGGAACTACACAATTTAATGAATCAATTATAAGCTTTCAGACAATCAGTAATACCATTGTGGAAAAAAATGAATTATTAACATGTGAAAATAATTCTGCAACAACACATACAGTAGCAATCAGGGTTATGTTTCTAAAAACATTCAGTCAATCTAATTGCTCTCCCAGTAAATTTAGCACAACAGAATCTCTTTTGTTATGTACTTTTTTTTTTTTTTTGAGCATTATCTGCAGTATAAAAGACTGTATGAAGACATTCCTCAGCACACCTCAGCTCTGGCTTCACTTAGATACTACCATCAGATCACATTTCATTGAAACTGAGCCCATGAAGAAGAATGTTAAATAATTTCCAAATAGATTGCTTTTACTTGATGAAGGTCCACACTTTATATCAGTTCTATTTGCAATGAGTAGGGCTACTTCAAGATATTTTCTTCTTGCATCTGAATTTTGGTCCAAATTCTGATAGTACCTTTTCAAGATTTTTCTGAAACTGTCTTATTTGAAGGAGGCACGCCATCTTCCACACAGCTTTGGCACAAAGAGCTGCCTGGGGCAATATTTCCCTGTGGCAGGTCTCTCTTCCCTATGATTTGCTTGTGCATGTAGCACTGGTGGATACTTCCCTTGAAATCTGAGGAAAAGGAACCCGTGCCCTAACTCCACCTCCTGCCCGAAGCTGTTTGCTGTGCCACAGGAAGCAGATGTCTCTGGTTTTGGTGTGGTCTCACGGGTGAGTATGAACAGGCAGAGGTAGAGCAGAGCTAATAGCCAGCAACTGAATTTCTATTTCTCCAAGGAATACTGACACAAAATAAAAGTTTGACCCTAAATCTATTTAATCTTAGCCAATTCTGCCCTCAAAAAATTAAATCAAAACCACATATAAACCATCTAATAAACACTGAGACTTCAACTATTCTTTCCAAATATGTATTTTTTAACTATAATCCTGCAGGCAAAATGGCAAAATAATTACTTGCTCATTTGGGCTTTTGACAGCACTTGATCCTTGAGAATTTATCTTTTAACAACAGGAAAAATACAAGATCGATATAAGGTCTTGATTACCGTGCCATTTTTAGAGCAGAATGCTTTTTTCATTTTCAGTTCTGGTTTTCTGAGAAGTCATACTTCTTTTGGTTTACAAAGATGCTCACATCCTTTTAATTTATATTAAGCAGGACAGAAAAAAAATTCCCAGCATCAACCCCAGCTTCCACAGAGTATTTGTATCAGTCAGACTAACAGCTGTTTGGTGAATTTAAACTAATCACAGTTTCCCATTCATTCAGATTCTGGAATTTAAGAAAACATCCAGCTAACTCTCAATTAAAACTAACATATTCATTTCACATAAATTTTAGAAATACACAAACCAAACACAAACTAAGGGCCGTGTTTCACATCTGGTTCTCAAATTTTAGAAGAACAATGTAAGTTTTCACAGAGGTTGAAAGGACCATCCAAAAATAGAACCTGGAGTTATATATAAATAGAGACTCTGGACTGAATGATAAATCAGCTACTCTCCTTAAGCACATTACTAAGTCAATATTAATATTTCAAATGAAAATGAATCTATAAGAGAATCACAGAATAGTTCAGGCTGGAAGGGATCTCCAAAACCATCTTGAAAAATAATGCCACTGATTGGAATGGAGCTCACATCTAACACCATCAGATTTTGCTGAGCTATGTCACAGAGATATTTTCTTAATGCATTTTAGCAGTAGCACATCTTAGCTAATTAAATATGCATGATTGCTTAAGCTGATTCAGGAGTCTGTTGGGAACAAACATATATGGAAGCTGCTGTGTGCATTTAGACTGCTGTGCTGTAGCTGGTGCACAGAATTCTTGACACAGGAAGAGTAAAATATGCTAAACCTCAGCCAGTGGATTTTAAGCAAACAAGTCTTATCTTCTAGTTCTATCAAGAAACCTGTATTCATTTGTATCATTAACACTAATTCTTTCCCCTCTGTGGTAATTCATTAAATGCAACACAAACATAGCAAGCAAAAAACCAAGAAGAAACCATACTCCTGTCCTGAGAGCTACCATACATCTCTGTCTTCATTTTCCTGTCTTGATTTGCAAAGCCACAGGTAGCATGTTAACTCCTCCTTAGAGGAAACATTGTTCTCATCAGACAAATCACTTTTGAGATTGAAAACTCAAAATAATGAGCTCAGAATAGTCACTGAACCACACAGTTATTTGGGAAGCTTAGTTTCCTCTCTGTAGAAGGAATAAATCCATGAAGTAGTAAAATTCACTCTTCTTAGTAGTAAAATTCACTTTCTTTTGGGAGGAAATTCTTCCTCCAAATTGTAAAAACAAAGTATTTTGTAAGTGGTTCTGTAGAATTCTTTGGTCTCATGGGAATGGATTTTATTTTTAAAGAAACAGTGAATATATATGTGAGGAAGGATTTTTTTTTTTTGCTTGCAATAGACAAGATTTCATACATTGTTTCAAAATGTACTTATTTTACATCTGTGGCAAAATTTCTAAATGGGACCAGCAAGTTTCAGTTTAGTTTTTGGTGTCTCAATACAATTTTTGCCATGTCTCATGAGATGCAGTGATGCATGGAAACCTCATAGAAGTTGCAACCACACAGGACTTCATGTCACGAAAGAAAGAGATGGAATTAGAGTAAATATCTGCTCTAAAGCCTGAGGTACATTTCTGCTAGACTGAATTAGAGAACTTACTGGCACATCTCCATAAACATGACTCTGAACTAGGAAATAGTTAATCTTTTATTACATTGGATAGCCTTGTGGGATTGCTTTAGTGATTCATTATAGAAATCAAAGTAAATTCTACAGTATTGTGCAGTTTGGCTCATCCAGTTGGAAAAACCCTAATGATCAAAAAAGCATGTGTTCTTACTCAGATATGTTTTATGACATGACTGTAAAATGTACCTACCACAGTTTTTCATTGTTTCACAGACAATAAGCACAGTCATTTTCAGGTTTCTATTGTTCTGCAGCTAAAGCCATGAATGTCCCCTTGCTCATTGACATGAGTGACATCTGCATTTACATCCAGAAAAGGGGCATGATTAATTACTATGTTTGATAAATAAAGTTTATTCTTTAAACCTATAGAAATAGCATTGCATTTGAGACATGGTTCTGAAGAGTATGTCAGCTTTTCAAACATAAACAATGTCTGAGAATTTATAACTTGGCAGAAAGGCCTTTTTGAACTAAATCTGAACATTTATGCTCGTATCCCAGAAATAATTTATTTTGTGATATCTGCCAGCCTTACTCAGACAAGGTGGTGTTTCAAATGTATGACTTCCATTCATTTCAATGGGAACAAACAGGTAGGAAAGATATTCTGAATTATTTAAAAACTTGATTTCAACAATTTAATTTCATAAGAGGAGCAGCTGAGGACACTTGGCTTGTTCAGCCTGGAGAAGAGGAGATTGAGGGAAGACCTCATTGCGGTCAGCAACTTCCTCACGAGGAGAAGAAGAGGGGCAGGCACTGATCTCTCCTGTCACTGTGGTGACAGTGACAGGACCTGAGGGAACGGCCAGAAGTGTGCCAGGGGAGGTTTAGATTAGATATTGGGGAAAGATTCTTCACCCAGAGGGTGGCTGGGCACTGGAACAGGCTCCCCAGGGAAGTGGTCACAGCACCAGTCTGATGGATCCCAAGTGTTTGGACAATGCTTTCAGCATGTGATGCATTTCGTGGGGTGTCCTTCCGAGAGCCAGGAGTTGAATTTGATGATACTGATGACTCTTCCAACTCAGGATATTCTATGATTCTGTCATTCTATTATTTTCAGGGAAAAAAAATAAACAAAAAACAAACAAAACAAAACAAAACAAAACAAAAAAAAAAAAAACAAAAAACAAACAAACAAAAAAAACCAAACAAACAAAAAAAAACCCAAAAAAAACTAGAACAAAAAATGTCATGCTTTTATTTTAGCAAACATTTTTAAAGGAGACTTATTGAAGAAGTAGTGGAGGGTGAAATTCAAATATTACTGACATCCAAAGTTTTCAAATTGAATCCCTTCCATTCAGATCTGTATTTAAATGTATGTAGTTACCTCTTTGTAGGCACTTCACATTAATGAGCTGTATTTCTGTTTGAATTTATTATAATCACATTTGAACAGTGCTCTAGTAATAATGAAAAAGGTTCATTCCTATTATGCCTGAGAGAATAGAGGTTTTGTAGAACCCAGTGGAATTGCAGGCATGCTGTTTCTCACAGGAATGACTGTTTGCAGGAAAGGAGAGAATCTAAGCATTGGATAGCTTGTCTTAAATTCCCAGGTCTTTGAGTAATTCTTTGCCAGTAATTCAATTACAAAGATCCTGAATTTTCATAACCAATGGCTACCATGTGGTCACAGGAACTGTCCATCTTTCATTACAGTAGAAAAATCCAGACCTCTCTGGACACCATCTGCTTCTTGTTTTTTTGGAATTTCCTTTTATTCCTCCTATCTGTGGACATTTCCAAACCATACTTTCCCAGTTAATCCCCAGACTAAGCACTAAACTCATGTTAAATTTTGAGCTGCCATTTGGCGTACTAATTGAACAGCAAGGCTTAACATATGCTTTGAATGTTGCTACAGCCCCTCAGTTGTCAAATAACTGCCACGATGTTCCAGTCTCTTTAGAGGAGATAATTCACTGTATTAAATGTTTCAATGAGAGGAACAATTCAAAAACACACCCACTGCAGTTATAACACTAAGTGATAAATAACTGAGAAGATTTGAATCTCCGGTTTCTGAGTGCCAGTAATGCTCCATCACTAGTATGCCTGATTGAAGAGGGGTTATTATAAATCAGAGATTACAGAAAACAGAAATGTGCCTTATTGGCAGGTAGTTTTCCATTTACAAGCATAGAAGTTTGTACAGAACTAAAAGTGAACCAGAGTATAAAACGCTACGGAGAGGTGAAAAAGAAATTTTTGCAATCTGTTGAGAAGAAAGGTCAGCTAAAGCTTTAATCAGCCAGTGAGAGCTTGAGCTGTAAGAAACTCTGGTCCTACACAAGCTCTCATGTTACCCTGCTCTAGGGACCAGATCATGGCCCTCTGAGCCATTTGTGTGGATCTGCTCACATCTACTCTGTGCAGGACCAGTGTCCCCAGAAGCAGCCATCTCAGATAGACTGCCAGCCACAGATTTGTGCCCTGCACCTGTGACTGCTTTGTTTCTGCACATGTTCCAATTCTCTAGTTTCACCCCCCATCATTTGTTGTCCAAGCAACAGGCATTTTTTTAGGATTTCTTGCTATTTACATTATTATATACTTGCTATTACATTTATTGTAATGTAAGAGAATGATGCCATATTCTTTTAAGAGCTATTCTATGACACCATGGTAAAAATTATATTGTCTAGTAGGCTTGGTAAAACTGAAGTGCCCAATTTTTTTGTTTCATTTCTTTCTTCCCAGTGGTCTGGCATGTAATTAGGTCATCTCAGACATTTTTTTAAAAGAATTGGGTTTTGTACCCTTGTCTTAGTTTCAAACCTCACTTCTCTTATTAACAACTACTAGCATGAAAGGCAACAGCTACAGTGCAGCCAGCATAATTTTCTTTCCCATTTCAGGTGTTGATCCTGTAGTTTGATTGATATGAGTGGTAAAGCTATCTCGTATTGAGCCATTTGCAGAAAGGGAATCTTAGAAGCATGGCATGTCTTTGGTTAGCAGCCCACTATAAAATTAGTGCTCTGTGTTGTATTTCATTTTGGTTTGCTTGATTTTAAGTAGGTGATGAATACTTAGTAAATGCACAAACAAAAATATACACACTGATGTCTGATTGTGTGGCTTTCCATGCTGGGAGACTGCAAAACCTAGGGTGTTCCATGATGGAAACAATGCAGGAGTCTGCAGTGCCCGTGTCTCCCATGCTTAATGATGAATTAACTCCAGAACCTCAAGGTGGTTTGGAACACATTTTCTTTTCCACTATAATGTTTCATGAAGTGTGAGTTGTAGCAATCTTTTTTTTTTTTTTTTCCTGCAGATGTTGCTGGCAGTGCTGCACCACATCTTCTTACTGATATGGTAGAGGTGATGGAAAGGGAACATGGAACTGAAGTGGGTCACTGTTCTCCCTTACTGCAAAAAGTTTAGAAGAGAAATATTGTAGACCCACTTTGAATAGTTACAGTTACAGAACCAGTACCTGAAAATACCTCTTGGGAGCTCTGCTTCAATAATTCTTTTAAAGCCTGTGTCTCTGAAAATGGCACACATGAATAACAAATCACCATGTGAGTGTAAGTGGAGTAACATATGATAATTTCTTGTCATAAGTAGATATATCTGGCATAACATGTTTCGTGTGGTTTGGTAGGGGTGACAGCTCAGTAACCTCTCTTGCTTGCTCTGTTGTGCACCAGATGAGGACGGGAAAGCATGTCCACCCTCTCCCTAATGCTGTGCTTGTGGCTATAGCTCCAGCTGTGGCAAGAAAAAGAGAAAAACAAGGCAAGACAAAAAAGCTGATTGCTAGAAGCCATCTCTGAGTTCTAAGCCAATTTATGTCACCTGAATTTAGAAATAGGATTCATCTCTAGTTTAAAACACAATTTGATGTCTGTACATGAGCTAAATGCCCAAGCTCCCATTACAGGCAGTGGACATCTAGGGACAGCAGCCTGGAGACCAATAGCAGCTGGCAGCAGGATTCATTTGCCTTATTATCATCATCTATTGCCAACCCAGGTCTCCTCAGGAGCCTTTCCTGGCCTCCACCTGCTGATTTGGAGGGGATGAGTCTCCCACCAGTGCTGGGTGTATCTGTACCAGCTGTGAGGAGCCCTAGCAGGTCTTCACTCCTTCTGCTGAAAATGGCCTCAGGAGCTCGGGGTAAAGTGAGCACTGCTGACATTCACTTGCCTGAGCCCCATGTTGAGACTCCTGTGATGGAAAAATAGAAGAAATCAGGGGATAATACTCCAAAGCTATTCCAGGTTCTATCTTGAAATTCTGCCATGAAGGAATATGAAGGGATTTATGTGCCTAGTTCCATTAATTAATGGAATGCCCTGAAATATCCACATCTATATGGGACTGGTAGGTATGACACTGGGCCCATAGGAGACGTGAAGTCTTTCCTGAGCTGGCAGAGGGCAGGCAGGATGTCTTTGTACATCATCTACAGATGCCTCTGTCTTGTTATTGATCCTCTCTTTCTCCTCTGACTAGCTGAGATGCAGCTTCTCTGCTGTACAAACAGCTACAGAAGGGTGAGATGAATCCTGACCCAATGGCTGTTTCCAACACCAAGAGACAGGGGCTGTAAGTCACAAATGAATCACACCTCCCCTATTCCTCATTTGGTCACAGACACCCAAGGCCACTCAGCTGACAAGGCATGAGGGACAAGGGAAGCAAGCACTCAGTTTCCCTGAGAGCCATATACACCCATATATATATATGTATTATAGTTGTCTATATTTATATAATCTATATATACATATTATATGTGTGGTTTATACCTTTATTAAACATTATTATTTTAAATAAATAATATTATATATAAAGACTTTATATTTTATAGTAAAATAAGTTATTCATGTGATCTATTATATAAATTATATTTATATAATCTATATATTACTTCTATACAGAAATCTTTAGGAAAGTAGCTGTTATAGCACAACTAAAAATTAAGGAAACAATGAAATAAATTAATGGGAATGAGACTGCAAATCTAGTGCTAATAGAAAAGCAAAGGATGTTTATTTAAAAGAAAAATGGAAGCACTATAATTCAAAGTGCAGGAAAAGAAAATCTTGAGTGTAAAATACATAGGAAAAGCTAACAGAAAAATACATATGAGTTTTGAGGGGACAGGCTAACTATGCTAGTACATAAAAATTGTTTCAATTTTCAGTCTGATGGAAAATGAGTTTTAAAAGTAAGTAAGTTTAAAAAGTGCTGCTGTCTTAAATGTCCTTGTTTAGTAGCTTTATGCTAATAAGTGGATTTTAAGAGAAATTTCTTAGAAACCAGAGTGATTCTGTAAAGACCCCAGCCTCATTGCACAACTACAGCAATTGTAAATGCAGCACTCAGTTTATGGAGGAACAATTTAAGGGTCAGGATTTTGCTGACCTCTGAAAGCAACAAATACAGCACCTGATAACAGTGTTCTCCAGCTACTGCTGAACCTGTCTAAGTTTCAGGCAATGACCCAGACATGAAAGAACTTAGACACTGGCAGACCAAACCTGCAGACCAATACTGTCTCTTTGCCTCCTGCTTCTCCTCTGTGGGCTGGTATCTGTATCATACTTTGTGTGAAACACAGCCCACCAAGTCTAATTCTCTAGTTAGGTGCTTCAGCAAAATGTAGTACTCACCAAAATGTAGGTCCCTGGCACTGGGTGGGTAAAAAAAAGGGGAAAAATTCCATCGGCCTAAAATAACCAAAGTTTCCTGAAACTAGAGAGAGATTTCCAGTACCTTTGAAAACCCACAGAAGTTTCTGCCAGACAGACTTCAGGATTTCTGTTCACGACAGTATGAGAAACTCAGGCCCATTCAGAAGGTGAGCAGTCAATGAAGTCATGTTTCTGTCTCTGGCTAAAAGCCTGGGGACCTAGAGGGAATGGGATTTACTGGAGCAAATCCAGTGAAAGACCACAAAGTTGATACAGGGACTGGGAGGATCTTTCATAGCCAAAGAGGATGCGAGAGCTAGAAATTTCCAACCTGGAGAAGAAATACTCCGGTGGATTTCATCAGTGTATATAAGCACCTGAAGGGAGAGAATGAAGATGATGGAGCCAGCCCCTTGTCAGTGGAACCCAGTGACAAGAGAAGGGGCTATGGGCATGAATTTAAACATGGGATTCTGTCTCAACATCAGGAGTCAATTTTCCTGTGAGGGTGATCAGGCAATGGGGTAGGTTGCCCAAAGAGATTGTGGGCTCTCTGGTCTAGGAGATATTCCAAATCCATCTGAACATGGTCCTGGCAACTGGCTGTTGCTGACCCTGCTTGAGCAGGGGGCTTGGACTAGCTGACCTTACAAGCTCCCTTTCAACACTTCTCACTCTATAATTCTGTGATCTCCTGCATCTCACTGATCTCACCTGCCCCATCAGATATAGAACATATGGATCATAAACACAGCACCCACTGATGACATGACAGCCCTGTAACTAGGGCACTGCCCCAGACCTGGACACAGCTCTCCAACATCCCTGAGCATCCCTCCTGGCATGTCTTCAAAAAGTTGCATTTTGAATCTGGATTATCTTGCAAGCAAGAGGAATGCTCCAGTCATTCAGATGGGCAAGGCAGAACCCAGCTTTTCCCTCTATTCTCCTCTATTTAAAAAATCTTGGTTTTTATCCATAATGACATGTGCATTCAAGACAGCAGCTTCTGCTCTGTCATAGAATCACTGTTTGGGTCCTTCAAACTCAGCCAGCTCCAACATCTCTGCTTCTTGTATGGGTGGCCATGTACTGGCTCACAGTGAGATCAGGAGCAAGCACCTTCTGCTGTTATGAGGTCTGTGGTCTGGTTGGGTTTGGGCCCTTGGCAGAAGTCCATGTCCCAGTTCATGTCCTTGGAAAAGAAAGTCCTGATGTCCCACACCATCCAGACGGGGAAGACAGAGGTCAGTCTTGCCAGAACGGGTCAGAACAGCTATTGGGTAAGGAATTCCTTCCCAGCTTTGCTTCTCCTGCAAAGACAACAGCTTTATTCTGTATTCAAACCATTCTGTCTTGCCTGGCGCAGGGCAAACACTCACTCGTGCTGCTCTCAGTACAAATGTGAATAGCATGATGTGTCCAGAAACCAACCAGTGACAGGAAAGCAGAGAAAGAAGCAACCCTTTACTACTCTTAATTTGCTACTAGTTTTTTAAGCTAGAAACTGACAGTGGTGTCAGTTGGCAATGAGAAAGGTACAAGTACTGCACTAGAGATGACATAGACACATTTTTAGTGATTGAAAGGCTCTGACTCAATAGGCAAGCAACTCTTTGACATTATATATCACTGTAAATCAAGGTAAGTTTAGGGGACATCCCATAAACAAGCCAGTTCTTTTCTGACTCAATCTTTCCTAAAGTTTTCTAAAAGTTCCAGATTGAGCCAGACAGTCTAAATCCTATTAAAGTCAGTGAATTCATGTAAAAAGGAATGTTCCTTGGACTACAATAAGGTTTCCTACCAATTTTCCTTTGATTATATTACAGATGACAGTTTATAATAGAACTGCAGACTATAGTAACACGGAAAAAACCCATAAAATTTAACATTTATATTTTTCCAACTCCTTGTCAGAGATCAGAGGGATTTAAAAAATTTAGCAAGGAATTTACAGCTTGACACAATCACATGTGCAGTAAAAATAATATAAATATCAAAAGTAATCTCCTTCATTCCATCCTTCCCCCATTCTTGAAAAGAAACAAATTGGAGAAGTATTAAAAAATTACTTGGACTCCCAAGGTGAAGCTGATAATAAATACAAAAAGTCACAGGGAAACAATTTTTTTCTGTCTGTGTGAGAAGGCTCAGCCAGTATATTGTCTATATGTCAATGCAATCGTCCTTCTGAAAAATCTGTGCATAATGTATCTACCACCTTCTTTTTTTTCCTATAGGTAATTCTATACATGGGCCAAGGAGCTTTTAGAAGAATTTGTGTTCCTTCAAAGAGCAGCAAAACGTTTAAACCTCATATTTCAGCTGGGAGTTTTTCTATGAATAGCTCATTAAAAGCTGTGGGCATACTCACTCCAGTATTTCTGCATGGGAGCAACCTTAGGCAGGTGTGTTATACAAGGAACTGCTCTCAGAACATTCACATGAGCTAAAATATTCTTTTGAAAATCCATGGACTGGGCCAGTAACCAAATCACCGTATTTTCCATGGCATTCTCAGTGGCACAGGTGGTATTACTGCATGGAGAATATTTTTTTTTTTTTTTTGTGTTGGTTCCTTCACTGTAGTGCTTCACACATTCAACTCACAGCCCCTTTGTACCTCCACCTTTGGTAAAGGGTGTAGCGCATTTTTACTACATATATTTATTTTCTTTTGTTACAAACTTCAGCAAAGGCATTTAAAATTGTGTCTAAGATTATTTTTTAAAAAGTTATTAATGTATATTAAGATTAATTATATATATATATACCCATATTATACAGCTGAAGGAGGGAAAAAAACAGCTTTCCTCATGCTATAATAATAGGCACTTTGAGTAAAAGACATATGGAACAAGAAGATAGTATGCAAGTAATAGTTAAAAGCAAAAGCAAATTCTCAATATTAGGACTGCAATCTACTAGTAAACATTAAGTTCAGATAAATATAGAATTAAAATATCAGATTCCCTATAAAATTAGCTTTTGGAACAAATAGAATTAACACAAAAATACAGTATGACCATGGTAAAAAAAGGCCTTTACCTCTATGAACCCCTCTTGATGTTCTCCCTGCAGTGCAAAGGGATTTTAGTTTATATAGACACATTTTTTCTACCCAATTCTCTACCTAATTTTTATCATTAGGTCAAACATTTAAACATTAGGTTAGGAAACATTTTCCCCTTCCAAGACTAGTCTCCTCATTACAGTCCTGTAGACTATTTCTGCCCCTGGAGAATTTTTAGACATAAGAATGAGGCAGGGAAATGAAACATAAAAAAAGAAAAGAAATCCAGTCTCATCCAACTTGCAATCCAGACAACGAGGAGCCTGGTGATGTAGTGAATGCTGCAGAAAAGGAGCTCAGTTTGAAATCTGATTGTTTCATGCAAAAAAATCCCCACAGGTATGAGAGCAGCTTATACTCCAAGGAGTGAGATATCTAAAACCAGGTGAAAATATTAAGCAATGGGGTTACATGATTTCAGCTGATGTCCTGTTTCCTATCTGGGAAGACTATTTCTGTTTCTTGTACCTAGAGACAATAACTGACCTATCCCAAATTCCTCAGGAGTAAAAACAAACCAAGAAAGCTCAAGGAAAAAGTCAAATTCCCTACAAAACCCTTGGGTGTTAAATACTACAGGGGATGAGATGGTACAGAAAAGCACCCCAGAAGTGACTTTAAAAGATTAGGGGGCAAGTGTCTGTACAAGAATGGGTGCCCTGAGGGGAAATGGAAGTGATGCAGAGAAAGCAGCATGAGACCCTGAATCCTTAAGGCATTTTCTTAAAATATGGCTGGATGATGGTTCCTACATTCACAAATATACTAAAGCCAAAAGCAACGAGTGGATTTAATTGTTTGTCAGTGGTGCCAGGATGCTGTGCCTTTCAGTGCCACAGTACTCAACACCTGCTCGACTTGGCTGGTGTCACCTTACTGGGGTAAGCAGAAGACCTCTCTGTCCTGCAGGTCCATGGGAATGTCAGAGCTCTTGTGGCACAGCCTGAGGTCAGGACCCCATCACGCTCCCTTTTCCTTGTGGTTGGGTGAGGACACTGAAGGAAATATGTAATGTTGGAAAGACCCTTCAAGACGTGTGAAGAGCATCTTCTTAGCAAGATACCACTGCTGGGCCTGTGGATCAGGCAGAGGGTCAAGAGGAACAGAAGACAGAGAGCCCATGTTCTCCTAAGTCAAAGCAGGGCAAGGGTAGGAGGGCTCAGGCAAGGCTGGTTGTCTTATTTGTGATACTGGAGGCAAAGAGAACACCATGAATAGATGGTATTCAGACTATTTCTTGGTCAGAAGAGCTCTCTGTCCACTGCCAATGCAAATTTTGTCAGAACAGTCTGTTCAGTCCTAAAAGGATTGTATAACCCAAGTAAGAAAAAGTTCTGTTTCTCTAACTATCCTGAGGGTTTTTGCCAAAGGGCAGTGAGAAGAAGAACAGGAAAAATGGAAAGTGAATTTCTTGCTGTTATGAGACTCAAACAACTAAGAAGCCACACCATCTCATTCTGCACTCAAGAGCATGTGTGACACTGAAAATCCAGGCATCCAGGTATCCAATTACAAGTCTGTGTAGCAAAGTTTAGGAAAAACTTACCTGAACCATCTTCAAAAAACTCAAATTGTGTTTGAACTTTTTTTTTTAATCGATGCTTGATCTGGAATGTTTTGGTGATTTTTCTTGCTTACTTTTAGGAGGAATTGTATTAGTGTTTTCAAGCATATGGATATAACAAATCCAACCATCTAGATTATTTAAAACTAAACAGAGAAAAACCCCCTTGTTATTTCCTTAAGCTTGCAAATAAATGTCTGCCAGAATCAGAAATTAATTCAGGTTTTGATGCTGTAACTCTGAAGTCTTGCATAATTATTTATCTCTTGATTTGTTTCCAGACAGACTGCCAGATCACCATATTGTGCAATTACTATTTCCAGTTCTCTGTAGGAACCAATATTTTGGTGACTATTTAGAAATATTATCATAGAAAAACAAGTACAATGCTGCTAAAAATATCGTGATAACACCTTTTTTCTTAGTTAATTTTAAATTATTATGAACATTTAAATTTATTGGCATAGCTAATCTATTATCATGGTCAGTGAACTACATTACACAGTAGAATCACACTAGCTGCATACCACCCCTATGTCTGCAAAGTATTATAAAGATCATCATTCTTTCATTCTCTAATCATCATTCTTCAATAAAAATTACGATACTTATAAAGCCAGAAACCTCTCTAATATTTCTATAATGTATCAATAACAAATTAACCAATAAATGATGCACAGGGAATCACAAGCAATAAATGCTTGGTTGACTTTATTATTCACTATAATTTATGCACCTAAAGTTTGTCTAATAGCACTGTTATAATGGTATTGGGACATTGTTATTGTGCTTTATTAACTTGACTTTGCTATAAAGAAAAAAATTTGTGAATTACACTGTGGTGACTTCATATTGAGTCATACATCTCATAGTTACTATAATTTTTTTTGCTTAGGATATGTCATTTTAATCCATAAGAAGTTAATCTAATGTTGAAATAAAGTAACCAAAGTAATCAGTCTTTGTACTTTTTTCAAACCTTCAAATATTTTCAGATTTTATTTTCCAAGTAAAAATCTGCTGCAAGATAAAGAACTAGAGGAACCACAAGTAAATGTCAAAAAGATCCACAAGGATTGTGAACTAGTCCCCTGCTCAATTATTCTGCCATTATGAACTGAGTGTGAACTGATGGTAATTGAAGTGAGAAAGGCACTAAAACATTTTCCAAAGCACCATCTGCAATGAATCAGAGGAATGAAGATAAAATGACAAGGACATTTAATGACAGGATTGTGCCCCTGCCCGCCTTTCTGCTTAAAAAGGTCTGGCTGAATTCCAGTTAGAAATGATCCCAGCACAATGAGTATACCATTTCTCTGTCATGTGTAACTGGGTTTCACAGAGATATTTGAAGAATGCAGTTAAGCATCTCTTTGAAATCTGGACTGTTCCCAACCTTTCCAGTGTTCATGATACTCTGAGTTGATCTCTTTTCCTCATATTTTTTCTATCCTCACAAAGAAAATCTGTATCATTTGGGACACAGCATCACTGGTAATGAAAGCACATTGGTATTACACCTTATGAGTAAATCAAGTGTATGCAGGATCATCCCAGGCATTCCTCCTTTTCCTCACAGCCCTCCCCTCTCAGCCCTCACCTAGACAGATCCTCTCATAACACACCACAGACCCTCACCTGCATTCTCCAAGCTTGGGAGCAATGCATCCCAACAAAGAGGAAGTCAGGCAAAAACTTCAGAAGATCTGCAAGCATGAAAAAGCAGCAATATCCTCAACTGGCACAAACACCAAAAGGAAACCTACAGAAGGAGGATATAAAGACAGGTAGCCTGGGAGGAATACAGAAAAATTGTCTGAGCATTCAAGGATCAGTTAGGAAAGTCGGCGCTCTGATAGAATCCAATCTAGAAGGTTCAGATTACATGTTAGGAAGAAGTTCTTCCCTGTGAGGGCGGTGAGTCACTGCCATTGGTTGCCCAGAGAAGCTGTGGATGCCCCATCTCTGGAAGTGTTCAAGGCCAGGTTGGTTGGGGATTTAAGCAACCTGATCAAGTGGAAGGCATCTCTGCCCATGGCAGTGGAATTGGAAAGAAATAGTCACTAAAGTACCCTCTGACCCAAACCATTCTAGGATTCTATGAAATATAGGCTTCCAAAAGACCAAATCCCTTTTGAAAGTAAGTTCTTCCAATGTTCAGTTACTTTTACTCCTGAAAATGCACTCCTTGTTTATAATCCTTTGATTTATTTTCTTCTGAAAGGTTTCTTTCTCATGAAATTTCAAGTCATGATAATTAATCTCTAAATGAACCAATTCTCACATAATTACATAATTAAATTTTCCAACTTTTCCAGACTTTGGGGCTTTCTTGTACTTTTTCTCTGGTGCAGGCGAAGTACTGAACAAGATGTCATACATTGCTAGAATGATAAAATACTGTGAAAAGCCAAACTAATATCTAGAAGAAATGGAATAATGTTGCTAAAACTGTGATGCAAAAAAAAAGGCAGTTGAAAAACTCTTTTTATCTTGAATAGATTTTAAATTGTGGTTAACAGGAACCTCACATTTAAATAATAAAAACAATAATTCTGTGAAATAGAATTTCATACGCACCATATTGATTCCACTCTGTCTGTTATCTGATTACTTAAAATTAAGATTGGAAAGCATTTATAATCCTTTGCTGACAGGGAATAAGAAAACAAAATTATTTCAAATCATGGGACGGTGCAGTCTAGCTGGTGAGACCAGACTATACAAGATCATAGACTCATAGAATATTCCAAGTTGGAAGGCATCTGTTAAAGACATGAAGTGTTTGATCTTCAGTTACCACATTGCATGGACGTTCCTGCATAAAAAGGTTTTGGCTTCCTATCAAAGCTGAAAATATTTATGGGTTTGCAACTCAGTTTTTCCAACAACAGTCTAAGATCCTTATGTCCCCATAGGTATCTTTTATGAGAAATTTGTTTTGTTTGAACTACCTTCCCCCTCCCTGATTGTCTGTTCCCACCACTTACAACATAAATTTTTTATCTTCTGTTTTCTGAGTTAGTTCTGAATTAACATATCTGAATGTTACTGTAAGAAATGAAGGACATGGAATTAAAGTTTTACAGCAATACATATTTTCACTGTTAATTGAAATATGCAAATTTTGTCTCTCTTAACCTTTCTTGATTTTTTTTTTTTTTTTGAGTAGGAAGTGGCTCAAAAACCAAGACAATTCACTTGTATAAGAAATACTTCCATTAAACACACTGAAAATACAGGGTACATATAAGACATATAATCTATATCATATTGGAGTCAATTTAACCTTTTCATTTGAAAGACTCACAGCAAAAGGAAAGAAATATGCAAGGTTTTAGTTCAGAGCCCTCTGAGGACACTGGGACATTTACCAGGCTAAAGTGAGAAGAGATTAGATTTTTAAACTATTCCATTTCTACCAGTACTTTAGGAGAGTGAAGTGTATTTCCATTTTAAGAAACCACCTGTCATGCCATGCATAATCAGTGCTAAGGGTGAGATTAGCATGGTTTTTTTCCACAGTGAATACAGAAAATACTGGCAGTTGGAGAAAACCAAAAGTATTTCTAATTTTGAGCAAACTCAACAACCAGTTCTGGATGAAAAATCAAAGGAAAAAGTTTTGAATTAGTTTAAAATATTTTATTTCAGTATTTTCAAATTATCTGAGGATTTTTTTCAAAACAGTGAAATTAATTTTTTTTTTCTTTTCTCATTTACAGAAAAAGAGGATTTGCTAGAGCAGGAGAGGAATGTAATGAAGCTAAATAGGAATGTGTAATGCAGCCACAAATGACAAGACAGAATAAAAAATGTCTGAACAAGCAAGAAAGCACTCTCCAGTTCAGGAAAAGGGCGCTGAGTCTTAGCCTGTGTAGGTGAGCAGAGCCTGGGAAGCCTCCTGCCCACCTCTCCCCATTGCCCTGGCCATGGCATTTGGCAAGACCTCTTTCCAGGTGATGTATGGAAATACCAGGGGTAAGGAATGGTGATGCAGAACAGAGACAGGCACATATTTGGCTCTGCTCCATGCCACTAACAGCAGATCTTTGAGACTTTGCAGCTCCCCAGCAATCCTTGCTATAGGACATGCATAAGTGCTCCTTGCTGTAGGATGTGCATGAAGCTACAAGCAAATAGAGGGTAAGGTAGCAATTATTTGAAATACAGGCTGCCTTAATGGTCTCATGAGCTCCTCTAAAACCTTAACATTAAAGCAGTCAAAAGTTAAAAATTAAATAAGCACATTTTTCCATATTCACATTTTGTATTTCTGCACCTGCATTGATATTCTGTATTGATAAATGAATTTATAGAGTTGGTTTCACAAAGACAGTGGGTATATCACTACCATCTGTGCACCAAAACTTTTAAAAAATACAGTATCAGAAAAAAGTTGGCATTAAAAATGTTTTAAAACTGTGACTGCTTCCAGGGTCTCAAATTTTTTTATCATATTAGGTTTCATTAGAATTTGGTGTAGGGTAAGTAGGACGAATTTCCAAACCTTAAAAGATCAGGCAAAAGAAAAAAATGATAGCAAGTAAATCCTTATAAAAGCAGTATCACATCCAGAAGAAACATGTCATTTTGGGTCTTCCAAATACTTTGAAAAGAATAAAATGTGGTTTGGAAAGAAGCTTGGTATGCTTTGAAATTCCAGCTGAAAAACCAAGGAAGACCTATTTGTTTTCTTTTGTCTTTTCATGCAGCCCTTCTGGATTTTTTTTTTTTTTTTAGTATCTGTAAAGCATTTTCAGATCATTTTGTATGACAGGTTGAGTATACATCATTATTTTTGTTGCTAGGACAAATGAGATAATCGTAAATGTTTTGTCTACAATAAGAAAACTACTATCAATTTATGTGGGGTATGCAATGAAGCCATGGGCAAGCACGTGGTACTGTGGGGTGGGGATTAGCTGCTTTTGGTGCCGATTGACAGAAGAAACAAACTGAGATTTTTATGGAGGAAAGCAGTTCTTTACAGATTTCACTTTGTGTCAGAGGCAGACTTGTTGCAACAGATATCTGAGCATGACATGCAGGTGGTAAATCACTAAGTCACACTTGGTTGTCAATGGGTTTGTGCTTTTAAGTCACCAATGGCTCTGAAATTTCAGAGATAATACTTACTTAGGGATGATCTGCAGCACTAGAAGTGAGGGGGGAGACTCCCTCATCCCCCTGACATCTGGATCATGATAAGACTGAAGGAATCCCTGAGGTCAAACTTGGCCCAAAGAATCTCTTCAAACACCTGCATCCTGAAAGGAATTTTCCATCCTTTCAGCTCCCACTTTTCTGCCAAGGAAGCACAATAAATGTAGGAACATAATTCAATGAGATCTTTTCTTAAAGCTATGCATAACTTTCTGTCTCTCTAGTCTTTCCCAGTGTTCAAAAATGAGAGAGTAAAAGACACACAGCAAGTACGTGGTGATCCTTCCCAGCTTCTGGATGTTGTTGGTTGGGGGCCTTTCTGCCTTAAGGTTGCATTCAAACAGTGTTACAGTTAAAAGCTATCAGGTGATTTATTTCTGAATAAATTAAGGAATTCCTTTTGAATCCATGTGTAAATTTTTCCTGGACACCATTTGACAGCAAAAAAAAAAATCTATGTTGTATTCTGAGCTGTGTAAAAATATATATTTTTAATTTAAAACTTATCTTCTGTGTTGGAATCACAGTCCCTAGAGGTGCTTAAGGAAAGACTAGGTGTGGCAATCAGTGCCATGGTCTTGACATGCTGGTGTTCAGCCATATGTTGAACTTGATGATCTCAGAGGTATTTTCCAACCTAATTAATTCTGTGATTCAAGTTTTACAGGGTGCCTCTAAGCCTCATGTGAAAAGAGGTGAGTATTTCTATTTTTTCCATGTCCTCCATATTAGTTATGATTTTATATTTCTCTCTTGCAGCCCTCTTCTTCTTCCCTTGTCCAAATATAGAAGAACTTTCTCTGATATTTTTTGCCCAGTAGTTTTTAATTGCCTGGAAGCAACTCCATAGATATTAGCATGCTTGTGACATTTTCCTTTGTCTTTTTTTCAGTTGTCCTATACCCTTTTGTGCAGTGATCAGAGTGAAGAGCACATCAAAGATCAACATGAGAGCATAATATGTTTTTCTATTTATCTGTTCCTTTCTTAGTAATTTCTAGCATTCTAATGTACATTTCTGCCACCCTAACCCCATCCCTTCCCCCTCCCTCCCCACTGATCACTGAGCTAGTGGGGTTTTTTTTGGGAAACAACCACAGGGACTTCAAGAAATTTCTCCTTGGTAGACATAATTTATACCCTATCACTGCATATTTATCATTAAATATGTTCTGGCCTATTTAGTTTGCATGCACTGACCTTTAGCTCCATCTTTCATTTTATTGTTAAATCTATTAAGATTATGACATTCTGATGGACCTTTGAAATGAACTTTAGATTTGACCGTATCAAAAAATTTTGTCAGAAGACTTTGCTTCCTCATTATTCGCATACTTTTCCACTTTTGTTATGAATATGCTGAAGATATTTTTATGGCTCTGTAACCCTGCCACTGTGAAAATTGCTTTCTTATCTCTACAAATAATTTCCTACGTCTTTGAAAACTATTGCTCGAAAAGGATGTTTTTGTCCTCTCACAAATTACCTCACACCCACCTCCAACATGAGAGACCCAGAAACCCAATTTAGGACCATCTCCTTTGCAAATGTCTTTGCTTACAAGAAGTAAACAAAAGCACATCATCAACAACAAGAAAAAATGCAGATACATATTCAAAATCTGCCTAGGCTTCTAATTTTTTTTTTAACTGAAAGATCCATCCATCCGTTAGGTTTCAATAGATAGCTGTCTAATGAGATTGTAGAGCAAACTGAGGAAAGCAATTGTATTTTCTAGAGCTTTAAAAGTTTTGTTAAAAAAGACAAAGTATGTGACATACTACCTACACACATTATACTTCTTGTTGAATTAAAACTAGGCATTTATCAAAACCAGGTTCTCATCTGTTTGAAAGAATGCTTTAAATAGACCAGGTAAGCAGTGTGTGGAAATGGATGTGGAAAATGAAGACAAAATGACTTCATCACAAATTTCTTACTCTTCAAGAGACAAAAATTCTGCATGGCAGTTTCTTGTTATTGCGAAACCTGGTTATATTTCCCCATTTGTCACTTATTTACTTTTGCAATGAACTCCTTGTAGTGGATGGATTGGGTAAAGCCTGGGCTCTGCTAAAAGAGACAGAGGATCTGGGTGACAGTAAACCCTCTGTGTTAGTCTGTCTACACTGTCCTAAATTGCCAGCTAATGGGTTATCTGGTTAACAGGGACTGTACCAGCAGCACAATGGTGGTATCAATGATAGAATTTCTAATGCAGTAACTGATTCAAAAAATTACCCTCAGGGAAAGTGTGTATCCATTTTACTTCATTTATCTAAATGGTAGTGTTTAGTAAGGCAGTGAGAAAGGATGTAAAACATGCTTTGCCCTACATTTGTGAACAGTTCTTACTTCTTATCTTATATGATCGATAACTGTAATTAGAAAAGAGACAGCAAAGTATTTTCTGCCCAAAATTATACAAAGTGTGCACCTGCCACAGGAAAAAAATGTTCAGCTCACATGGTTTACACCAAATCAGAACCAAATTACCTTATTTCTTTATAAACTATGCATAATTAACTGGCAATAACTGAATTACTTGAGGATTGATATCAGTGATACAGCAGACAAATTGCAATGCTAAACCCAAAATACCAGCAAACACCAGCAGATTTCTAATCACCCTTGTAGATCCTAGGACAGTTTTGGTTACACAAACACACACACATATGTGCACACCTAGCCACTGTATGGATTACAAGTTCACTCCACAGAATGTGACAAAGCACACACCAGTGTGCGCACACCAGTGAGGGTGGTACGTGGGCTCAAATGCACATCTCCCAGGTGTGGGCACCCTTGACATCTTCCTTTGCTGTCATTCTGCTTGGTTTTCAACAGTAAATGTCTGGGCATCCCCATACAAATTTTTATTTTCTTGCTGTAGCCTTTCCCTGAGTCATACCATGCCACTGAGATGCAGACATACACCCACTGGCATGCAGGAGTACAGATATATATATATATAAAAAAAGAAATATATATATAAAAGAAAAGAAGCATTTCAACAATGATACTTTTGTATAAACTGATCTATTCCTCATAGGATCTTCAAAAGAGAATTCTTTGCTAGGGAATTCCTATCAGAAAACTTGGAAAAATTCCTTATATTGCAGCTGTCTGGTTTAGTCATTGTCATAGTCTTTCACTACTAACAATCGCATTGTGTAGTAAAGAGAGCAGAAAGATGGTTTTGTGCGCTTGAAAAACAATTTATTCAGTTTTCATTATATCTGATTTATATAAAAAACTAGAAACAATGCATTTAAAATTAACAAAAATAAAGCCTTTGAAAGTAAGGCTGCACAAGATGTGATTTGGAGCTAACTGTGCCACTCCCTGTGAACCAAAGCTTCACCAAAATAGACTGGAGAGCATGCTCTGACGTGTTTGCACGGTACATGGCCAGTCCAATGCTTTCTGCTTTCAACAGGAGCCAGGAGAGTTAGGCAGAGCTTTTAAAATGCCTTAAGGCATGGAAATATGAAAGAGTAATGGTAAACTGTAAAATGATTGACTTCTGTGGCTTAGTGGTAGCTGGAATTACAAGCACACAGAATATCTTTCACTTCTGATGATGCAGGTGACGTGGCACATCCTGACCAGCACCCGGCTCTGCAGGCAGCTGCCCCACAGAGTTATTTGAGTTTGAGTGTATTTGGGGGGTTTTTTAGACTATTTTTAAGTTATCTGGGGAGGGTGGATTCACAAAGGCACATACTCAGAAGTATTCCTACAGTTTGCTAGAGCACCTGACAGCAGGGCTGACACTAGGAGGCTACAGGACAGAGATTGCAGAGCTTTTCCAGTGGCAAAAGCCTCCACTTGTCCACTGGAAAGGCCTGGCATAAAACCATGGACATATCTAGGGGTTTACCAGGGAGAGACAGCTGCTGGTGGCCAAAGGGCGCTGTAACAATCTAGGTCAGGCAAGAAATAGTGGAGAGGAATTTCCCAAACTCTTTATTCATCATTAATGTTTAAAAGTGTTGAACAAGAGTAGTTGTTAATCAGTTGAAGAAAAGGTTTTAGTTTTGGTGGCAGTTACATTGGTATAAATCAATGGATAGCAGTGGAATTACCCCATCGTGGCAGGGTAAGTAAGGCTGGGCTTAGGCAAAGGAAAGAGGGGAAGACTCAGATTCCCTCTGTATCCTTATTTCAACTGTGCTTCATTTTAGCAACTGCGTTTTCTTCCTCCATGCCATAAATATTTTATATTCTTTCAGCCGCTGAGTTCATCATTTAAACAGGAAGGCATTTAGCAGCGCTGTTCGCGTTCAGCTTAAAGACGCACTTCAAGCACAAGATTAAATCCTCAACTGATGTAAAATAGTGCAGCCCCACCGGGTCTGGGGAAGCTGCTTACCCGAGTGCCAGCGGCGTTTTTGCTTCCATTACTTCCAGAAGAAGCCCCAGGTCCTCCTGGGAGCTCCCCTTGCCACGCTGCCTCCTCCCAGGCGAGCTGGGGCTGCTCGGGGTCGTCACGCAATGGGCTTGTGCTGATCTCAGCCTGAGCTTTGCTCCTGCAGCCCCGGGCAGTCCCTGCTACTGATATTGCGATGTGCAGGCACCAAGCTGAGCTGCAGATGAGGCTGAAAATGGGCACCAGGAAGACAGTCATTGCAGCAGATTCCTTCTGAGACTGAAAGTGTCTCACACTGCTGCTCACAGTGTCCACATCTCCATCACAGGCAATGGGAACAACATTGGAGTCAGGCTTCCCCACAACATCCCTGTCAAGCTGGCAAGTGAGGCCAGGCTGTACATCCGCAGGAGCTTCACCTCGTGACTACACAGTAATGTACAGCAGCACCTGAGTCCACAGCACCTGAGATGTGAACAAACCTAAAATGCCTTCAGGTTTAGTTGGTCCAGTGTTTTCTCCATGAAAACTTGTGCAACCATGCACATTTTAGCTGGACTGCACTGGCTCATGTAAACTATTTAACTGAAGTTACCCCTTGGCATTACTTGACTGGTTGACCAGCCACATTCGAAACAAAACAGAGAAATGTATGTGGCATTCACCTTGAATGCAACAAATGTTTACATAAGAAGAGAAATTGTACTCTTTAGGGATGCATATCATTTCCTTTTGCTCTTGTTTTCTCTGCCAAACAAAGATAGGCAAACAGGCCTGCTAAATCATATCCACATGATAATTCCAGATATTCAAGCACTTTAAAAGTGTAAAACTGGATATGAATAGGAAAATATATGCTTTATATTCCACCCCTATATTAAGATACTTTCAGTCTTCCAAATATTTTGATCCATCTCAAGCACTCCTGCAATATCTAGTAATAACCAAGATAATTTTTAAGCAGTAATCTCTAGGCAAGCAGCAGCATAGCAGCAGCAGCAGCAGGGTGAGAGAGAGAATTCCCTAGCTTTTAATTCAGTCCGTGGTGAGCTCCAAGTGCTTGGACTTAGTCTGCACCTCTCTGGAACAACGGGTTCTAAGCAGTGTCTGGAAAGCAGACCTTGTCCCAGGATTGTCAGCCACACTGACCAGCCAGCAGCCCTGAAACTCAATCCAGCCCTTTCCAGATTGAGGCATAAACAAGAAATATCCCTGACCGCATTCCTGCAAACACAACCCGGCTCTCTCAAGCCTGTGGGAAGCTGGATGAGCACCACAACCATACAACATCCCTTTCTCTCTAGTATGTCCATATTTCATGTCTAGCAAAACACTTGCTAGAAAGCCAGGGAAATGGCAAGCATAGATTACATTTTGCCATACTATCAAATAATTAATTCACAGTGAACTGGAAGCCATTCAGGGAAGATGAAAATAAGACCAGAAAGATAAATCTCCTGCAATCATGTAAGCATGTCACAGACAATCTTAGGTGAGAGAAAAAGGGAGAAGAACTATTTTCAGAATTGGATGAAAAAAGAAAGGCAATAAATGAAGAAGAATTATTAGGGCTTGTTCTATAAAGTGGAAATACAAAAAAGGAAAAAGAATACTTTTAACTTAATACATCTGAAAAATGGAAACCAGCCACAGAGTATGAAAGGCTTGAAAAATCTCCCTTAACAACAGACTACAGGCCTTTTGAGTTTTGGAGATTTTTTTTCCCCACTGTATTTTACTTTCCATTTCCTTTTTGTTTCTACTTTGTGTATTGATCCCAGTCTCACAAACTCAAGGCATTTAAAGAGTATTTGAGTTCAAAGGAGCATTCACATGAATATGTGTGGGACAATACCTCAAAGAAGGGCGAAGAAGGCAGAATAGGTTGCAAACCTCTAAAGAAATTTATCTTCTCATCTATCTGTATAGACTACCTTAGTAAAAGAGATTGCAAAAGTAACTGTAGATAGTTTGAAGGAAAGATTTCAAATATAAAAATGTGTCATTTGCCTCAGAGTGAGGCTTACACTCAGGGGAACTGGGTAGCAGTCTGTAAATGTGCAAAGTGAACAGACCCCAAGGACAGAATACAATTACTTAGGAGGTAATGAGATGAGATTAAGAAGGGAATATTTAGACAGAATGCCAGGAAAAGCTTGAGCTATTTGGAAGTGTTGAATAGTCTTGTAAGGGAAATGTGAAAGCACAATTACTTGAGACATTTAAAACTGTGAGTACGAACACATTTGCTGCAGGGAACACATCTCCCTTCGCAGGGAGGCAGATTGAACAATGCAACTAGGTTTCTTACTTTTTTTTTCCCCAATAATGGAAAAATGATGATGGCTCAGTGTATTTCAAATGCCCAGACACTGTAATAACCATTAAGGCAAAGGACATGGCAGTGGCGAGCAGCATGAGGCAGTGGTGTGTAGGTCACAACAAGCATCGGAGCATTTTTGCCTCGTGTATCACCCAGCTGCAGAGGCTGGTGAGTTTTCTCAGCCCAGACACTGTTATCTGTGTGCCCACACATCACCTTCTGGAACATTTACAGCTATCAGCAGTGGCATCAACTGGCACTGGGAGGTGACACCTCTGTGCTTGACAACAGCAGCTGTTGTCAAGGAATACTGTCCTAGGAATAAAAAAAGAAGAAGAAGAAAAGGTTGGGGCACCTCTTTTTTTCACCCAGATGTAGTTCCTATGAGCTTGCAGTAGTGCAAAAGAGGGCAGAGTGAGCTGATTATTTAGAATCTTTCCCAGTCTGAGGATTAGATCTCAATCCAATCTGCCACCAACCCTATTCAGTCTGCCAGTCTCAGCAGCCATCAGATTTTCTGCTGGTCTACCATGTAGCCAAAGGAATCTTAGAAGGTGAATCTGTGGTGTACCTTGCTAATGGAGGTTTCATATGCCAAAAGTTAACATGGAATCAGACAGAGACTAGACAAGTACCAGAATCAAATTTTGTTCAGGACTGCTAAATATAAAAACTACATCCCCCTAAGGGTATTCCGGGATATTCCTGTTCTGAAAGTAGGCAGAGATTGGAGAGCACTTTGGGATGTACCACGTACATTTGCTTTGCCCTTGCTCTTCCCTGGGTAGGTATTGATGGCCTTTGCTGGAGACTGGGTTAAACAGACTCTCATTCTGAAACAGATCATCTGTTAATATACTTTCATGTTTGTAACTTTTACATGTATGGAACTCTGCCTAACTGTGGTCCCCTTTAGTTTGTCATTTTTGTGACTGAAAAAAATGTGGGGGTTTGCCTCTCTTTTTTTTTTCTTCTTTTGTTGTTTTAAAAACAGATGGCCAGACACATTAAATTAGCATCATCCTATGGGCTGAGGAATGATGCATGCTTAATATTGCTAGGGAGAATATTTTTCTATCTTGACTTACAGTGAGAGGGACCAAAACATCTGTATAGTGAAAAAGGAGGGAAAGATACCTGAAAAGGGCCATTGAGAATAGGAGTGGGATTGACTAGATCTTTATTTAGCATTTGTCATTTGCTTGATATAGAATTTTTTGAAAGAGATTGAAATAAAAATTAGCAATGATAAATGGCAGGTTTTTAATATCTTTTTTGAAGCTAATGACTAAAATGTAATCTGATATAGGTTATATTATTAGCTAATTGGTTTTTTACACCATGGATCTGGATTGCTCCCACAACAGGGTTCCATGCTTCGCAGGTGGAGACAAAAATATTTTGTTCAGTCTGAGGTAGATTAGAGAGTCTTCATTTTCTGCGTCCTCTGAACAGGTTTCAGATGTATGTTGAGAAGATGCAGCTACAATTTCTTGACCTTGGATGCTCTCTCAGTAAAGTTCCTGTTCCAGCTTTTGTTGAAGGAACAAACCCATTAAGACCTTGGCTAGCTGGGAAAAATTCAGAGACCACTGTTCTTTTGCATATTTTTGGAACACACTCATCTCATCTGATTCCCTGTTTTGGCCGTCATCTCTGGGTGTTAGCAGTAGGAGAACAGTCCTAAGCAGCTGCAGGGAGGGATAGATGTGTTATGTTGCACAGGCCATCACTCTAGCCACCACTTATCCTGAGCAGTCCTTTTAAAGTGCACCTCCATTAGCATTACAATACAATTAAAAAGCCTGTCCTGGACTGAATTGTCACATTTAAGGCACCTAGGAGCCAAAGGATTGGGGAGCACACAAATGGAATTCCCTGCCAGAACAGAGTAAACTTAATGACTACTCCAGGAGGGCAACTGAAGCAAGTCTATGTGCTAGGATTGGGTATTCCATCAATGGGACCAGATTAGAGCTAGCATGGAAACCTCCATGATATACAGGGATGCAAATACTGGGTCTTCGCCACATCTGATTTTCTCTCCAGTTTCTTTCCTGCTGAACCACATTGTTTTCTACAAGTGAAAAATGCTGGAATACACTGGCTCTGCCTTCCTGCCTCTCCAGCCTTCCAAAGAAAAAAAATTGATATAGGTAGATGGAGCCAACAAGGCTCTAGCATGGTCCCAGGATACAACAAAAGTTCAGACACTTGGCCTAGTGTAGATATGGACACAGGAGCCACTCAAGGGGAAATTGCTTCACAAAAAAAGTGTAGTAACAAAAGATGGAATTTGACCATCAGTGGTTTTTCTTACCTATAAAGCAATAGTTCTTTCAAATTTGCTGATAATTATATACAGTTTTGTGGACCCTATTAATTTTTCTCAGCCTAAATGTGTCAGAAAATGACTAGAGTGAGTTTCACATCATGGTCTTGTAGCCTGTATAATCAGTTCACTCCAAGGCAGGCACACACCTGTTAAGGCTTTCCAGGTTTTTCAATACCATCTGAAACAATATCAAGAGAAATGTGAAAATTACTTTGAAAAACAAAACAGTTTGACTATAACAGTACCAAGCTTCTTATGTGGCCCAATGAGTAACTTGGGCCTATGAGGAAACATTGCTTTTCTCCTCCTCTCCCCACACTCCTTAAGCTGCAAAGTGCAATTGCAGAGCAGTTCAGCTGGAGCAGTTCAGCTAATTCAACGCATTACAGCAACTGTTTCATTTCATACATTTGATGACTCCAGGTTAAGGAGAGCTGCTCCCAAGCAGTGTTTAACCTAGAAGCTTTGTAAAGGTTGCGATTTCAGTGAATCAGTAGGTAAGTGTTGTGTCTGAGGCAGAGGCTGACATCAAGCTAGACCATTCTTTTCAGCTGACCCTATCAGGTCCTTCTAGCATGGACTTGATCCTACAAGGTCTTTTTAAGCTGAATCACATATGTTGCATTCAGGGAGCTTCCACTGAGGTCCCTTTGGCATTCGCTAGGACAGAATATTTCTCATGAAGAGCAGAAATTCAAAAATATTAACCACTCAGATTTAATATTTGTCAGAAAAGAAAAGATTGCCATTGCAGAGCACTTGAGAAGCACAGAACAATTCTGTATCACAGATAAAACACCAAAACTCTTTGAACTGCCAAAGGCTCATTACTCTGCTGGAAAGAACATACTAATGCTGTTATGCTGCTTATCCTGCTGTGTTCTGAACAAGCTCCACTATCATCTCACCTAGAACCTCACCTTGCACTGCAGATTGTCCCAGACAGATCCCCCCAAGCTCTTTTTACATCCCCTTCAAGACAGAGGCAGTTTGCACAGAGTCAGGCTGAGAGACAGAAATTCAGATTCTCCAACCAAAATTACATGGGTGTGTAGCTGGTGACTGTGAGGATGTGAAGGTGCTGCATGCCAGAAACTGCCTAATACTGCCCTTCTTTCCCACAGACACACTTATCTGAGTCTTTCTTCTCAAACCAGATGACAATTTTCATGAATTTCATAGAAATCTAGCACATCAGACACTTCTCTCTGTGTCCAAGTGGAACTGAAATCAGTCTTTGATTTCCAACACACTTGTACAGGCAGGGTCTCAGGTGAGCAACAGAGAGACAGACAAATGACAGAACTCCCTGCTAAACCTGGTTTTCTTTTGAAATCAAGCTGAAAAAGTTTTTTTTTTGTTTGTTTTTTTTTTTTTTTTTAGAGGGCTGTCATGTTTAATTTTGGTTTAAATAAATTGAAGAATTTGGTTTAGAAGAAAGATATTGAACAGCTTCTAGACACAAACAATTGAGAAGGATATGACTTTCCAACCAGAAAAACAGATGACTTTAGGAGGGATGTGATAAAGACCTATCCATTCATTCAGTTGTTATTCCCTGTTATTGTTGGTTCAGCCTGTCTTCACTCATAGTACAATGACTTCTAACTTACTGCTCAAGCAATTAAAAATCTCCAAGGAATGCTTGAAGGTGCCAATGAGCCAAACATTTTTAGTCCATGGAAAATTCAAAACAAAAACAAAATGAGAAAATGGAGAACAATCCCAGCCATAAAGTTAACCACTTAGCAGATATCTACATACCTCTCCCTGTTTTTCTTCTGCCATCTTAGTGCTACCAAATATCATGCTTCAATTTTCCCAGAACAGCGCCCTGTCAAAAAAGAGAAAAAAGAAGAATAAGGGAAATGGTAGAATATCTAGACTACACAAAATATAGATTAAAATAACTCAATTGCACAGGAGAAAGTGGCAGAAATATTCCTTGTCTGTTAAGAAAAGGTCAATGCTATGAGGAGTGGAAGAAAACAGGGAACAGTAGAAAAAGCTGTGGAAAACCTGAGATGGAACAAAGAAGAAGAAAGAAAAGCAGAAGAAAAATGGCTCAGATATGTAGGGTGAGAATAAGTCTTGCAATAAATGCCTAAATACATCAGGACTCTGCAGCAGCAAAACCGGAAAAATTAATCTGGAAGAAGGCCATGACAAATGCTGAGCTTAGAAAAGCCACAAAATATTTATTTACCACAAAATTTATTCATCTTGTAAAAACCAGACCAAACAAGCTACCTGCACACTCTCTGCCTGCCATCTGCACATTGCTTCTATCACCGACAGCCCTGGGAGACAGTCAGATGGGTCTCAGAAGAAATTGGTCCTTCCTGGAAACTCCTCTTGGAGCTCCAGATGAGAGTGATTTGTGATTCTCTGGGCAGGAATATATTGATCTTTTCTCTGTGATTACTGAGAACTCCTAAAATTTAAAAGTGATTTTTTTAGGAGTGATTTGACTTCTCCAAGGAAGCAGACAATGCCAATCCCCAAAATATGGGAGTGACCTGTGCTGTCATGGAGAAAGCAAGGCTCCACCCATGCCCAGCATTTCTCATGCAGGCATGTTCATGAGGACCCTGTCTGGCACTGGGCATGCTGCATTGGTTAGCCAGGGCACAGTTTGTATTGGGTTTGCAGGCTATTTCTGCTTGTGTCACACGTGCTGCTACAGACAGCCATGCAGCAATTGTTACCCACTTTGCAACTACAACTGCCCAGGCAAATTGTAAAGAGCCTAATTAATTCCCAGCATGATTTGCTCTACATTTCAGTGAGTGAGACCTTCAGACCTACCACCTCTGACTGGGAGCTGCTGAGATGTTTTTGACATAAGACAAATCCAGTAAATTATTAGACATGAGACTCCTAGGGATGCTCAGATATGACTGGAAGTGGCACTGGTAACTCAAACAGAAAATGTTTTTTCCCAATGAGAGAGTGATCCTGAAAAAATGACACAGCACAGTGCCTTCCTTTTGGAGACAGAAATCAGTACCCTTACACTTCACGGTGGGAAAGGTGTTAGCTCTGGTACTCCAGTCCTCTTTGTGTCTGTACTTCTGTGGCTATTTGTGCCTGGCAGGAAATGGAACAGCCTTGGGGCTGCTCTCCACCAGCACTGTGGAGAGGCACACACTGGGAGGCTCTGGCTTAGCCCCTGCAGTCTCCCCCTTTCACAGGCCACACAGTCAACCTCAATAAAACCAACTGAAGAAACTGTGTTAAAATTCACTTCTCATGTCCTCTGGAAGCTTGAAGAACTAACTAAACTTCTCTGAAGCTTTAATCACTCAAGCTCAGTCAACTAAAACAACAATATCACCCAGTACCACAGCCATCCTTGGTTTGTAGTCTGCAGACTTCACAGATCCATGAGCTTCTTTTAAGGCATCAGTGAAAGGCAACCAAGGAAAAGCATTTTTTGCTTTTCAAGCTTGTCTATATCCACTGGAAATTTTTGGACTGCAAGTGTAAAAAATTTTGAAAACCAGCTCAAACCCTAAGCTCTCCTAACCATACAACAAAACAGAAATTTTATCTCCATGACTTAATGCTGAGTTGTTATAATACAGATAATACCAGTGAAGGTACTTGTAATTTCTCAAGTATTTGTCACCATAATGTAAGCTTTATCTACAACTATTTTCATTTTTCTAAGAAATACAAGGCAGCAAAGCTTAACAAAAGAGCTTATTTTGTATCATGACAAATCCTTTTCTCTAAGTCAAGATTTAAAACAGAACTATATATTTTTGGAGGGAGGATGGGGGGGTGGGTTGATAACGGACTGTCCAAACTGAGGCTAGAAAAGACCACATCATAGGAGCTATTAAAATGAAACTATTTTATTGGTTGCCATATGCAGATCTCAGTCTCTTCTGTGCCCAGAGTGTTTGCACGTGTGTGCATGCATGAACATGTGGAGACCAGCTAGTATAGACAGACTCTAGCTGTGAGGATTTTAGTCTTCAACTTCCTGGGGCTACAGCAGAAGAAGATAGAAGTAGTAGTGATAAGTCAGTAGCAGTGATAAGTCACAAATCAGACAATAGACCAAAGGTAAGAGAAATACAGAACCATTTTATTTTTTTTTGTTTCATAGTCATTAAACAAGTCTGAGTGCCTGAGCCACTCATCACTTAGCCATATTAGTTAGAGGTTTTTCAGGCACCTTGGTTGAATCAGGGCTTGAAATGTTGGAGTAAAGGCAGGGCAGTGGTAAGGGACATCAGTTTTTAGGAGCCTGTTCCTCAGCTGGGGAGCACCATGGGCATGAGGCAGGGACAACACATGTTTACTATTATACATAATACTTCCATTTCTTCAGGCTGCAACAGTGTTGAAAACAAACCTGATATTTTCCATATGCAGACAAAAACACAGTCCCTTTTCTTGAAATCTTAGGGCCTAGGAGAAGATTTACAGGCAGGGGAGCAACAAGTCCTGGCTGACTGAAGTGGAAACTACAGTGAGCACCACTCCACGGCAGAACTTCACTTTCCTCCTGGAGCAAAGCTGCCATTGCACCCCAACACTTTCCCCTGCTCCTATACCTTTGCCAGCCACCTGTGGCTGAAACATGGCCTTCAAATGCCACATGGCAGCTTTCATGTGTGCCTCTGGGGTAGACATGGCACCTCCTGTTTGCCTTTGTGGTGCTTCCTTTGCTTCTGCATGAGCTGGTGCTCTAGGTGTGCCTGATGCTGGGACCGATGGCTGCTCTCGTGTCCAGGCAGAGGAATTTTCCAAGGTGTGTCATCTGGAGCTTTACCATGCATTTTTCTTAAATGAGGAAACTCTGGCTGTACCAAATAATAATTGTGAAATAAATAATTCATGGTAGTTTTCCCTCTAAACTGAGTTGTTGAAATATTTTTTCAAAATCTGTTTTTTTTCATGTGGCAAATTTGAATTAAGAAAACCTTCTCCTAGTTCTTCAGTTGCTCAGCTCCCAGCCTCTTACAGATTCTCCCTTCTGAAGCTGATTCCTTTCCCCCATATTCTACCAATTCCTTGCTGTTATTTTGCATGTATCAATTAGACCTGATGTTGTGATGACAAGAACAGAAGAAACAGATACATTTATTTAAATGTTTTGGAGCTAAAGACATAGGGGAGGCAGTTCCTTTTTTTCAGTATTAGGACACCAAGTCTCACCATCTGACTCAAAAACCCCTTGAGCAGGGGAAGTTTGTGGAGCCTTTAGGATAGAAGCCCTCCCACACTGCATTCACAGATAAATATCTGATCTTATCTATCATCTGAAAAAATCTCCAAGGCAAAAGGAAACAGAAATATGTTTTCATAGCTAAAGCAGTAACACATCACATGCTGAAATGCAGTCTCATCCCACTAGAGGGTGGTCTGGTCTCCCTCATGCTACAGCTGAGGTGTGCAGGCAAAGCTTTTTCACAAAGCCTGAGCCCACTTTATTTAAGACTCAGCAACATCAAAGTATTCCTGGTCTGAGTTTTTCCAAATACTTCATGTCCCATCATCAACATTGAAACTACCCTGTCATTTAAACAAATAAACACATGGTGCCTCTCCCTGAAGAGCTGACATTCTACAAACATCAGCATGCTCTGAAGTCTTCTACCAGTGCTACAACTGTACCTGTACGAAAGAACAAAGCAAGGCTCACTGCTAGTGTTCAAGTTCTTGGCTTGGTACCACTTTGAAGCCTTCAAAATCTGTTTGTGTTTTATATTTTCTTCACATCATTTTCACAGAAGGCTGCATTATTACAAGTAAAACAAGACACATTCTTTCTTATGACTTAGCCTGTGCTTTGGCTGTATGTCACAGGGAACCAGAGAAAGGGCTTCACCTCAAGAGATGAACTGGAGGCTCTTCCATCAGACTAGAGAGCTGGCAGCTACTCTCACAACCAGTCTCACATCAGCTACATGAGATTCATCAAAAACACCTTCCACTGCCAAGCCATCCTTCTCCCTTTTTGAGCCATGTCACCTCTACTGCCCTTCCCAGGACATCCTGCTTGTATCCCTTTCTCTTCCTTCATATGTGCTCAAATGCACAATCCCCACCTCCAAGCTTTGTAGCACAACCTTCAAAAATCTTTGTCTTATTCCTCATTCTGAGATGCATGTTGTGATCACCAAGAAAAGGTATTTTCAGCCTTCCTTCTGGTTCCTGTCACTTCTGATGATCAGAAATCATTTGTAGGCAAAGTAAAGGTACAGCTTTACATCATGGAACTGACACTGCATCAGGCATCAACCCAAACACCATAGCATTTAGTCAGAATTCCAAAGATATTTCAGTGAATTTCATCCAACATCTTGCTTCCTACCCCAATGTCTACCTGCATGGGAATCCTCCCTTTTATGACAGTGGGAGCAAAGACACAACACATGGCATAAACTCAGCTCATACACCTATGCAAAACTTTCTCTGTTAGGAGTTTTTGTCCCAAAATTAATTAGTTTTAGATCCCTTTCCTTCTCATCATGTTTTTCCTTATTGATTAATTTTCCTAAGTCTTGTTTTCCATGTCTGGAAGCAGGTAACTGAAACACTTTATCTCAGGGAACATGTGGTGGAAGGTATTTTCAGCCACAAAAATAGGCCATATCTAACGATGTTTCAGTTTGGATGCAGGCTCACTGGAAATATGTGGACTGTGAGTAAGCCAGAGCACAATTTGCCATTACATTAATAATATACGTACTCATATTTTGAGTGATACGGGGACAAATGTAAAGTACTCAAGGAAAAGCATGGTTAATTTGCATGAGTTTCCTTTCTCATCCATTTTAGGAGACATAATTTGCCTATTTGGCTTTGTCTATTTCACATAGTTGAGACAGCAAAAGTGTTAAAAGATTAAACAATTCATCATTTATCTCATGAAATTTGAATAATATCAACAGATATGACACAGCTGCCAATGATAATCAAGACTACCTTCAGCTGCGAGTTTGGATGCAAATCACAAGAAAACAGGATGATCTGTTCTGATGCAATATAATGAATTATTACATCATTCATCTGGTCTATATAAACACATCATGGCAAATAAAGTCTTTTCAGAAATTCTTTACACTTCAACGTTATATAGGATGTGACATATTTGGCTCCTGTACTGGGGAAGGAAGTGATATGGATGGGAAGTGTGACACTCAGGTCTCTCAAAAAGAGGCAGTTTGCCTCTGTGTGCTCCTTTTTGGTGACAGCAAAGTTTTGGTGGGTGGTGTTGTCTCTAATGAGTAAAGAAGTGTTCTGTACTTAACTGTTAGGATACACAAGTAGAGCTGTCCTCCAGATTGGTTCCAACATCTGGACACCACTATTAATGGGTTTGGGAAGAACATTTGGTCCTCATTTAAAACACTGCAAACACTATCACGATGTGGACTGTGAAATTTTAAGTAAGACTACTGCTGTTTTGATTATACTCTGAGATAAAAAAAATAAAACCAAACAGCTATCTAAATAATGTAAAAATGCAAGAACACCAGCACCCTTTAGCAGGCATCTCTACAGCAGGTAAACCAGCAAGTTTTCTTTTGTAACAGAACTTAGCCAAGCATGATACTGATGTCTTTGTTTTTTGTTCCCCATGTGAACTTTTGACAGAAAAGGGAAGGGAAGGGAAGGGAAGGGAAGGGAAGGGAAGGGAAGGGAAGGGAAGGGAAGGGAAGGGAAGGGAAGGGAAGGGAAGGGAAGGGAAGGGAAGGGAAGGGAAGGGAAGGGAAGGGAAGGGAAGGGAAGGGAAGGGAAGGGAAGGGAAGGGAAGGGAAGGGAAGGGAAGGGAAGGGAAGGGAAGGGAAGGGAAGGGAAGGGAAGGGAAGGGAAGGGAAGGGAAGGGTCACAAACAAATTCCAAATGTAGCTAAAATTAGCAAGGCTGTCCTTTAAATGCTGTGTTCCAGAATCCAGGGCTCTGCATTGCCTTTCTTCTGTAACCCCAATTAATTAGGTATTGACTTGTTTTTTCATTCAATTAAAGTATAATTAAACGGCAGTGGTCTGCCTCTGAAAAGCAGATGAAAAGGTTCTGGTAAGAATCTCTAGGTTAATCCAGCTGCTTAAAATGTGTGTTGTATTTGACCATTTGCCAAGATACTCTGTGAATACATGAGCCAGCTGGCACGGGGAGGGCTGGTGGGAACCTGTCAGCTGTTTAGGACAATGGCTGCAGCTTTTTTAACCAAATCAGGTTTTTAAAATATCTAAAAATGAGACACCCTGTCTTGGCAGCTCAGCAATTATGGCAGAAATGAAATCCTAAGACTTCTTTTTCTCTTAAAATAGGAGTTTTGACCCAAGTTCTGTGAACCTCTGAACCAAGTAATTTATTTGGATTACTGTTAAATGTCTGGCAAAAAGACACCATGCATCAAAGCCTTATTTTTTCAATGATGGAGCCCAAGTTTGCTATTCTGACAAATAAAAACATTCAGGAGGGAAAAGCTGTGTTAATATGCTGAATGAAGTTGCATCACCAGCTGCTCTTTGAACCAGGCAGGACTCCAGCTTTGGTCCTGCTTTCAGGGCATGCCCCCTTGCTCCACAGGCTCAGAAGGATGCACGGGTGCTCATTCAGCCAAAGTGTGAGCCACAAGCACAGCCTGGTGAGCCTCCACTCCCACACATCCTGCTGCTGGCTCGGGAATAATTGCTGAGCAGCCCAAGTCAGAGCTTCATGAACAAACCTTCATTGCACTATTTCCCACTAAGTGTTTTAGGCATACTAAATATGGCTAATTTTTTGCTGGCTAATTTTTAGTCGCTGGCTAATTTTTCGCTGGCAGAAAAATTAGCCAGTGACCCTGGCATTAAAAAAAAAAAATCTCTTGTGCTGTCTGTATTTTCACTGTAGGGTGAAATGAAATGCTTACAGACAGGAATGATTTCTGGAGCACAGAGGCAATGGCCAAGGGCCGAATAGCTCTCTAAAAGCTGGGCCTGGGTGCGTGCGTGTGCAGCCCGGGGTGTCTGCACGCCAGGTGTCAATATGAAACTTGCCATGCTAACAAGAGCTTGCAACAGGCTGTTACTTTGATTTTTTCCACCTGGTGCTTGGTACAGCAATATGTCTGCCTTACCATGTGAGTTATCTGAGAAGCTGTCAAAAGGCAGGGAAGATATGGGAAGTTTTTAAAAACCTGGCCGAGCCTGCCTTCTCAACAGTAACACTTTATGACACTTTTATTTTCATCCCAAATTTCAGATGCTTTATTCTCCAGCCCCCAGAGATGCTCCGGCTGTGTGCTCTGTGAAGCATCCTGGTGCTCTGTCCAGGGGTTCTCTTCAGCTTCCAGGCTCCTGCACAAAATACAGAATGACCTTTGTGATCATGCAGAAAAAGAAAAATGTAAAATGTAAATATCCCCATAAGTATTTGGAAAATGAAGAAAAGTGTATCTCTGTAATACAGTTAAGAAAGCTTCATGTGCATGTCTGAGTCTCTCCATACCCACCACTTCTGCTGAGATGTGGCCTTGGTGCTCCCAGTAAACAGGAAAACATGATGTGCAAATACTGGGGAACTAACATGAAGGGGATAAAACTGAAGCCAAAAAGGAAATGAAGGAAAGCTGGCAACAGCCAGAAATTCAGTTTCAGCACCTTTTGCACTTTCAGAAGAACTCACATGTCTGCAATCCTGACTGCTCATCCAAACTTGACCAGCAAGTGTGTGTAGGAAAAGATTTTCCTCAGCTGTATCAGCCTCACTGTCTTTATTCCCATTGAGCTGCAGACCTGTACAGCATTACTATTGTGTGTGTCAGAATTTTCCTGAGGATGCAGGAGTTTTGGTCTTCTTTTCTCAGTGGACAGAATCGTGGGTTTTTTGGTTTTTTTTCTATCATGGATTATTCCATTTCCTTATTCAGGACAGAGACTGGAAGATAGTCTGGGAAGGAGGAAGCAGTTTAATATTCCTTTCTCTCCCCATTATCCACAGCATTTGCTATATGCTGTATTCTGATGGTAAAACTACTTGCTGGTTTCCATGATCCTTAGCAAAAGTAACTCGGCAGTCCCAAAAACATTGGTGACATTTAGTTTTTTTTCATAGGAGCACTATCAGCTGTCAGCGAGAGCACTTGTCACAGACAGAATTCCATGCAGCCAGACTTGACCAGGGTTGTGTGGCCTCTGAAGTTACCACAACTCAGTTCAGCTCCCCTAATAACCTCATATCTCTCTCTTCCTGCATCCAGGAGCACAGTCCTGTGCAGCTCCTGGCCATTTTCACCATCTCACACCAGTCAGGCTGCTAAGTGATAACACAATGACAGGGTCAGGAGTACCACACCTAGATCCATCCATGAAGATTTGGTAACCCAGAAATTTAGGACTCTCTCTTGTGCACTTGCAAATCTGTGTCTGGGTCTCCAGCCCTCATCTCCTGCCTCTTCAAAAGGAACCAGAGATCCAGGGACCCCAAGGCTTTCACTAGGTCCAGAGAACTCTGGCTTGGGAAAGCTGTGAGAGCATAGAACAGAAGCAGAGAAGGAGAGAAGACAAGAAAAAGGGGGTTAGTTACACTTTCAACAAAATCTTTTTATTTTTTCAAGTAAATTTCCCAGGAGTTAAAAACTCGCCTTTTTGCAGCACAACTTTCTGCACATGAGTTGAACTTTAGTTCAAGTGATGTGATGACACAAACAACTTAAAATATATTAATACTGTGGGAAACATGATGCTGTCAGTTAAAGATATTCTTCAAATTAGTATTTATTTTCAATGATTTACCATTCATTAAAGACATCAAATCAATTACATTCCATTATATTATTTTTAAAATATATTTTATGACAGTAATGTCAAGCCCAAATGAAAAGCAAAGGAAAAAACAGGCACCAAAAATCCCCCCTGCTCCAATAAGTGGAAAAAATAATGTAAGACAGGGGAAAGAGGAGTAGCTCAAATATCTGATTAAAGAGTTGGAGGATATAAAAAAGGTTAATGGCAAAAATAGTATGGAGTACTACAGATAAGGTCGGAGTAAAGCCATAAGAGATTTGTTTCAGTTCTGTCTCCAGTGCTGTGTTTGTTATAGTGTCCCAGGGAGATCAACCCCTTCTCTCAGTGCCTTGTGCTCCCTGCGGGCTGGGACTTGGCTGCTGAACTTGATACCAGGGTGATTCAGGGGCTGGTTTTAGGGCATGGCTGCTGCTGAGACCTCCTTCCCAAGAGCAGCCACTCACCTCAGGCTGGCCGCCACCATGAAAGTTATTTACAGTGTGGTTACAGGAGGACATTCCTTCTCGCTCCTGAGTCTCAGAAGTTGAGTGAAACCCACAAAACTTGAATAGTCAGGGGCTGACCTTGCAGGGAGCCGACAGAGGAAAATCTTGGAGTTGCTGCAGTAATGAATGGACAGCCATTAATCTAAAACAAACCACATTGTTTCTTTTACTCAGCGTAGGTAATGAAATAATGAAAGGAACCCACAAGCTTTCAAAATAGCAGCATTAGATGGATTTCCACTGTCACAAGATCAAAGCAAGAGGCTTTGCTAGTTATGGTCAGACAGTATCAGACAAGGAAACCCTCCACCAGCCTAGCAGAACTGAGTCAGTCCCTCAGCCCATCCCTGCCTCCTCCAACTCATTCAGGCAAAAACACACTCACACACAGGGACTGTATTTACATCCAGTTCCTCTCTTGATCCATCATCTTATCCCTCAGGTAGAGTAAACTGCAACATGCCTTTTTTTCCCCAGAAATCAGCACTTTTCCTTCCTTACTTGATCAATGTGGAAAGAAGCAGCAGTGAAGTTTCTGGTAATTTCTGCACCCTCCACTTCATGATTCATTTAGGTACCATCTGAAATCTGTGGTTTTGGAAGCACCTGTAGCTTGCACTGTTTATATCTTCAGCTCAGATTTATATCTGATGATCAATATTCTTCCATAGAAGGCCATGAAAAAAAAAAATTATTTGGAAAAATTCAGAGCCTGCTTTCTTACAGTCAAGGTCCTTTGGGAATTTACATCTGAAACACACATAAAATAAGTGATACAAAATTAATGAATTATTCTCAGTTTTGACAGTCAGGGTCTGCCACACCATCCATTTCCCATGCACAAGTGACCCTAAGCTGCAGCTTTCAAAGTGCTTCACACTTTCAGGTTTCAAGTGGAAAACAAAAGTGGTGGTTTGGAACTGTTATGGAAACAGATGATTACACTGGAATTGGGTCTGCCCCAGGCAGAGGACTTAGTTTCAGTGTAATACAATCAGTTTGGCTTCCTTCTTCTCATCTTCCACATTCATCTCTTCAGATTATCTTCCTTTCTGATTTTTTTCTGCTCTTTTATCTCTGAAGTCTCATCCCATTTATTTGCACATACTGCATAAAAAATCCTATGGCATATGGCTTTTTTTGTTGAGGTAGAGGAGACACACAGTGTGTGAATCAGAAACTTTGTAGGTCACAATGTCCCCATAATACAGTCACAGGATGGTGGGATTTGGTCGTAATTAGCATTTGAAGTATATCATTAAACCTGAGGGACATAACCTTCACAAGGCCACAAGAGACAATCCTTCAGTTCCTTGGAACATGAAGTGCCCTATTGGAAAACAGGAAAGGAACACTTGTCAGCAACTATTATGAACATCGTTCACAATACAATAATACGTTCAACAACACTGTTCTCAAAATAGTAGAAAAAATACAAAGAAACAAATTCTGAGTAAATTTTAAGCCAAGAAGATGAATGCATGTTTTATCATCATTTTACTGAACAACTAGATTCCATCCACCTTAATTTTTCCCACGGGAGGCAAGCACAAACTGCAAATGCTGAGTCAGTGTGAGTCTGAGCCCTGCTGGGCCCGCTGGCCAGAGCCCAGCAGGTGAAACGAAACAACACCTTGTCAGGCACTCAGCAGGAATCCTTCCAGGACATCTCCTGGTTAATGCAGTAAAAACTAAACCAGGCAGCCAGGAAAGATGCACATTTGCAGTCAAATCTCACTTCTGTGGTGGAACTTACAAAGGCAAGAAGAAATTAAAGATGTACAATCTCTTTCACATAGGTATGGAGGACAATCTTTGGAGTTTTCAGACTCCAAAGAGTAAGAAAATATTTACCTGAATGCAAGATACAAAGAAAGGACAGAGAAGTGCAGAAACTGTCCATACTGCTGCAACCTTTTGGTTGATCATGAGTATTTGGTATGAAACCCTGACATGACAATGTAAGACATACTGAGATTACTGCTATACTACAACACATTGCCAACTTAAGACAAGAGAAACTATAAGCATAAAATTTTGGTGAAAACACCTCTTAGTCTGCCCAGTGTTTTAGTTTCCTGAAAAGCTGAATTGTAGAACAATTTATTTGCAACTAACTAATAAACTACTGCTTTTGAACCCAGAAAATGAGGAATATTGAGTAGGAAGTGTAGACAGTGGAAGGCAGGTGTGGCATTGCCTGTTGCAGTGAGGAGGAGGTTGCTGGCTTGTTTCTTTGGTTATTTTTGCAGTCATGTTCCTTTTCTTTAACAGGCATCTCTATGAAAATGGATTGCATGCTCACATGCATTGTCTGGGAAGGTGCTGCCAATTCCCAGAATGAATTCACAGTTACTGTAGAAAATATAACATCTGCCACACGTGGATCCATTAGGCCAGTCCCTTCAAAACCGGTGCTGCCAGATGAATGCATTTTATGATTATAAAGCGGAAGAGCAAGCTGTTTTACGTGGCCACTAATTGTCAGTGGTTTCCTTATGTTCCCCAGACACTCTCAAAGATAGTGGGAAATGGTTTCTTTGCATATGGATGTCTGAGTTTCTCATTCACAGCTCCTTTCCCTGTGGGAAGAACAATCATGATCTTGAAACACTTAATGAACTGCAACTTGGTAAAGGCTACTCAAAGAAACTTTATAAACCATTTATATTTCTTGTTTTTTCTTCAGTAATTTCACAATATTTCAAAATTTTGTAGACCATTTAAAAAGCCGTATGCATAGCTATCACTGTATGTAACAGTTTGAAACAAAATATTTTTCCAAACATGAGAATGGCTTTTTTCTCCTTTAAAATGTCAAAATTTAACACTTAGATGATTAAAAAAGTGTAAAACATTTTCTCTGCTCTTGAATACCACAGACGTTTCTCATACATTGCTCCTGTATTGATGAATTGTTTTTTTCAGATAAAGAACGCTTAGCTTCAGAATTCCCAGTCATCTTTAAACCAAATTTATCATATCATTGCATCATTGCCAGGAGAATAGTTCAAGTTGCAAGCTGTCAGCATCATTCTGTCCCAAGGTGCCATGTAAGGACAATTCATTTTCTCTTATTTGCCACCTTGCAAGCCTCTTTGAAATCACACTGACATCTCTGCAGCAGAGGAGAGAGATCTCTTGGGACTTGCAAGAACCATGCAGATGGCCTTAAATTAAAGGCAGAAAAAGCAAACAGCAAACACTGCATCACAAGTTTTTCTTTCTTTTTCATCACAAGTTACAAGGTTTTCTTGCATCTTGCAAGCAGCTTGTTTTAAAGGATGTTATGTGCCATGGCATCACAGAGGGAGGGACTATGGAAAGGTACAAAGAGGTCAAACAAGGTCATTGATATGATCTTCTGCTATGCCTCCAACATCACTAGAGAAACACCCAAACCCCACCTTGTGAAATCTGTGCCAGAATAGTAGACCTGCAAAATACCCTTTCCAGAGTGCAGCAGTTTCCAGGGTTCTCATGACCACTCCGGTTTTCCTCCTTCCTCTGCCTTTTTCCTAAAACTTCAGCATCTGAGTAAGAGCTATAGCTGCATGGCTGCTGCAGTGGCATAAGCCAGAGCCATGAGCCATGAGCTGAGAAGCCAGGAAAGGCTTGGTGCTGAAGTTGGAATGTTGAACCAAAGTCTTTCACTGATCTCCCTGCCCTGCTTTGACCATGTGCTTGTGTGTGCTGCTGTACCACAGGCACGAGGCTGCTCTGTCAGTCTGGCTGCTGCAGCTCATCCTCTGCAGGTTCTGTCAAGAGTGACTGAGGCCACACTGTTCACTGACAAGAAAGGCAGGAGACTCTGGTGAGCCTTGGTTTGAAATTCTGTGACAATGAGGAGGGCTGAGCTGACATGCTAGTGCCAGACTGGATTGCCCAGAGGAAGTGTGCCTGGGCTTGCCTAACCATCAGTATTTTCCTGGCTGTTGCTGCAACCCATCAAAAAAGGTTCAAATATCTGAAGTCACAGCATTCAGCAAGTTGGGATGAGGTCTTCCCACAAAGCAGTGTTTTAAACTGTATAAGTGCTGCATTGAAAGAGCTTAACACCTGAGAGGAAACCCAAATTGTTCCAGTGTTATGGACAGAAAAGGAAATATGTTTTCACCAAGCTTGCTCTATGTTTTTCTTTCTCCTCAAACTTCATTTCTGTGCCATTTCAGTCTCAGGCAATTGTAGCCCATTTGTTACCAGCTGATTTCCCCTGTGCTTGCTGTCAAGGTCTGAATCATCTTGGTGGTGAGTGATGGAGTACAGTGACCAGTGGAGTTTCAGCTCACTGCTTCAGTCTGCACTGGCTGTCCAGCTCACGATATGACCTCCTGCAGACCTTGAGCAGGTTATGAGGGGTGGAAGTGATGGTGTTCCCTGTCTCTATCTGCTGTATGTGCTCTACTCTTACACACCAAGACAGCTGAACTGGAACAGCAGTACTTCGTGCTAAGCCTGCTCACCTTCCACCCTGCCTATGGCCAGGCAGCCTTCCTGCCCCCTTCCTTCACTGCTTCCCAGCTCATCCTCCCTCTCCCAGCTTTTTAGACTTCTTGGGTCAGTAGCCTTTCTTCTACCTGCAGAACCATGTCCTTTTACCTCTTAGTCAGCTAAGTCATTGCTGCACCAAAGCCTACAGTCAGCAAAACTAACTTTTTTTTCTTTTTTCTTTTTTTTTCTTTTGATGAATGTTTATATTAAATACAATCTGCCCAAACTCAACTTCTTTTCATTGAGGCTAACAAAACAAAACACATTCAACACTTGTGGGCCAAACCTTTCTGAAGGTAGGAAACCCCCCCAAAAAAAAAAAAAAAAATTAAGAAAGCGTTCCAGAAGGGAAGGGTAAAATTTTTTGCATTCTGCTTCAATCAGTCATCCAGGGGAAAAACTCTGCAACTGTGTAGAGACAAAACTTCAGAGGCTGTGGCTTGTTGGGGTGATTGTTTGAGGCATAGAGATGAAACTGGGGATCCCGCCTGGAAGACAGGTTTGAGTCCAACTATGCAGCAGCTACTCCTGTTTCATAGAACTGCAAGTTTTGGCAACAGAAGCTATTGGAGGAGAGGGGCTAAATGGATCTCCACGTGGAGTAACTAAGAAAACATGTGGTTTTATTTTCAAAGAACAGCTGAGATTGGGTCAGCTGGTTGTGATAAAGGAGATTTCACTGTTTCTGAACTGATAGATAAGGAAGGATTATGTGGTGTTCCAAAAGTCAATGGAAAAATAATTTAGCAATTCTGAGTTCCTTTGGTACTTGTTGTAATAATATTTGTTACTGGAAATTTATTTGGTCCAAAATAGAAATGGTAGCTATCATGGTTCCTTTGGTATTCAGCATTGTAAAATTAATGTGCTGGGGGTTTTTTTGCACAGTAAACTACACTGCTTTGGAGCAGTAAGAACACTGTGAAACAGGAGGATTAAGCGCTCACTGGGGGCACATCAAGTTTTGTACCATCACAGTTATATCTTCAGGCTATCATGACTATATTAATATATTATAGCATGGGAGGGCTGTCAGAGTGAGCTCAGAAAGAACCCAGCCCACTCTTGCCAGATTGTTCCAATGCTAATTTACAGCCCAAACCTCAGGAGCTTGTTGTTCTTTGTGATAATGTGTAGGTTTTATTCTGAAGTAATAGCCACTCTGAGGGGAAAAAAATTTGCTTTCTTGACCTGGGGTAAATCTGTTTTATTACCCCATAGTTACCCCTTTAAATTGTATCGTACTTTCTCTCCAGTTTTCTTAAGTTCTTTCTCTCCTGTTTCTTTTCCCTCCACTATTGTCCTCTTTTGCACACCAGATTCCTGAACAATAACCCACTTTTCAGAGCAGTAGCCTAGAAATCAGAGATGTGTACTGAGATATAAAATGAATTCACAGAGGTACTGCCACTTAAAAATTTCAGGAATTTCTGCTCTGGTGCAGCTTTCTAAAAACACTGTATACTTGTGCTTTCTAGTCCACAAGTGAAACCTCCATTTTCACTGGCACCACATAAGGCTGCAGCTTGATTTCATGCCACATCTTCTAAGAATTGCTTGTGCTTTTTTTCTGCCTTTTTTTTTTTTAACAGGGAACAGTGCCTTTTCACAGGTAACCTCCTATTTTGCTCTGCCTCTGCTTTCCAGCATCTCTGATGTGGAAACTGTCCTTGTTCCACTGGGTAAAACAGCAGACTGAAAGTGTTTCTCTGCAGTACAGGATTTTTCCTTCCTCTTTCTTAGGCAAGCAGCTTTCATTGTTTTAATCCATAGCAAGGGCAGTTTTGGGTATTACTTCAGGACTTATCTTTAGACTCTGCCATGGATCTTACCAGCTCTTTGCTTCTCTGGATCCCTTTCTTTCTGTGTCCTCTCTGTGCATGTCATTACGAGCCTGAAGGTTTCAGTGGGTCTCCACCAAGGTGCAAAGGCAGTGAGCATCCCAAAGGCTCTGACTAGAAAGGTTAGCCACTGAAAAAGGACATGAAATGCCTCATTTGCTTCTTACTCAGCACAATCTATATTTTCTCAACCAGTGTAGGATCATCAGGAAGTTGATACCAAAGCACAAAAGACAATCTTAAAGCACATCAAGAGAATAAGCAATGGCAGTGAAACCTTTTTGACAGTGGAATTCTGAGCTTGGGAAAACATCCCAATGTTTGAAATTATGAAAGGCTGATCGTGTGTGAAGCATCATTCATTCCCATTATTAGACCCTGAGAGACTGAGCAGTCTAATGCTCTCTGTGCTTCCTAGCAAGGGGTGAGAACCAAAAATCCGAGAGCACCAAAGAAAATAGGAGGTGAATTTTTAAACCCAATGCAAACTAAAAACCTCAGAAAATGTAATAGTATGCCATCCTAATAAAGTGCTAAATTGTGGCTTTAAAAATGAGGCTCTATTCACCCAGAGGCATTAATTTTCAAACTGAAGAAAAGAAAAGGAGAAAAAATTCAGAAGTAATAATCTTTGATGCTTTATCAGTGAAATCCAGGTGAAGAACTCACTGTTTGTAGTAGCTAAATATTTGGATTTTACATGAGCCACAGGAAATGAAACAAGTCCCCTGAAAAGATTAACTATCCATTTTCTAGGGTTGATGAGTTGACAGCTCCACAGTGTTTCCCAGATCAGGTTAGAGGCAGCACAATAGTACCTTATTGAGGAGGAAGTACCACAAGCTAATGAGAGAAAATTGAAAAGTTGCTATAGTGTGTCACAAAGAAGGATTCTGTTAGACATTTCTCTTAATACAAACAAATGCACCTGCAATCTACCCAGGAATTTAAGCAAAATTCCCCTCCTCCTCCACTTTCTTCATAGCATGTATGGGTCTAAAAAGGTGTGTTTACAAGAACTGAAGAATGAAGATCGTTTGTAATTTAGTCACAGTTCAATTTTTAAAAGAATAAATACAAGTCAATGTATGAGACAAGTAAAATGTGACTTAAAGGATTTCCTTAAAATATTATCCTAAAAAGGTATGTTTCTTTAGAAATAAAACCAGACTTGAAAACAAAGGCCTTGCAATTTCAACAGCATCCAGGCATGTAAATTGATCTACTGCTGTTTGTTTTGAGCCACCCTTTAAGTTATGGTGTAGTGCAGAGGGGGAATCAGTTTACAATACCAAGGCTTTAGTGGGTAGAAAGGTACAACAAAGGTTCCCAGAAATACAATTCCGAATTCTCACAAAAGTGAGTACCATAAGTAAGCCTTAGCCTATGAGACTGTATGTAAAGACTTATTTCTGCCTCTATGCATTTATTTGCCAGGACATAAGGAAAAACAGTGGTTTCCAAGATTGTGGTGGTTGTATTTGTAATCTGAACATTTGCGTTTTCCTTGCTAACGATGCTGACTCCGTAGCTGATGGTCAGCAGGCAGCCCCAGAGGTCAGGCAGTGATTTAATGCACAAACATGATCCCTCACAGAATCAGCTGAAGTCTTCCCTAATGCTTTTTTTCATCCTAGTTTGCCAACAGTGCAGCAGCAAGAAACAACAAAATTGTGCTTGTTTTGTTAGGTGTTCATAGTTCCAAACTTGGAAGATTAAAAAAAAATTCTGAGGTGATTCATCTCAAGAGAAGAAATCAACAAGAGGAAGGAAGTCACTCTCTCCAGAAAATTTCTACCCATGCTTATTCTCAATCCAATATGGTGTTTGTGAGTTTGGAGGAAACTTGTCTAAACCTGGAATAATTCATGGTGCCACTAACTTTCCCAAACATTCTCATTTTGCAAATAGCTTCTAATTATGGGTCCCAGCCCAGCTGTGATCAGCAACTGAGCAGGTCTTCACTGTTGCATGGACTTTCTGCAACATGAAGAGCCTCACAACCACAACCAGACTGTGAATGAAAGCTGTGAGGGAGTCAAAACAGTGGCAACAATAGCACTTGCATGTAGAAAATCTTCCTGCAGGCAACCGTGTGGCTAAAATTTGGCTACACAAATGGAAAGCAATAATAAAAGAGCACTGTGTTGTACCACTGATGGTTTGGGGGCTGGCAGGCTAATGCTTCTGATTGGCATTTGCTGCTCATTGTGTAGGAAACGTGCCATGTAATCAGCTTTGAACCAAATGGGACATTCACAATCAAGTGTGTCGTGAAGGACCTTCCCAGTCTCTTTCCCATCATAGTGAAAACTGCACCACTTTCCACCACCCAGCAATGACTGGCCACAATGTGGGAAAAATCACTCCAATGTTTATGTGGGGAAGAAATGTATGAACCCAAGATCTTCAGCCACAGGGATACAGCTGAATGAACCTCCAAAATGTTTCCTCTGTTGGCCATTTGCCTTCTGTCATATCTGTCTCCCATAGCAGGTGGGGAATCCAGTGAATGTTGGCATGACATCCTTGGAGCATGGCTGCAGTGCAGTTATAGCTGGCCATTTTAATGATTTATCTCTGAATGTGTTTCTGAGACATGTGCCACATGTCACAGCAAATTACATTGGTGTGAAGGAGGCTTCAAAACATAGCTCCTTAAATGTTATGGCACCGGTCCAATTTTACTTCATTAAGCTATTGCAGTATAAAACAGGAGTAAAGCAGTTCTTCTGAGGACTAGAGCTGCTCTGCAGTTATGCAGTGACCTGCCCAGCTACAGTGCAGTGACCATCAAAAAGATTCTTCACAGTTATACAGCCTTGATTTTCATGTGCAGCACATTTCTTTTTGTTTCAAATTCAGTGCTGCTAAATATGAAGGCTGGTTCCTTTTTTAGAGATGAGGATGTGCAAACTTGTTCAAAGAAATGTGAGGATTAAAACCAAATTGTCATTTCAAGAGCAAGTTCTCCTACGGTTCACACTAACACACCTTTTTTAACAGAGCAGAAAAGTATTTAAATGACAGTAAATGACAAAACAGATTAAAAATGCAATTTTTGAATGCAACTGGTTACAGACTCACTGCTAAAGTTAAGGTCTGCTAGATATGTTTACTATAGAAATTTGAATATATTTTTCTTCACTGTCTGGCTATAAAGTCAAAGTCAGCTGCCAAAATCCAGGGCAGCATTTCACAAGGGCCTTGATGTACCCTGCAGATTTGTGCCTCTAACTCTTTGTATGCTCCCTTTCTGGTGCCAAAGTATGTGTACATTCAAAATTCAGAGTAAGAAATTTCATGTTTATGCAGTGTGGCAGTGATTCAGCAAAACATCTACATGCATGTTTAAACCTCAGCAGCCTAATTGGGGTTTAATGCATCAAAGCCAGAACAGCTTTTCCCAGTGACCCTGGCCACAAGAGCATCTACTGTAGATCATTAACTTCCTTTCCTCCCTTACAGATTATGGTGCAGATATTTTCTCTGAACACTCTTGGATAACGTATGAATGGTGTCCAGTGGCTGCAGAGGGGAATATTAATGGGAGAGGGATCTGGTCCATCAGCAGGCACCTAGATTTTCTGTGCTTAATGAAGCAGCCTTCCTGATTTTGAAGCTTTTACCCTTTCCAATTGTAATGCACCCAAAGCCTTAAGGGCTAAAAGAGATGAAAACAGTTGGAATCGCCTCTGAAAATTTGGCTCTAAACCTATATCTCCTTGTGATTTCTTCACCAGGGAAGCAGAAGAACATTTAGGCTCAACACTGTAGAGCAGAACTGCTGTGGTGATAAATCAGATAGTGATCTGAGGGTATGAGGTAAGCCCAATTACAACAGCAATGGAGCTGCCTCCCACTGGTGGCTTTAGGTCAACATTTTGGGCTAATCACCTTAGTTGGGTAAGTGCTCATAAATCAAGAGTTGCCTGGAAATTGTCTGGTTTTCTCTTCATGCAGCTGAGATGCTCAGGGTAGCCAGTCTGCTCTTCAGAGGAGCCTCCCACTGCAGAGTGGGAAAGGCTGTGGGGAGGGTAAGAAACAGGGATTTCTCATGGGCAAAAAGCACAAGCTAGCAGCTGGAACAATGCTTTTGAAAGGAGGCCATGGAAAGTGACATTGCTTCTCGTCTAACTGTAGCTGGACTCTGAAGCCAGGGCTTCTCCCTCACCCTTCCCTCAAAGGGCAGTGAAGGGCTCTCTGCAGACAGAGATAAGAAGAGGGGAAGAACTGATCTTTCTGGAAGACCCTTCACACCCTTCTCCCATGATGGCTCTGTACAAGCAGATTTTGTGAAGTCCAATCAACTTTGCTCTTCTCCAGCTTCCCCACCACAATGACCACTGTGGTAGTGGCCCCAAAACTGGTGGGGAAACAGGAACCCCAGCTGCAGGTGGTCCCTGCATTCCTGCAGAGACAGTAATGACAGTTCCAGGAGATGTCCTGAAACAAGAACCATTTCACTCTTTCCTTTGTCTCCAGTAACAAATGACAAGACAAAAGGAAAAATCCTCAAGCTGTGTGATTTAGATTTTAGGAAATATTTCTTCACAGGAAGGGCTGCCATTGGAACAGGCTGCCCAGGGAAGTGGTGGAGTGACCATACCAGTGATGGTATTTAAAAGGCATGTAGATCTGGCACTGAGGAACATGGTTTAGTGGTAGGCTTAACACTCTTAGGTTTATGCTCAGACTCAAGGATCTTAAGGACCTTTTCCAGCCCAAATGTTCCTATGATTCTATCCACTGCACTGGAGACACACCTTGTCAGCTCTTGTAAGAGGAACAGGAAACACAAGAGATAATTGTACTGGTTTTTGCAATATTTGTTTTCAGGCATATGTGAACTCAGTCCACAAAACAGAGGTTATAAATATGCTGAATATATGAGAAGTAGTATAGCATGGTATATTTATATTTTAAATTCTGTAGGGTGACACTGGTTGAAGCAGTGTATAAGAGAGAGGGCAACAGGAATACAGAGCAGTTTTTGGAGAATAAGCACTTTCTGCTTCATTAAGGGAAACTGTGGATCTCTGAGCTCTAAAATGAGCCAGCCTTAGAAGCCCAAGCAAAGGACAGTCATTCACTATTTTTAACTGTGCAGGAACTGGGACACCCAGCAAAATTACTGAGAACCAGGTTCAAAACAGAAAAAGAGACTTCTTTCTAACACACAGCATAATTCAGCCCAAGGGATCGTTGACATATGATACTGCAGAGGCCAAAAGTATAAATGCATACAAAAAAAGATTACTCAAATTTATGGAATATAGGTTCACTGGTGACTATTAAAAACAATGGTCCAGATGCAATGTCTGGCATAGGGAAGTTCCTAAACTGTTGACTGCCAGGATCTGGGGATTATATGAGGGGAAGAAATGCTCCATATTTGCCTTATTTCTTTTCTTTTTCAAAGCATCTACCACTGGCCACTGCTGAAGACAAACATTGGGTTAAACAGATGTGTCTTCACTGTTCACAACAGTTCCCATGTTTCTCCCAGAACAGGGAACTGGAGTTGCCTCACTTCAAGCTTCTATTTGCTTTCAAGTAAGCTCTTAAGCCACACTCAACTCACAAGTATCTGACTACCTGCCAGTCAAGCATTTAGCAACAACATTAACATCTGTCACTAACACTTGGACTTTCTTTGGTGAAATGTTTTGGAATGCTTTCAGATTTTTTTTTCTTGTTAACCCCAGAGACTTTTTTTCCTTGCTCTAGATATCAGCTGTCCCCTTGTCTCTGGCAGAAAACTCCTTCTACCATATTTTCATGATCTCCTGCAAGCTGCAGTTTCCTCACTCATATGTTGTCTATTGTCAGAGCTGCACTGATTTTTAGTTATGATTGAAAAAAGAAGCTCCAAATTTCCGGTGATTTGAATTTGCTTTAAAATTAAAATTATTTTGAGCTGCTCTTAGCTTGACTTCTTGAAATCTTAAAATAAACCACACTGTGTCTGAGCTGGTACAACTCGGTACAACCCTGCTTATCTGCTGTGCTCTTTGCATTCCTGTCCATGAAAAACCTGGCTTAGGTCTGCCACATCAGTGAAGCTGACTCAGACAGATCTGCTAAGGGCATCAGTACAAGACTTTGCAGTTTATATTGGAAGGAAGGCATCAAGATCCATTCTGCCTCCGTCCAAGCCCCAAAACCTAGCTGTTAGTTCAGACAGAACTGATTTTCAGTGCATCTATTCTCAGTTCTCATCCTTCCAGAAATGCACACATGGCCGATAAGCTGAGGCATCCTCAAAAGCATTAAATACATTAAATTCCGTGATTGCACACCAATTCTACTTTTAACAGTGCTGAAACACAGAAAGCCCATAACAACAATGTCTAATATGTCAGAATTTCTCCTAGTTAGCAGAGAAATTAAACAAAAAAGGTATTCTCAGCATAGGCCAGAGGAAGGCATGTCCTTCCAGAGACACCTGCATTCACCTCAGTGCTTAAGCTATGTGAACATCATTTAGTAAATCCTCCAGATGAAGAGAATCACATAGTTGAAAGACTCCACCATTCAGGTGCTATATTTGAGGGTGATTTTTGTTACAGACAGAAAATTAAGTGCAAAACCTCTGCATGAAGCTTTCAGCCATGGTGGAAAAGCTACATGGAAACAACAGTCCTCAAGCCTGAGAGCAGTACTGATACTAAAGGGAATGGTGATTAGAACTGACTATTTCAGGCTAATTAAGTCAGGCACAATGTGTGCTAAACCTGGCTTCAGAATTAAATCATTCACCCAGATCTCAGGTATTTCTCCCCAGTTCTTCCCTGCATGAGCAAGGCCAGTGTTGCTCAGCTGTGGGCTTTGAAAACGCTGCCCAAGCTGTAGCAGCAACTGTGTTCAAAACACCACTGTGAGATATTCATAGCTCAAGACACTCCAGTAAAAAGAGTTGTAGCATTAACAATCTTGAAAGCAGAATGACACAGTCAGCAAAGGAAGCCAATTTATCACACACTTCCCAGGCACCTTTGGATGGACCAATGGTCCCTCAGGGGGTTACAGCTTCTCCCCACTGATGTGGAGAGCCTGAGGGTGAGGTTAGAAATCTAACATATGGATGACTACAGCTGGTGAAACAGATGTAATGCTAGCAGCTTAACCCCATTCCCAGTGATGTTAACTGGAGTTACTCAGCTGCTCTCAGTGAAATCCAGATTGGACATGTGCCTATTATTTAGTTTATCTCCAAGTAAATCCACCAATCTTTCTCTTCTCCCCCAAGAAATGAAACCAAGTTAATATAACAATAATACCCATTGTTCACAGAGTACTAACAATGTGCACTGCTTGGCTACTGTACAGAATGAGGCTAAGCCTAGCACTTTTCCAAGAAGTATATGTAAAAAAATAAATAAGTAATTTTAATGCCCCCAATGGTAAGCTGGAAAAACAACAATCTCTGCCAAGAAAAAGAAGGATGAAGTTGATGCAGGAAAATAAGTCAGGGACATTTAAGAGAACATAACAAGTAACAGAAAATACATAAATGAAAAAGTAACTCAAAGCATATGATAGCAGAAAGACATGTGTAACCAAGGGGGTGTTTAATTATCTTTTATTTTCTTTTATTATTATCTTCTATTGTGTCCATATTACAGGTATGCATAAATTCTGTGTCTTCATCACTTGCTCTTGTACCAAATTTGCAGTAATTGCATCTGTGTTCAAAAAATTTAATTACAGAGACAGGAGCTTTGAAAAATCTGTTTTCACACATCAGATATTTCTTCTGGTTTTCTCTGTTAGTACTTTTCTATTTCAGCAGAAGAAGCAATGTCTCACAATGTACAGTAGTACTTCTGACACCCTTGTTGAGTGACTTATGTAATGACCCACAAATGCCTTCCAAATAAAGTGTATTGCAGTTGCTGTTAGATGAGTATTTGTTCCTCTGAAGGATCTGGTGTACTTTGGTCAGAGGCAGAGGAAGGGAATGTAGCAGATCCAGGTTATACCTATGCTAAAACTACAGGACATTGGAATTTTAATTCAGATCAGCTAGGTGCTTTCAAAGCAGAACTCCCAGCCATTCTTATTTACTGCATTTTGGCCTGCCTGACACAGTGCAGTTGCTCTTGGGTCTATGGGATCAGATTAGTATTATTCCAAAGTAAGTCACCTTAGAAGATACATATAGTAGTCTCAATACCAGGCTCAAAAGGGGCTTGTCCCATAGCATTGCTTATCAACTTAAACACCAACCTTTCTATACCGAAAACTGGGCGAAAATTGTTTGTGCTATATTTCTGTTTAGCTTCAGGGAAATGATACATAAGCTCTGTCCGAAGATATAAACATATATCTGTTCCAGGAAGAAATCCTGAACAGGTAAGTATGGCTTGATCTTACCTGAACAAAATTAGGCATGTTGCAAGAGAGTCATTACACAATCACTGTAATCTGGAGCTTTTCTAAGCACTAAATCTCAGACTTATTTTCCACTTAACATGGTATTTAGTGAACTGCTCCTTATAGTGCACCATCTTCCATTTTCTGGAAAATACACATGTGCCTCAGACCTGGACTGCTGTAGTGACACAACACCATGCAGTACAGTGATTTTATCAGCATCTCCCCTTACTTATGAGCATGGTTTCCATTTTCATATCACTGCTGGCAGCATCTTGTAATGCTTTGATTTTCCTTGGCAGAGGGCAAGTGCAGCATGGGTGAGCTTGGTGCAGTAGCCCAGCCTCCCCTGCTGCCAGGAGAAGTTCCTGCTCGGCGGAGCACACCCTTCTCCACCCCATGGCATGGCTGTGGTTCCAGCATTTTGGCTCCCACAAAGCCACGTCTGAATCTTTCCTTCTGCAAAACAAACCATAAGTCCTGAACATTTTCTGGAAGCAATTAAAAGAGCAGATAAGTGGGAGTGATGGCAATAATTTACCTGGTCTTGTGAATGTCTTGATTATGCTACAAGTCAAGGCATAGCCCAGAGCGGAAGACCTGCACGTGTGTATGGTAAAATTTCTGGGAAATAACTGGAGCAGTTACTGATGTAAAATTAGCAGATTTGGATCTACGCTCACTGGAATAAATTGTCCCTTTTGACTAATGCTCACTTTGCATTGTTTAGAGGATGAGCCCTTCATTTTCAGGTCTTGTTGCAACACAGTGTTATGGCTGCCCTTCCATGCAAGGAGTAGGATGCTATATTTCTGCATCTTGGAAATTCTCGTATTTGTTTTGTCAACAAGTGAAGAAAGAAAATAAAAGGTGTTTGGATTCACAGGTATATTTATTTTCACAAAACAAGAATATCAGTGTCTTATATCAGTGTCTTATCAAACAAGTTCCTGTCATTGCAGGTATGCACTAAAGGAAAAAAATGTGTTCAGACAAATCTGCATCGAAAGGTTAACAAGATATAAATGATCTTAGGAGAGGTACTCTTCCCCACTGCTACAGAGATTGGCATGAAGTAAAGCAGTTGCTCCCTTTGAAGCACTGCCAGCATAAATATCTCAGAGTAAGAATTTTGGTTTTCATAACAAATGCTGAAATGCAAGAGAACTATGCATTGATGAATATACTGTATGGCTCAGTGGGACTAGACAACTCAGGTAGGTTTTAGCTACAGTATAAACAAAATACCTTCCAAATAATTTTTTTATGTAAAAGGTGTCAATTATGTAAAATGATTCCATGATAATAACAATATAATTCAAAGGCAGATTTGTATCTTTCAAACCCATCCAGACTTTAGACTTCTTCAGCTTTAGAAGGGAAAGATGCCACCTGCAAAAACAATTGTGGAGCACAGGAGCCCAGTTTTTCTCAGCAACCATCTGCACAGATTATTCATTCTCCTGTCTCCTGTTTGTTCTGTTCTATCTTTGATTTCCACCTGAGTACCTTTGAAACAATTTTCCTCATTTCTTTTTCACTTGGAGAGAATGAAGAGAGATAAATCAGGTAACTGTTTGACTTTGCTAGCCTCCCAGAAGATACCAAACACTAACACAGAGCAGTTACACAAATTCCCAGAGAGAAAAATAAGACTGTCCAATGCCTGCAGTGTATGAGAGACCAGCTACTTTTGCTGCAAGCGTGGCTGGTGTCCACCACCACACTGGGCAGAGCATATCAGCAGAAGCAGCTTTGTGCTGCTGTGATCATCTGATTAACACATATATATGCTCACTTAGAGGCAGATGCAAAGGCATTCAGGTCCACATCACCTTTAAGGGCCTGGTCCACATCAAAGGGAGTGCAGTGTGTCTGCCTCCAGGGACTGGGCTGCAGGGTGCTCAGGGCTGTTTACAGATGTCACCTCTGTGGGTGCTCATGAAACAGGGAAATGTCCAAAGACTTGTCATTCCTTTCCTCCACACAATGACCAGTCAAAAGGTACACAAAGTTTTTCATGCTCTTCATAGATGTCTTTCTTTGCAAAAGGCATAGGAGACCATGGTGCTATGTGGAGAATGGTACACACCCCTGACACAGACCAGCACAAGTTCCTGGTACACATGAGATGGCTCTGTCCAGCTCCAGGGAACAGGGCAGTTGTATTTGGATTTCCTCCAGTGCACATCTCCTAGACATCATGATGATTTAGCAAGAACATCCCATACCCAAAGATTACAGACCAAACTAAATAAAGCCCCTGTGTGGGTGTGCAAAGCCCAAAACACTGCAGAAGAGGTTTTCTGTTGCATTTCTCTGTATGGGTGTATGTGTTGTATGAGTCTTCAAGGCCCAAATCTACAGGAAAGGGCAAATATATTTAGAACCCAACTTCAGAAAGCCCGCATAAGGAATTGCACTGCATATCACAGCTCCTCAGGCTGTATCTGGGCTAGAAGTATTTTTGCATGCTGTCTTGCAGGCAGAGACAATGGTTGAGGCTGAAGGGAAGGGGTTATGGACAATTCTGAGCCCCAGCCCCTCAATGTCTGCACAACCTCCTCCTTGGTAACACTTGGCAGTCCTGGCTCTGGAGTGCTACAAATGGAGCAATAGGTTCCTGTGGGTGGAGCATGTCCATGTGTTCCAACTGCAACACAGTGCCCGCATCAAGAGTAAACTTTAAGATCCTGAAAAAACACTTTGTCTTCTCAGTTTTTTGTAAACTATCTTTTGGAGCTCGTATGACCAGCCTGGTGGTGAAAAGACACTGGTAGCTTCAAGTTCACAGAGAATAACACAGGAGATTGTTTAAATGGTACAGCGGGATTCCTGTTGTTTATACATGTAGCAGCACATGAATGAACTGAACTGAATGTACCACGGTGCCTCTTTTATTCACTTATTTGACTTTTCTGACCTATGTGCTTGTACAACTGCAGCCAAACAGGTGAGAAAAATGTTTGCAGGTTCAGCCCCATCTAGTAAAGCAGGCTACTAAGCATCTATTAAAAGGCTGCACTGGAACTAAAAAAAAAAAAAAAAAAAAAAAAAAAAGTCTCCTGTCAAACACAAATAGCAAAGGAAAAAAAAAATCTTGAAAATAGAAGGAACAAGTTTCTACATGTACTTGTTTTCCTAGGAGTGCACCACTTGTAAATTCATATTTCTTGATGACCACTCTGCTGACAGCTCTTTCTGAAAGGTAAACAGATCATCCTGCTCCAGAACAGGGGAAAATAAAATCTGTCTTTACATTTACTCATTCTTGTTTCTAAAATTTTCAGCTGCTTACTCAGGTCTCAAGTATTCATAGAGCCAGATGAAAAGCAGATTGATGGAACACATTTGCTCTACACAAATTTTAATTGCTGCTTTGATGGGCATATCAGAGGAGGTCAGGAGAAGTGAAATGAGCACTTGGGAGAGCACTTGGGTGGTCTCTCTCAACTGAACCTCAAGCATACAATCCCTCTTATCTCCATTGAAGTGGGGCAAGAAAGATTTACAAGGCAGCCAGGATCTGAACGAGTTGAAGCCTGGAGATCCTGACTGCTGGGAAATGCTCCCTATACCTCACTGTTAAAGTTTAACAGCAGGTCTTGTGGTGTGCTTCACATTCTCCCAGGAAAAACACATGGACAGGTCATGCACTGCCCAAACACCCTCAGCAACTCTGCCAGATATAAGTATCTTCAGAAAAGGACCATGGAGCCAGCTGCTGTGCATCAGGGGATCTTCTCTGTTCTCAGGGGAGCTTTGCAGATGTGCACTACTAAGGTATTGCCTAATGCTGTTCTATCTAGAATGTACTTATTTTGAGTTTAATTTCTGAAAGTGGACAAGAAAACCCAAACAACTCACATCCAAGCTGTCTTGTTTATCAGAAGAAACAGTAACTTAGAAAATGCAAGCATGACCTTTAACGAGGTTTAGCAGATCTGCTTAGGATTTGGATATCACTAGGAGAACCCATCTCACAGAGCACTTCCCTGAGCCTGTTTCTCTGCTCTCATTGTAAACGCACGGAGCTGAATCACTCCCACATTGCTGCACTGTTATTGTGGTACCGGGGCAAAAATATTTGGCAGGCATTTCAAAGTAAATGCTTCAGATGGAATGACGGCAGCCGAGGAGCAAAATGCCAAGATTGAGGAAAGTGTGTGCTCTGCTGTGCAGGGAAGCTTTTTTGGAAGAAATGCTAAAAAGAAGTTTCGTCAAATTTTAACATAACTGCTATTAACTTTTACTAGAAATAAGACATCAAAGTGGTCAATACTTAATGTGCAGTATTTAAAGGATTGTTCAGAACATTAGGCACAAAAGAATTAAAATTTCCTATCTGAAGAAAATGGAGGAGGTTAATTCATCAATACTATAAAGAATATGCATTCCACTGGGAAATTATATTCTAGCAATATAAATTCCTCACAGAAAGATTGCAGTGAGGCTCAGTGTATAGAAAAAACAGATATTTTGTGCTATTATAGTGGGACATTTACCTCACCAAAACTTTTTCCATTAGAAGTTGCTGTTCTCAAGGCCTTTTTATAACTTGGACATCAGAATTGGCTTACAGCTATGACTTGGTAAAGAAAAGCTTTGCCTGAGATGCGCTTATAATGCCAAAGTTTAAAAAAAAATTAGTTTGAAGACCTTTGGTTATAAAAGAGCAAGAAAATAAAACTTTTCTGGTCTTATAGCATTTTAAAAAGGCTTTGGTCTACAAAGGCAATTTGTTAGGTGATTAGTCCAATTGCTCTAATTCCCTTCAGGATACTAAAAAATGAATGGTTGAGACACTAGACTTGAAAATTACTTTGCCATATGCAGGGACTACTTTTCATAAAAATTATTGAACTGATCTTTTAATCTGCTTTGCACATACGTTTAAAAGTTGGACTCGATGATCCTTGAGGGTCCCTTCCAACTCAGAATATCTGTGTTACAGTGGAACTGCTCACCTGCCTATGCCATCAAGAGTGAATTTGACTTGTGGTGCAGACTGAAATGTGTTTTCTGTGCCTCCAGGAGTCTGCAAAGCAGTTGGAGTCTCTCCAGTGGGCTCTCTGCAGTCTCACATGCATTTGTATGTGTTTTCCATGGCTCCCAGTGCATCCCTCAGCAGCACCCTAGGAAACCTGCTGCTTGTACATATGGCACCAGGAATAATAATTCTGTTGCTATTTCCTAAATACAAGCAAAACAAAAGTAAGACCCTCCCAAGACCTCCAGGAAAACCAATGTGCTGAAATATTCCACGCTGTAGTCCATCAGTATATTGAGCTAAGAATATACAATTTCTCCTGCAGCTTTTGTTTTCCCCTCTATGTTCATTTGAACCTCTGATAGATCTGTTGTTCCTGCAGAATGTCATTGAAGCCTTTCCTTTCTTTCCTTCCCCATGGCACTAAAAGCCCTGAGTACTTCCAAGGAGACCCCACACAGTGCTGAGCACTGCCATTGCCACAGTTAACTGTCTTACACCCACCAAACTGCCATTTGTCACAATCTTTTTCTTCTGATTCACCTAGCATGATATTCCTCCAGTAATTTTCCACTGCTCTGAGCACTTGTTTATTGCCCCTGTAGCTCTGCCCAGGTGTTCCCACACAAAAATATGGACACATGCACCACATTATGTATGCACTGCAAATCCAAGGGGAGCAGCAGCAAATGCTTTCCTCGTGGTCTGCAAAGGCTCAGGAAGTTCAACATCTCTGGACAAGTCCAACTGGCTGTACATGTGCAAATCTATATTGCAGAGTATGTGCTGTAGAACCAGTGCTTTTTGGAAGCAGTGCAACTAATATGGAAGTGCTGTGTCATTGATACATGCATGTGCCATAAGTCCACCCAGCTTTTTCTGGAAACTGCACAGCCTCCCAACCATGTGGTAGGATTTCTCTGTGCAGGCACATCAAATTGATCTGAAGTTTCTGGGTATGCAGAAATAGCTACGTCTTCCTTGCAATGCACAGAGAAATCTCTAAAAAAAATGGAATACTCTCAAAATCTGGCAGTACAAAATAGCTGAGTGAAAAAGAAATATCTGAGATCCAGCACAGAGTGTAGCCCTCAATCTCCAAAGTCCTGTGTAGCTCCAGTCTCCAGATCTGATTTATTTTCTTTTTTCTGGTGTTGCTAGTAGTTCTACAATATTGACCTGATCAAACTTCTGAATTTATTTGCAGCAGGGCCTCAAGTTGGCCAGGACTTGGAGACAGATTGCCCCGCTGTTTATGGAGAGTGAGTGCACCAAGCAATACTGAAAATTTTCCATGTTCCTAAAGCAAGATTTTATTAGAATACAAACACTTAAGCTAAAACACAGCATCTCTTTAAATTGAATTAGCTCAGAGTACTGAATGAGGTACACTGCATTAAATGCTTTGAATATTCGTCTGAATATTGTTCCCCATCACACCCTTTTCCACACTCTAGTCCTGCAAGTCTTAGTGGCTTCCTGGGTTTGAAGAACAACTTCCATCTCCTCTGCCTCTCAGATAAGCCTCCATCCTTTCCAAATCTCACAGGCTACCTTACAGGTACAAAATCCCAAGATTTATTTTGATTCCGTAGAGAAACCCAGAATATGAATTTCCATTTTTTCTCCAAAATGCATTGCATTACTCAGTCCTCTTCTCCCTGGTTTATCCTGAAGGACTGTTCTTTCCTTTCATGTGCAAGCCATTTCAGCCAGAGGAAGGCAAGAAGTGGACCTAGAGAATGTCAAAATACAGCAAATAATGTATGTTTTACAGTCTGAAAAAGGGTCACTTCATTAACTGAGGTGTCCTGATACCTGTTTTGTTTGGGTTTTTTTTTCTGACAAAAAGTATGCAAAATCAATTTGGCAGCTGATAAAAAGTCATGTTTATGGGGGTCTGTTAAAATTGTTTGTCTGGTAAAGTTGCTACAATTTTAAGTATTGGCCCTTGCTTCAATAAAACAACTACTCAATTGAGGTTAATCACATTTGATGGGCTTGAAAATCCTTATAGCTTTTCTGAATGCAACAGCACTGCCAGTTTTTTTCTTGGTCTGCAAAAATAGGTGGAATGAAAGCAGTGGACAAACAGAAATAATCATCAGGCCCCAAAATAAGACAGAAAAGTCTGGAAGAGCAAAGGACACGTTCAGGTTGTTCCAAAGGCAAATGATTAGTTGATGAGTGGAAAAGCCCAGGAAGAGCAGCTGGGTGCATTTCCTGTGGTCTCTGTGTGTGGATCTGAAGGAATACTCTCACATAAGCAAACCAGTGGGGGAATGAACTGCACAGGTCATGTGTAGTCACATTCATGTAATATACCTTCTGCATGTACAGGTGTGGCTCAGGGGAAACTCCTTCCACATTTTGATTGTGGGCTATTCTAAGACTTCCTCATCAGGAAAAAATATTACACCCTTACTAGTCCCTGCCCAAAGCTGTGTCCTCCTTGGTGTCAGACATGCCATTTTCTACTGTGTTTTCTCTGACTTTTCTGCTCTCTTTTTTTCCTTGCCCTGTAGAATGTGCCAACTCACAGTTTAGGAGCAATTTAATAATCCCAAGAGCTATGAGCACCACCAGAAAAGTCCTCTTCTATGACGAGGCCAGTGCTTAAGCCACTGACATCATTTGTCCTCCTTACTTAAAGCCACTGTCAAAAGTCCTATCTCTTTCAGCAGAGTTGTGGCCAGGTCATTGGAAAGGCAAGGGCAGAGGCAGTGCCAGTTAGTGGTAACCCATTGCTTCTAACAGCAGCTGCTCAGAGTTATGTGGAATGAATCCAATATGAGACATTTTCTCCCAGAGTCCCAATGTGTGTGGTGATTCTACTTAAATTCACCTACCTACAAACCCCATCTGGCTTCTTTAGGGACTCCTAGCACTGGCTTCTAAAGGTATTTGCCATGTCTGGGCTCCTGTCCTTGTACCATGGCCTTTTGATAAAGGGATCTTCTTTATCTGTAAGTTTTCTGCCTTTCTTGTCATATCTTAGCACCATCCCCTTGACACTGGCTTAGTGTAGCCTTGGGTTTCATGTTAGAAATATAAAGTGTAGGATTGGGTTGAGAGGGGGGCCACAGAGTTGATCAGGAGGCTGGAGCACATCTCCTATGAAGACAGGCATGTGGAGGGACGTGTCTGAGAGCGCTGGCATTCATACTGGAGAAGAAAAGGCTCCAAGCAGACCCTATTGCAGCCTTCCAGTGCCTACAGACATTTTAGCAGGGCCTCTTGTGACAGGACAAGATCCAATGGTTTCAAACTGGAAGAACATCCATTTAGATCAGATATAAGGAAGAAGATTTTTGTAGTGAGAGTGGTGAAACACTGGAACAGGTTGCCTGGAGAGGTGGTGAATGCCCCATCCCTGTAAATATTCAAGGTCAGATTGGAAGTGGCTCTGAGCAGCCTAATGTAGTTGAAGATGTCCCTGCACTGCAGGGGCTGGACTATGTGATATTTAAAGGTTCCTTCCAAAACAAACTATCTTATGATCTTCAGAAAAGGGAATAGTATGAAAAGCTGTGTCTGTCATTTACTAAAGTGAGTAGAAATTAAATTTGTTGAACTGACCTAGAATTTTTCTCTTACTTGAAAAGTAACATTTTCACTTAAAAAGCACTAGAGCTCGAGTAATCCCAGCAATAAAATTGTTGTTATCAAATGCCATGGTAGCTTTTGAAACAAGAAATCTTCTTTCTGTGAAACTGCAAATGATTAAGAGACCATCAAGTTTTAAAAGTTGTTGGCTCTGCTTAACATTTGCCAAGCACAGTTTAGACTGTTTTATCCATTTATACAGCCTCACTTGTCTCCTTCATGTGTCTTATATAATAATTTCCAAAGTCAGAAACAAAAAAAAAATTAGAAAAAGGCATCAGCTAAGATAAATGGCACAAGTTTAAAACTCTTAGCAGCCGTAGAACCTGGCGACAAAGAACAAAGAGGTTTAAAAATCATCACATTTTATAACATTAAAATGCCACACATTAAATATAGATTTCACTGCTGATTATATTGTTACGCATTCCATTGTTCCCATGCCATTGGCCTTCAGGACTCCGTTACTTATGTAATTCCAAGATCTGACACAGCTCAAGTGAAATGCATCTGATCTCAATGAATGGCATCAGATGAAAAAAAGTGAATTTCAGGAGAAAGAAATACCATTTTAATTTTAATGCACGTCTATTGATTGGTGACAGATGTTGCCATTCTCATTTAATTATTCTTGATTCATTTGCCAAATAAAATATAGATAGATGTCAAAGTATTTGAAGTCATCCAGATAAAGAGTTCAATCAAATAAGTTGTCTTTATTATTTTTCATCCTTTTTTTTTTCTTACAGATTTTCTACATTAATGAAACCTGGTCCAGGGTGGCATCTAGAGTCCTACCTGTATACATTAAAGCTCTCAAACAGTACAAAATATGATTATTAAGCAAGAGCTAGGAAGGTATGGGGTTGTGAGAAGAGGAGGGAGCATTTCAGTAGGAAATATTCTATACTGAGTGCTGGCTCAAAACTCCAGCATGGTACTGTGCCAAGAGAAGCGTCTCAAAGGATGTTGTTTCATGGCCACCAAGTATTCAGAGTACAGATATGAACATTGTTAATAGACATCATTTAAAATCCACATCAAAATCCCAAGGAACTGTCAATTTAAAATAAATAAGTAAAACTTGATTTTTTTTTTTTTTTTTACTCACCCTGAAATATGAGCACACACCTTACATCTTTTGGGTGAAGTCCTGATAAAGAGCAAGAATGTCTCTCACTTTCTCAGCCTACCTGGGCCACTAAAGAGAAACCTCTATCCTACAATTATCCAGATAATAATATGTAATGCTTTTGAAAAGAAAATAAATAAAAAGTTTATTGTCATATTTGCCCTGTATATTTTAAAGCATTAGCTTTTAAAAAAAAAACAAAAACCAAACCCTAGTACTTATTTTTCTTGATTTTCCTACACATCATTTTTAAGGTAAATCTATTTTACCATACTTTTCATTATAAAGAAGTGAAATTGCTATCAAAAAGGAGAGTTTCTTTTGCTTACTCTCTAAAAGTGTAGCAACATGTTTGCCTGAATATTAGAGATTCAGTTGTTTGGAAGCTTGACACACAGATAAGGAAAATCTTATTGCAAGGAAACTGTATGTAGATTATTTTTTTTCACATGATTCAGAAGATGTTTAATTAATTTTTAAAAGTAGACTGCTGATTCCTCCAGACCCTTGGAAACCCCACAACATTTTCATGTGGTCCATGGGTGTCTGGCATGTTTCAGGCATTTGAAGCACTCTGAAAGAGACTGCTCTGAGCTTGGAGGGAGATAAGGAAATGCAGGTGCTCAACATGGGTGTGTAGACTGTCAGCCTGAAAATGATCTTCCCTCACCATTAACTTTGTTGACAACTTTCTATTTCCATTAGTTCATCTGATTTCCAGTTTATTCTCTTCTTTATTTGTGCTTGGAATGGAAAGGAAACTTTTGCTGATGTGTATGACTTGGATCTAAGAACATAATTGCTCCTGTGGCAGATGACAAATTTCTGAAAGGCAGTGGCTGTGGCAGGGAGCCCTTATGGTCCCCTGGCTGTGGGGGCTTCTCTGTGGGGCAGGAAGAGCCTGGGTGAACTTCAGCTCCAAGGCTGCTGGTGTGGAACCTGGCTCCTGCAGAGAATGAGGTGTAGCTGTACAGCCAGGCACACCTCAGCCACTGCATCAGCAACCCAAAGGGGATAGAGGAGCCTTCAGAGCAAACTGCACAAACATATGAATGCTATAATAAGTTTCAAGAAATTCTGATGGTTTTTCACACTTTGTTGGTGAGTCCGGTTACCTCTGAGCTCTTCTGTCCATTTCTTTGTAGCAGCCTGAGCTGCAGTGCTTCAGGGGATACCAGCTCTGGACCCATAAAGATTTCAGTGAAACTGTTTGATTCCATGGCTGGTGCTTATCAGATGCAATATTTTACTCTATATGGTCTTGCTGCCCACCTGAAAACCATCTAGCAGAGTAGACTGAAATTTCCCAAAATGGGGCCTCACATCCTTTTTATGCTCCTGTTCTAAATAACTTCTTCAAGCTGTTCTGTGGATTTTGTGTTCCTGCGTTGTCTTTGATGTGGTACACTGTAATTTGTACTACACTGCTTGTCTTTTTAAAAATGATGCTTAATCATGTTTCGTTCTCAGAGTCTTGATATAGTTATGGATCAACAAATTGGGTGCAGATTTTTTTTGTGGGTTGGCTTCTAAAGATGACTCCATATAATGTTGCAGGTAAAATTTGTGTTATTACATAAAATATTTCTATGTACAAACAAAACTGTTTGGAAAAGACATTTGTCTTTGGTACCACCTCTACAGAAATGCATTTTGTCATTCTGCTGAGATATCAGCAACTGAGGAGCATAACATGCCACTTGACTTTCTTGGAGTTGACTTTGCCTTGCACAACATATTTCTGCTGCTGAAAAATACAGTTCTATGCCTCCAGACCCCCTATTTCTGTAATTAAGGAGGTCAGCCTTATCAATAGGTTCTCATGGTGTTGTGTTGAAGGGAATGCAACCAAATTAACCATTGCAGGCTTCAGTCTTAATGCAAACAAAACATGAAGGGAAAAAGAAGGGCAAAAAGTGCTTACACATCTCTGGAGTCCTGGGGCAGCCGGATAGAAAGAGAATGAAAATAATATGTTTCTGCTGTCCAACTATAGCACACATCAGCTGGAGATCAGGACTGCTCTGGGAAGGTGCCTCTTGGGCTAGCTGAGCTTATTCTTAAATTCTCCTCATGGAATTCCTCCTAAGGCTCTGCAGAGGTAAGTCCTCGTTTTTACTTGTCATAGCAGAGCCTCTCTCCTGTACAGAGGGTCAGTGTGAAAGGAAAGGAAGACCTGGTTCTGCCTCCCACCACCCATTCCTGGCCCTTCCACTGCAGGAGTACAAGAAGGTAATTAAGTGTCCCTGTGTAAGTGTATTACCACCAGAGCCTGGAAAATAGCTCTGTTTGTCAGGTTTTGTTGCATTTTTCCTGGTGCACATGCATTACATAAGAAACAGTGTGCTGCTGCACTGTGTTGCAGAGTGAGCCAACTATCCTAAACAAATCCCATGCCCAGGTGGGGACAGTTCAGTCCAGCAGCTGCTGCAGAAGCAGTATTGGTGACACTGCCCCAGCTTCAGCCCTCTGCCTTTCACAGTCCTTCAGCACTATGTCAGCAGGCTTTCCATCTTCATAACCCAGAACATGAAACACTTCCCTTCAAGCTTCTGGCATGAAAGAATCACTGAGCTGCAACACAACCTTTACGTATTTGCAGGTGTAATGAACTAAATAATTATATGTCAGCATTATGGGGATATCATACTGGCTACACAAAAGGAGATGTATAGAAATATCCTATGTAGTAGAGGTGTAGAATGAGACTGGATTTTATTTATTTCATTAAATAAGTTCTGTGTTAATTACATTGTGCCTGCTGAGCTGAACATCTAAACACCCCTCTCCTTGAAGCCACGTGAAGTGTACACAGTGTCCCAAGTGTATGGGTTCTCTCACCAGCCATACCTGGCAGCCTTGCTCAAAGCATACCTAGGATTGCCCCAAAGCAATAAATTCAGTGCAAGACATTCACAGTTCATCATAACATTGCATCATAGTTAATGGCTAGAGCAATCATGCAGGGAGAGAGAGATTGAGATCAAAATTCCTCTTGGCCTGCAGGTTCAAAGCTAGTCTTCTAAAAAGAGTGACATAAATTATACAATAGGGCACCTTCCATCTCCCATTCCTTTTTCTAAGTAGCAACTAGATGAAAAGAAGTCTGACTCAGAGTACAGACCCTAGGCTTGCCAGTCTGCCTGAATGCCTATTGCATTACAGTATCACACTCCCTCATAATTTTTCTTCTTCTCCCTTCATGAATATTGAGAGTGCTTAGGCATCGAATCTTAGGACTTCTTATTTAACAAAGTATCATGAGCTTCCAGGGCATAAGTAGGGGAGCAAAGTCCAGGCTGATATTTTAGACTCAGGTACCCAACAGCCAGCAATTTTGAATTTCAGGCTCTTAAAAGCTTTTTGAAACCTCACCTTGTAGAGTCTTAGGGAAGTAAGGAAGGCACAGTTTTTGTATTTCATTCCATGAATGTAAAGATTGCATTTATGCTCTGGTATGAAATACAGCAGGAAGGAGAAGAGAGGGAAGAGCATCTGTGACCCTGGCTGCTATTTCAGTATAACCCGGTGCCAAAGCACATCTTCTGCGCAAATTAATCCGTTGTTTAGTTGGGTTTTCTTTTTCTTAAAAGAAAAATTGCACCCATACATGTCTTTTTCTGTAGATGTGAAAGAAGACGAAATTCAGTTGTAAAGTTTGGTTGCACATTTTTCCTGGTGTCGTTCTAAGGAAAACAAAGACAGTCTGTGAGATGGACAGTGATTCAGTTAATAAAGACGAGCATGAACTGCTCACTAATGGATATAACACTTGAATTCACGGGCATCCTCTGTTGCTAATGGAACCTGAAAGTTGTCAGGAAGATGTTGCAGTTCCATTTGGCGTGACACACACCCTCCTCGTGCTGACAGCTTTGTAAAGTTACATTTTTAAGACATATTTTCTTAATGCATTTTTTGGCTAACCGGGTTTTCCCCATTACCTCTGAAACACTTCAGTCTAATTCACATTAACCAGCTTACTGAGATACCAACAACATTCTTTTATCCAGGATCAATTGACCAGACTTCCAAAACTGCCGGTATTTAAAGAAAGTTCAAGCCCTTTCCTGACTGCTGTAGGGCTCTGAATTTCTCATTTATCTCGCTCATTCTGTCATCTATGCACAGAGTAAGCAAATAACTTTAATATTTCCCTAAATGACCTATTCTTTTTTCTCCTGTTAGAGCTGATGATATCTATAGAGAGTAAAGAGGAGCAGCTGCTAAGCTGGGAACCAGAGGAGCATAGTAATTTGCAAAATTCTTCCCCATGGTGTAAATTTTTCAAATGAGTAGACCATGAAAGTTTAATTTAAACATACTTGAAAGTGCAGTGCTGACTGCCTTACAGCAGGTCACCAGTGGTGCTCCTCCTTTTTAGTCATTGTTACAGATGCAACCAAAAGATGATTTCTGGGTCTCACAAAGTTTGTGACAGATCTGAGGAGAGTATTCCTAAGCAAAGATATCCCGAAAGCCACAGGTTAAGATCCATGCAGGTTGCATGGGGATGGAGTTCTGAAATTAGGTGTGAGAGATGCTTTATGTGTGCATTCCATTTACAATGTGGAAAAAGTTTCTCTCAGCCCTTTCTAGAGAAAATTTGACAGAGCTATCAGAATGTCTCATTACAATATCCAGCACTGGCAGTACCAAATATCTTTGTGCTTTATTTTCCTGTAATTTAATTTAATATCTTCTATTTCTCTAGGAATTTCTGACTTTTTTTTTTCTAATAACATTGAACCTACATTTTAAATTTAATGTTTTATTTAATTGGTTTTAGTTGCTTTATGTCACAATCAAGACATTTAACTAAGAAAATACCAGAAGAGGATTACCTACCTGAAGAATTATCATTATTTTTCACAAAATCAAAATTAAATCAAAATTTTATATTTCCAAATACTCTGTAAAATGGTATCCTTGGCCTTTATGGATCTCTTATTCTGTGGGGTTCTACATTGTCCATCATACAGGGTGGCAAGGTGAATGATCTAGCAATGGAAAGACACTGCAAAATCAGTCTATCTGTGATTATATTCAACCAGTATCTCCAACATAACATAACATAACATAACATAACATAACATAACATAACATAACATAACATAACATAACATAACATAACATAACATAACATACATAGCATAACATAAACATATTTTTTGATGGTCACCACTAAATAAATTTAAGTGATACATGGGTCATAGTAGTGGATTTTGCTGTTGAATGGAGGGCTGAATTTTTCTCAGGGGCTCCTGTCATGTTTCTCTGAAAGACCCTAGCAGAAGGCTCTTTAAGTGTATCTTTTTCTGGCTTAATGTGATACATATCTGTGGGAATGTAGATCTGTAGACTTCAGAGGAGATGTCCCTTATGTAGATAATGCTGGGATTAAAGCAAATCATGCTTCTTATTCCCAGTAATCTAATATATGTGCTTATAACCAAATTCTTGTACCAGAGCGACAGATATGACTGCTAAATGCTCTCATACTGATGCCAAATGCCAACAAAGTGCATGGTGCTATTCAGGTTTGTGGGGAAGCTGCTCTGGTCAGACTGACTATGCAGCTCAAATAAAATCGCTCAGGAAGAAACACACATCCTTCTTGTCTCTGCTGTGCTGCCTTGAAATAAAGACACAAATTTGAAATCCCAAGGCCAGGTTGAACAGGGCCCTAGGCAACCTGATCATGTGGGTGGCATCCCTGTCTATGGCAAGGGGGTTGGAACTTGATGGCCTTTGAGGTCCATTACTACCCAAACAATTCCATCATTCTATGATTGTATGATGAATGAAGAATAGTTTATAATATTTGTGTTTTTCCTCTACAAGGTATCATTTCCCTTCTGAGGTTCGAGGTTCAAGATAATTTTTCTATTTTTGTAATGATTATGTAACAGTTTTGGTGCAAAACCCAATCCCCTGAAAAAATTTCTCTTTGTTTTAAAGTTATAGAGTGCCATGGAGATCTTAACAGCTGCGAAAATCCTTCATTCCTCATCACACCATGTCAACAATGTAAGGGAGCAGGAGCCCCTCTCCACAGACTTCATTTGGCTCTCTGCTGCCAGTTTTGACTGGAGCTACAGCCACATGGACTCAAACCAAGGAACAGCGTCCCTGACCTTTTACCTCTTAGGCTGCATTTTGCTCTAATATTCAGCTGCAAATCCTAATATTTTTCACCTGTTTTTCATGGAATTTTAACTGTTGTTGCCAACCACTAAATTAGTCCACAGCAGGAAAGAACACCAGTGCAAGGCCCAACACAGCCACGCTTGTGCCTTGTGGACTTTGTCCTAGCAGGAATAATGAGAGGAGCCTTTTGCTGATAGGCTGGTAACACAGAATGTCTGCTCCAGGAGCAGGTCCTGAGAAGATCATCCTTCTCTTCCCCAGATTTAGCAGCACCGCACCTCCTGATTCACACAGATCCAAAAAAGTACAGGAGGACATTCAGTATGTGGCCCACAAAGCTGTGTCCCTGCAGCAAAGGGTGGTAACCAAGAATGTTATTTAAAAAAAAAGTAATTGAACATAGAAAACATCTGTGGCTCTCTCCTATCCAGGTTTAATTTTCCAATACTTCACATACCACAAATAGTTCAGTATGACTCCTCCATTAGAATAGAAGAAAAGAAAAATAAAAACATGTAATACTTAATTAAATAGAATATTTTTATTGACATGGCAAATTTTATCAAATAGTCTGTATCCCTAATCTCCTATCCCCCCTATCCACTTCCTCTGCCTCATCTTTCTGTTTCCCTCTCTTTCAAAAAACCACTTTGCTATCCTTTGAGGTTGCTGAGCCTGTCAGCCTCACTGCTGCTGGGATGTTTGGCTGCCCTCGAAGCATCATATGACTTCAGTTAGCTTGGGGGGCTCCAGCTGTGCTCTTAAATATCATGGACAGAGGTAACAAAAGGGGAGAGGGTTAAGAGAATCAAATATGTTATTAGACATTTCTTTTAAATCCTCTTGCAGTAGATGTAAATCACATGTTTGGCAGGCAGATTTGGGGATGTCACATGGGGGTTTGTTTGGTTTTTGGTTGATTATATCCCCAAACATTTGCTATTTCTTACATTTTTTGCCTTTATTTATCTTACTCATTCCTCATTTATTTCTATTTAAGTCCAAGGGGTCAGAACCTAGGAAAAAATTTTGACAGTTCCTGCAGCTGATACAAGAGCTTTCTCATCCAAGCTATTTGGGAACCTATTTGGGATTGCTCACCATTAAAATATATCCTGGCTCTTTTCTCTGTTGGCCCTTGAAGTACGGCTCCTTGCCCCTGATTGACACAAAACACTACTCAGGGCAAATTGCCAGTCTGCAAAGCACTTCAGCACACAATTATCCTGAACTACATTCAGATATCCAACAGAACTTCAAACCAGAGTGCATAAATTAACCTGAAATTGAGTTCACTAATTAACCTGTGAGAAAGGAGATCAAGGCATCACCTGCTGATGACATTCCTTGCCTGTTTACTTGTAATGGTGAAATGGAGAGCCACCATTTAGTAAGTTAAAGAGCACTTACAGACTACCTGATATGTACCTTCCTCAGGGCTATTTGCTCTTACAGAACTGATTCCCTCTGAATGAGGAGAAAATGGGAATTCCCCCGGTTTTCAGAAAAGTGACAGTAAGAAGTTCCTGAGATGTGGGGAAGGAAAAAGGATTGATCAGTAAGTGAATTTTACTGAGATTAAACAAAGGAAAAAATGAAAGGTTTTGTATCTTTCTCCTCCTCCCAGGGCTTCTCCAAAGCTGACATTGCTACCTGGGAAGATATGACAAACATGAGACCTCTTTATTGCACAAGTCCCCCATGCCAAGGAAAAGCCAAGGAGTCAGAAAAGGAAAAGGCATTTTCTGCACATCTTTCTCACAAGCAGGGAGAACTGGTGCAGATACTTTTTAGAGGGGAAGCTCAGAGTATTGAGGAGACATCCACTGTTCTATTCTCAGCTTTGCTTGACCTGAGTGTGCTTCACTTCCCCCAAGCAGTGCCATCATCACAGCAGGGAGAGCAAGATAACTTTTAGGTCCATCTTCTTATCTAGATGACCAGATGACCTGCTGAAGTCCATTCCAGCCTTAGCTATTCTGTGAGGATTGGCCATTGGTCTGAAACTTCTCTCTTCTGGGGTGCTATAGCAGGCTGATGGTCACTGGACTTCAAGGTTTTGCTATGCTGGTGCCCAGCAGATGACACAGACCTCCTATGCTCTGTCAAGGAAAACACTGCTGTTCATACACTAGGCACCCTTGGGGGAAAAATCAACCAATGGTGAGCAAAAGTTGAAACATTTTCAACAAAAGCACTGTTTCTTTTAGAAACTGTAAATTTCTTAGAAAATATAAAGCTAGGATGAAGCCGAAGAAAAGTTTTCATTAAATTTTCTTTGAGTTGGCCATTAAAAGAAGTGGCGTTTGCCATCTGGCTCCAATTATGCTTCAATCACATTGTGCTGAAATGGTAAAGAAAGGTATCTTTTTACAAGTTTATGGGTAGATGAGAAAAACATTTGGGCTTTTATCAAGAAATTAATACAGCAGTGCTGATGGAAAATTTAACAGCATCTGTGTGTGGGATCACTGAAGAGTCTGTCTAATAATTTTTTTATTTTATTTTTTGAATATGAAATAATTTTGATTGTCCAGGCAGCAGCCTGTTAGGGAGTACACCATAGCACATTCAACTGCAGTCAGGAGCTATGCATGGTTTACCTCAGCTTCTAAGATTAGGCTCCTGGGTGGTTGATAGACTCTTCTACTTGTTTGACTCTTTCTGGACATGATTTTGCTATATCAATTGTGCTAACTGGATGTTCATATGAGGCTTGACAATGTAGTTTTATTTAATTTAATGTCTGTGGACTAATAAGTGTGATTTGGAGAGTGAGAATGGAAGAATGAAGAATTATGTATGCACATACACAATCCTGAGATCATCCAACCCATATTTATTTGAATACAATCAACAAGGTTCTGGTCTTACTGCAGCTGTAGAGCTGTTTATCACTGACTTTAAAAGAGTAGGACAGGAAACTTCACATACAGAAATTCTCAAATTACTGCAGCCATTCTCCTGCTACAGCAACAGCTCAAGGAGCCCGGCTAAAAACTTTCTAACTTTTGCAAACAGATTTCAGCAAACTCGCAAAAAATTATTTCTACATCATAAAAGGGAACATGTTAGCTGTCACTATTGTGTTATCTTTATTCATAACTGTTGTTATGTTTTTAATGAAATTAGAAGGACAGCACATGTGTTCACCACCTGAGCAGATGAAAACATCATCGTGAACGGGCAAGATGTTAAAATATGTTCCTCCACAGTTCCAAGGTGCAGTCATGCATCTGTTAAATATTTACTTTTATAAAACTAACTTAGAAGTCATTTGAGTTTCTGAGACCAGGAAAGTGTCTCTACAAAGAGAACACTGCAAAATGGATGAGTTTCTCTAGGAAAATAAGGGGAATCTTGGGAAAAGAAACTACTCTCCTTTTAGCAATTGTTTTTGAAATTGAGCTGATTTCATAAGCTCAAGGGAGCTTTGTTAAAGCATACAAAGAGAAACTTGAAAAACAAGCAAGGATTTAATGTAACATCTGAAATATTCTAGGCTCTCTTGCATAAGTGTTTGCTGTCTCTTTCTCACCCTGCATTTCTGTCTCTTTCCATATCACTTCCCTGTCATAAAATTAACCAAAGAGGAATGAGCAACAAAACATAGAAACAAAAGTACATTTTTCCTTCTCATGTAAATCAAAAAGGATTTTTTTTCTCCCTTATCACTCCAGCATCAGAAAAAAACAAAACAAAACTTGCATCTGCTAATATTTGATGGCTCAGAGAAGGGAAACTTAACACAAGACTGGCAGGGGTATATTCCCAGGTACAAAAACATTGTTATACCTGCTAATTGTCATTTCTTCTTTGGTGCCAGTAGAGTTATGGCACAAGCAGAGCATCTGGCTAAACATATTCAAGTCTGTTAATACAGCAAGTTTAGTGCAAACCCACTAGCCTTGCTGCAAACATGTGATTTATATAATGGAAATTTTCCCTTACCTGCAAAAATCTCATCTCCACACAAACAAATAATCACAGGGAGGAGCAGCGAGCAGGGTACACCAAACATCCCTGTCATGATAGACATGAGCACCAACCCAGCTGCTCCCAGGGCTGTCCTGGGGGACCCTCAGCCCCACTGGCAAGGGAACACTGCAGAGTAGATCTCTGGAGCATGTTTTGGACTGAGGAGGGTCACTGCCTGTGTGGTTGTGAGATTTATTATGAGATGCAGGCAAAGTGTTTTGGGGCTGTAGATGATTTGTTATGAGATGGTTAAGGAAGAAAACAAAAGCAGGAGGGAGAATCAAGGTAATTTTGGGGATGGCCAAGACATCAAGGTAATCAAGGTAATTATGGGGGAAAAAAGGCCTAAGTGTATTAAAAAAACTTGTGGGTAATTAGTTTGCTGCTCAGAACCTGTGCCTGGCCTTGCCCTGTACCTCATGAGCATAGTTTATCCTATTCAATTCCTTTCTACATCTTCCTGGGTAGTCTCTTCTGTGTGCATGTGTGTGCATGAGGGTCTGAGTGCAGCCACAGGCCTGGGACCAGGGGTCAAAAACTCCTGTATTCATGGTACAGCACCTGGGGCCACTGCAGGTGTGCACAGGAGCACCCTGTGGGTGTCAGTGAAGATCAAGTGCTATGAGCTGTCAAGCAGGTAAGGGGACCTGGGAGCCAGAGAGCTCTGTGTCTGGGAATGGGAAACCTGGAGGAGGTGGCTGCTGCTGGGTCCAGGAGATCTCAGCCTTGTGCTGAAACCTCTATGGGATTTGGTGTTTTATTCAGATGTAGGTGTGTTGTTGCATACAAGGAGGCCTTTACCAGCAAATGGAGTGGAACTGTATGTCCAGAAACTCTTATGTCCAGTTGTCAGCTTCTGGGAAGCTTGGGATCCAGGGACAGCTACAGGTCAATCCGTGTGTCTGAGCCCAGCTGCTGCAGAGATCTACACTATGCATACACATGCATAAATCTTCCCTCTATCAGACTTTGGTCCTTCTCAGTCAGAGAGGGGAGGAAGATGAGGCCAGTGGCATTGCTTGTGTGAGTCCTCTGTGTGTCTGTCTGTGACCTGCTTGGCCAACCCTGCACATACATGTGCTTGTGGTTTGTCTGTGTCCTCTGTGTGCAAGTGCCTAGTGCAAACACAGGCTCAGGATCATGGCAGGTTAGACTCAAGAGCATGGAGCTGCAATGGCCTCACCCCTGTCAAGCTACAGTTTTGAACATCTTCCTAGCAGTATGTAGTTTAAAAAGCAGACTAAAATGTAGTATTCCTTCATTATTTTAATTGGTGCTACTCATTTGCTTGGGATGGTTTCAACAACCCCCAGTGGCCATCCATCACTGGAAATGTCCACTGTAGTCAAGACCAGACATGGTTTGTGCTCTTGAAAGAGTCTCTTACATTTTCCATGTCCAGGAAAACCAAACTGAGAAAACCCTTTATCAGACTAATTGCCTCAGACATAGTTAATATGTTCAGAATGATTTAAAGTCTTCAGCTGAAAAGGGATAAATAAATGCAAAGTCCATCTGTTTCCAATGCACTGTGGCTGCATGATAGGCAAAAGAAGCAAGGCTTTCTCTGCAAGATACAGACACTTGTTGAAGCAGGGATCAATTTCTTTTATGTGTACTGGACAAAACACTATCTGGTGTGAAAATGTGAGCTATGTTTGGCAAACATCTGTAGAGAATTTCCAAGTGACACCTGGTTGTATCTGATTTGTAGATGAGAGTTAAGAAAAAACAGCTGAAAGCAGTCATCTACTTAGGCTATAATATCATAATTTAAATTCATTCCTCCCTTGCCCAAAAGTGACATGGAACTTTGAGGATTATGCTTTTCCCTTGTCTGCAATTAATTTCATTCATAACTGTAAAGAAGTTCACTCAGAATAATTTTCAGAGGTTATCTTTGTGGTTTCTCCAACCATCTCTCTGCCTCAGGAGTTATGGTAGAAAGTAACACTGCAACGACCCTGAGGTAGCAAACCCAGGAATCAGCCTCTGTTTCTTTCTGTGCTCCTGAGATCCACAGCTCATCTCACACACACACATCCAGATTCCCCTGCAGAGCCTTCCTGCCCTCCAGCTGATCAACACTCCCACCCAACATTGTGTCATCAGCAAAATGACTGAGGGTGCACTCAGTCCCCTTGTCCAGATCATTGATGAAGGTATTAACCAGGACTGGCCCAAATACTGAGTCCTGGGGAACACCAGTAGTGTCCAGCCCCCAGCTGGATGTAACTCCATTCCCCACCACTCCCTGGGCTTGGCCATCTGACAGTGCTTTACTGAGTAAAGACTGCACCTATCCAAGCCATGAGTAGCCAGTTTCTCCAGGAGGACACTGTGGGAGAACGAGTCATAGGCATTACAATAGTTCCAAACGGCAAACATACACAGCCTTTCCCTCATCCGCTGAGCTTGTCACCTTGTCGCAGAAGGAGATCAGGTTGGTCAAGCAGGTCCTGCCCTTCAACAACCTCTCACTGGCTGAGCTTGATCCATTGGTGTTCCTGCACATGTCACATGATGGCATTTGAGATTATTTACTCCATGACCTGTCCTGGCACTAAGGACAGGATGACAGGCCTGTAGTTCCCTGGGTCTTCCTTCTGGCTCTTCATGTAGATGAGCAATTCATTTGCAATTAGCCACAGCTCCTAGTGACTAGTTTGAAGGTGGTTTGGCCAGCACTTCTGCCAGCTCCTTCAGTCCCCTTGGGTGGATCCTGTCCAGCCCTGTAGACTCCTAGTCACTGAGACAAAGACTGCTGCCACTAGGCAGGTGTGTTAAGAGCCATACATACCCTGTGCCATTCTGAAGTCATCAAGCTTTCACAGCTTTGTGAAATGCCATCAGTGCTTCCCTCCCACCCATCCCAGGCTTTGACACTCAGATTTTCTTTAGACTGGGGCAAATGAAGTCACACTTTGAAAGGGTGTGGAGGTAAGGTGAGCATCAGACCTTTCACACAGAAACTATCAGGGCTAGAGAATTAAATGGGATGAAGAAGCAGACACGCAAAACATCATGTACCTAAGATCATATGAAACTCAAGGAAGTAAGGACATCAATGACACCTGCAGAAGAGGAAGCAATGGGAATGTATAATCTTCAAAGCCCCCTATGTCATCTGCATTGAACTAGGTTTCCAAAACTGTGTAATACTATTGTGCCTGTCAGAAGAAACAGACATGAGTTTTTGAGAATATCTGTATTGAGTATAGACATCTAGAGTGACAGTGTGTTTTAGATTTAGCTCTCATTTAATGCATTTTCTTGATTTTATGAAGACAAAGGAATAACCTCACTTTTCCCTACTTGTGTTATCAATGTTCATAGCATTTTGTTGAATGAATATTTAAAAAACCCTGGATTAAAGCATTATCACTGATAAATTCAACAGACATTTTGTAAATACTTTCCAAATAACTGTACAAAAAACATTCATTTAAAAAAAAAACTAGATTATTTATTAATGTTTTTAAATTATTTTAACTTGCTGTGCCAAGTAACAGCACTTCAGATAGGAAGACAAGTTCTGTTGTCCTTGGGGGGCAATCTAATTTCCCATTTAAAACACAGTTTAAATTTCTGCTGAAGAAAATTGCCAGCAGGCAAAGGTCACTTGGCTTGTCCAGCAACATATTTAACACATATTTTACCTTGACAATAACCATATTCGTTGCTTCTTCAGTGACCCTCTTCCTGTCTTCTTTGTTTTTAGAAGATCTGTTAAGTAGATTATTTTCTAGGAAAAAAGTTACTTTTTCAGAAGTACATATCTCCACGTTCTGTGTCTGACTGTCCCCAGGCTTTGTTTATGATAGTATGTTTGTCTGAATGAATAACTGTTGGAAAGTCAGTGTTATGAACCCAGTTAAGAGTTTATGATCTTCACATTAATACCATCATGCAAATCTCCTCCTCCATGATCCATGCCTAGATTTGAGTCCCCCTTTTTATGACTCTTTTTTGGATTGCAGCTATATCTTCTCCAGTATTTCCTACATACCAGAGATCTCAGCTACACTAAACCATCCTAAATCTGTGATCCAACAGCAAGTTCCTCCAGCAGGGAACCCTGGGTCATTCCTTAGCCTCAGGGAAACTGAATTCTTCCTCGAATGCCATGGGATGCAGCAGAAGTACACCCATCACTCTTTCAAATTACAAAATTATACAGATCTGTGGGTAAGAGCTTTGCCTGTGGCAGTTCAAGAACACCTGTAGGATGTATGTGTAATGGAAAGATCAGAGGTAATTCCTCCAGATTCCTCACAATGCATCAGATGAGCTGTCTTTATGCAAAGGTAAGAGCCACGAATCATCCTGATAAAAATAGTTTCTGGCACACGTGGGAATCAGAACATCTCTGTGATAATGTGCCACCCAGGTCCACAGCAGTGCTCCATTCCTATTGGGCAAACAGAAATCATTCTTCAGCAAGAAGGTATCTCCTTCACAATAGCAAATGTTTTGCCAGGTGAAGGAAGATGTAATAAGTTCTTTGAAAGTCCACTGAATCTCCAAGGAATTAAAGAAAGAGTTTTCTGTTTGGTTACAAACTCTGTAGTTTTTTGGTTTGTTTGTTTTTGTTTTTTTTTAAACTGAGTGTAAAAGATGTGCTTAAATTGAGACAAAGACATTTCTTCACACAGCAAACCCACATGGGACATAACTGCTCACCTTCATAAACAAAGTGCAATGTAAAGAGCTCAAAGGAGTACAACACATCATTCAAACAGTAAGAGGAAACCACCCACCATTCAGCTCTTTCTCACTCTAAAAACTGTAGGAAAAATAAGTTCTGCCTCATGTCCACAACTTCCCAGATCCTCAGATTCTCTTTACTGAGGGTGGCTGTGTCTTTGTTTACAGCAGAACCTGCCTATAGCCTACTGCCATGCGCTTCTGGAAGCTGGTCCCCACTGCCCTATCTGGAGACTCACACCCCACTGAGATGACAATCAGAAGTCATTAAATCATACACCATGATATTTCAGATGCATTTGCAGAAATTCCAACTGCTACCAAAATTTTCAGCTCAGTTTGCAGATATGGGGAGAGGGAGAATTTGCCATTTCTCTTGATAATATGACCCTTTACTTAATCTTCTTCTCCCTTTTAATATTATGTGTCTCACTTCCAGCTTAAATCAATTAATTTCAGCATCACAGCTGTTCTTCTTGTCCTCACAGCACTGCAGGAAAGAGCCTGTAGCATTCTGCATTTGTTCTCTGTGGGAAAACCTCACCATTGGGCTATCATTGTTTTCATGTGGGAGAGATCTGCTCTGTTCATGTCAGCTGATGAGGTCAGTCCCCCCGAGAAGTAAGCGCCTCCACAAGGTTATCTGTGTGTCCATCCCCATCAAAATTTAAGCCTTTAAATCATAGGTTCTATATTTCTGTGGGGTTTTTTTTTCTTTTTAAATTAATGTCTGACACTACCATTCAAATCTTCAGTGGATTTGAAACACAGCAGGTCAGTGTATGTATATTATTGTATACCAAGTAAAGAATTAGCCCCCTGATTCTCACCCTCCTGACTTCTCATGCTGTAGTACCTGTGCTCACAAGATACTGAATGCACCTAAATGCACCTAAGAGTCCTTTAAGCAATAGTTTATACAACTCATCTGAATAAAAATATTGCTTTTTATACCATTTAGTTCTTAAGCATTACTCCACATCCCTTCTTTGGACGTGCTCTAGAGAGTGGCAGCAAGAAAACAAATTACACATGTTTTTGCTCTGCTGACCCAAATGGAAATTGATTTATGGCTCAGATGTACAGTCGAGACACCTCAAAACTCCCCTGATGTCTCCAATGGACTAAAATCCTGATCTGACTTGAGCTGCTCATATTCAGCTGGAGGGTTAGGCTGCAGAGCTTATTCAGATCCTCAAGCTGGATCCCCTCCAAACCCAGCTGACCTCTCTTTTTAAGGCTGGGTTGCAGCTGCAAACAGTATGTGCAGAAAATAGTTGTCTTTGTTGTGACTCAGATATTTAGATCTTTTTTCAGTAGCACCCTTATTTGATTGACTGATGTGCCTGAAAGTTATTTCTGAATCTAGGTTATTTCTATTTCTGATATAAGATTCTAGATGCTGTGCAATTGTTAAGCTCACTCTTATATTTGATAATATTTTTTTAATCTAAAATTGGGACCAAACTGTTTTGTTGTGTAAAGTCTGTATTTGTGTCAGAAATATTGATGGTCACCACCAGACTAAGGGCGTCTTCCTCTTGTACTAAATTACATTGCTTAGAAGCATAACAAGCCAACATCATGCTCTCCTGCACTGATACTTAGAGATTTTTTTAGGTCCCTTCTTCTTTTCCTGTTAGAAAAACACAAGGAAGGCTGTTCAGAAACTCTTTCCATCTTGGCTCACAAAAGAAAGAAAGGATGATCTGAATTCTGTTCTTACACATTGATGTCTTGATCAGCTTTGCAAAAATTGGTCAAACATTTTTTCATTCTCTTCAGAAATGTCTGACATGCTGGATTCAAGAACAAAATATAAAATTGACCCCAAAAGCTTGTAAAAATCATTGTGTGTCACTAAATACATGAAACTTCAACAACAATTCATGGAGTTCCTGAAGAAACCTTGATAATTAAAGATTAACAGTGTGGGAAGATCAGTGATATTTGCTATCCAAGAGATCCTGAAGTCATGGAGGACTGTGTGTGGACCTGAATTCATGTGCATGTGTGCACCTATTCATGAAACTTTGAAATAGTTATAAAGGCAATTTCAATGGACCTGCTTTAATTGGGAAAGAAAAGCTGGAAAGATCAAACTCAAAAATTACCCTCAACCACATGAGCTGACTAATCAAAATAGTGTGCTGCATGAGGCTGAAAGTTGGAAGAAAAAAAAATAAACATCTGGGTTTATATACACCTTTTTTTGGCACTCAAAACACATCTCAGAGATGTGTGCCTTTCACTCAGACACAGACACAGGTGCCATGTTAATAATTACTGTGCTTCCATAAAGATTGTTTGGAACCAAGAGCAATTCAATTTTTAAAGGGTAGGTGGTGTTCCCTGTGTCAGAGTTTTACGGTACATGATGGTTTTTATATTATCTCTGTATTCTCACAAGGATTAGCAAACATCTTTCTAAAGTAAAGATAAACACTTTGGTTTGTGTACACTGGGTTTATGTTGGAGTTGTGCTTTTAGCTGTTGCTACAGAAACAGATGCTAAGATGTGGTAAATTTGTGCTTTGAGAAATGAGTCTTCCTTCACACACATGCAAAGACAGGGGCTAGAAGAGAGACAATCCCATTATTGACAGTGATTAGAATGATCAGTGTAAGTATTTTTTTCATATTAAAGAGACCATTACCTTTCTTGATACTTTTTTTCCAATAATTTTTAAGAAGGCAATTCTGGAAGATGTGTTAAAGCAATTTTTGAACCACAGTAGTTATTTCTTTTTATTTTGATTAATAACAGTGCATGAACATTCTTTGTATTAGATTTGCAGCAATGCCCAGCTGTTCCCTCAAGAAGCAGTGTCTTTGTTAGGTGCACTGTTGAAACTGATCATAATTTCCTGCTCCAAATATCTTGTAGTATAACAAGATTAAAAAAGGATCAGAATACGGAAAGCCATTAGAGCAACAACAGGCATATAGTTAGTTCCTCTTCTTACCCTCAAAAATCAAGCAGAAAATAGCACAAGAGAAAAAAAAGACTTGAATATGCAGAAATTTTTTTGTGTGTGTTGAAAACAAGTAGAAAGCTCTCAGGAATGTTAGAGGAGATACTATATTTTTGCTTAATTTGTGTCTGTTTCTCAAAAATTAGAGGTATAGCCATGTACCCAGCAATGTCTCAAAATATGAGTTGACTAATTTTTTTGGGGCAAGGCAATGAGGTATGAAGTATGCAGTAAATGACTATACAAGGTTTCATTCATGAAGCTGCAGCTAACTCTTTAAGCCTAAGGTACTTCTCTTCAATTAAGGAAAGCTAGACTTCTTAATATGAGCTACAAGCTCCGCCACAGTGCATAATAGATCAACATGGCACACTGTAATTAGAACCTTGACTAAATAATGACAAGAGGTTATAGGATCTATTTCAGTCTCCAGTCCCATAGAGGAAATAATTATAAGATATTCTTTTACCCTTACTTTTCTGAAGGCATTTTTTTTCCAACAGTATCAGATGTTTATGTTACCTTTTTTTTTTTTTTTTTTTTTTTTTTTGTGGTATTACTTCACCAATTTTCATACCATTTAATGATCAAACAGAAAACTCACTTCTATCAACTTATAAATTTAAACATATCCCAAATAAAATGCAGACAAGCAACACCAGCATAGTAATTATCTAAAAAAAAAAATTCCTTGCACCCTGCTAGGAACAAAAATAGCCTTCATACAAATCTGTGAGGTAAGTAATAAAATCTGATGGGGTGGGGGTGGGGAGTTTGTTCTGCAGTGAGACAGACTACTGAATTGGAACATGGTGAAAAACATACTCATCAAGAGCAAAGGCGATTAGAAGCATCTTTCACATTGACCAAGCCTGCCTACATCCAGCCATAATAAATGTTTCAGTAGCAGAGACTGACCATAATAGTATTTTTGGAGGCTTAATGCCAAACCTGAAACAGGGTTCTGTAGGACTTTGTCCAATTTCTTAATTTAAAAAACGCAGCATTCATTTTAAAATATATTTTTAGCTGCAGTAGAACAGCTTTGTTGCACTGAACCTTTTTTTTTTTCTAACTTTCCTAAATGCTTGCTAATCTTCCAGGTTTATTAAAATAAATTTACAGAAGTATGAAGTGACTGTAAATCTCCCTCCAGCTCCTTGATAGAGGTTGCTTTAGTGTAGGTCTTCTACTTTGTGAAATTCTACTTCAAGAGGTTGTTTGTTGATTAAAAATGTAATTTTTGCCATACCATTAAGCACAGCTTACTCTTTTCTGCTTCAGGGCTAAACAAGGGGAGACCCCAACAGCACAATGTCCCCATAGTATGCCATAGTATGGACCAACCATTTCCTTCCCACTCCCTCTTCTTTCTTCCACCCTGAGCTTCTTGAGGAGAGGAGAGGAGAGGAGAGGAGAGGAGAGGAGAGGAGAGGAGAGGAGAGGAGAGGAGAGGAGAGGAGAGGAGAGGAGAGGAGAGGAGAGGAGAGGAGAGGAGAGGAGAGGAGAGGAGAGGAGAGGAGAGGAGAGGAGAGGAGAGGAGAGGAGAGGAGAGGAGAGGAGAGGAGAGGAGAGGAGAGGAGAGGAGAGGAGAGGAGAGGAGAGGAGAGGAGAGGAGAGGAGAGAAGAAGGGAGCTGAGTTTTTCAGTCTAGAGCAGACATGGCTTCAGCAGAACAGCATCTTCCCAGTGTCTACAGGGAGGTTATCAGGGTGATGGAGACAGGCTCTTCACAATAGTGCATTGTGGGAAGAAGACACACCATGGACATGAATTGGAACATGAAAGTTTCAGCTGCAATTTAAGGAGAAAAGTTTTCATTGTGAGGAGAGTCAGGCAGAGGCACAGGTTTCCCAGAGAGGTGGTGGAGTGTCCATCCTTGCTAGCTGCTACATGAACACTGAATATTTATCTGCCCTTACATAAGGACATAAGGACTGCTTAAACTGAGTGCAGCGCAAAAAATTGCAAACCCTTCTGGACAAGGGGATTTTGGGGCAAAATGCACTCAACACTATGACTTCTGAAAGTTACCTCAGGGAGAAAAAAAACACAAAGGCGTGAGAATAAGGAACGCTTATGAGAGAATTAATAAATACGACTCTAAAGTGGAATAGCTGGGTTTCCCATTACAGGTGAATGTTCATGTGATGCTGAACTAGAGAAGCTGGCTCATTGCCACTTCCACAGTCTTTCTCTGGCTTGTGAAGCACCAGGCACAGGTTCAAAACAGTTTTTCTTCACTCATGCTGTGACAAAAACTGAGGAGTAGGCCCATGGCAAGCAGAACACTGTGGACTTCCCTGGTTCTCCATCCTGACTAAATGGGAAGAACCTGACCGAGACATTCTGCCACCATCTGTGTTATATTCACTCTCTTGGTTATTATCTCAGACTCTGCTTTATACCACAGTACCTAAAGATGCTCACAAGCAGGAGGTATTTCATGAGCATTGGCTTTGAGAGATTTATGATCTTTCCAAGCACTTGCACCTTATGCAGCTCAGGAAAGTTAAAAAGCATGTTTTGTTTGTAGGATTTTTTAAAATGTTGATAATCTGTAGGTTTATAACTAAATGAGGTATCATCTTTCCAGATAGACATCAGATTTACTTTTTTTCTGAATAATTTTTCCTTACAGGTAAAAAGAGATGTTACTCAATAGTAAAACATATATTTTGGAATGAGTACACATTTTTCAATCTTTCAATGTAGTAATATTATATTTTAAAGTGGAAATGCACATCTCTGAGGACTCTAAGGACAATTTTTGTCCAACAATAACTACAGTGGGAATGGGCACTATTGACTCATTCAGGAAATATAGAAAAATCTTCTTTAGAGAAGGGCTATGTGAATTTCCTGAGTAACTCCCTTAGGCACTGAGCACACTCCTTTGGCTACATGGAGCATTTGGCCTTCTAGTGAGTCCTTCATCAGGGATCCAAAACTTAAGGACAAACAAACCTTTGTTCCTGTAGTGGTTACTGTGATGTCATTCTGTACTTTGGAGCATCTGTCTGCTTTGCATCACTCTGCTGATGCATCCTCGAATGAATATGAGGATGAGGTTGAGCTCCCTCAGACAAATCTGGTCAGGAACTGCTAAAGACCATGATGTTGAGAAGCTGTGAACTGGTCCACAGCTGCCAGAGGCGCCATGATGTGAGCAGCCTCTGACACCTGAAGTCCATGCCAGCACCATCTAAGAGGTGTTTGAGCTGCCACGTAACCATTGTTTGCCACCATGGGCCTCAGGCAAAGCAGCTGGGACACACGGGTGAACATAGACACACTGCCATAAACTGCATTTTCTCTTAAGTAGCATTTTCCATTACCCTCCTCTGTTTCTCTCCATAGAAGTCATTCATACTAAGGCTAATGGCTAATGTTTCACCCATCAACCCCAAAATCCATATGAAAACCTGCTGAATCAATAGCTTGTACCACCTCAGCTTATGGGACTACTCTGTCCAGGGAAGAGACCACTGGTGACACCCACCAGCACCCACCCTCAGACCCCTGACTTTTCCAAGGACTCCCTGTTCTGGTGTTTACACATTTGTAAATTTTCAATAACATTTACAATTGTACACTACAAATTGCTTTAAAAAGATCAGTGGTTAAGCAACACCTTAACATAAGTGTGGCTAGGAATGACTGAACAAAATGCTTTTCAAAGGATAAGAAGTATGCCAGTGCTTGCTTTTCCAAGTCACTGAGCCTGTTTATAGGAAACCTGTGGTGGATTTGCAGTAAGAAAACCAAGACAGAACATGATTCTTAGCCAAGTAACAATGTACAAATAGCTTCCATGGGGGCTTAATGTAAGCTCTTTTATGAGAGTGCACAAAGTGGCAGGAGCAGATGAACACTTAAGAAACAAAGACCTCGCTCACATTCTGATGTTCCTAATCATGAAGGTCCAATTGAAAATGAAAATACTTCATGTAGGACAGTGTCTTAGACCATGAGGGGTTTTTTTACATTTTCTTTAAGGAGTCAGGTTGCCTTCTTCAGTTTTTGCTGTAATAAAAGGTGACCTTTTACATAATACTGCAGTAGCATCTAAAACTAATTTATTCCATTACCTCAATGTTTGCATGTTCTTACATTTTTAAGGAGCTAAATATTTTTTTAAACCTAGTAAAAAATATTAAAACAGTGCAATTCTCATTACAGAAAAACTGATCCTTTCATGTTATCCAGCCATATCGGTGACATGAATTTTACCTTTACATTTAGGTGACTATTGTGCCTATGCTCTCTAAATAAAGGACCCTACTTTTATAACCTTCACAAGTGAAGGGTGACCTGCTTTTGTCCCTAGTTTTCTGTTCCTTGTGAGTGAAGTGAAATTCCTCAAGGGAAGAGCATTTTACCTGGGATAAGTTGAAGTAGGGCAGCAACAGTCAGAAAAACATCTGGCTAGACCCAGTAGTCAACAAACATAGGTACTGCAATAGAATGGAATACGAAGAATAAGTCACCCCTAATTTCTGAGGACTGTTTTATCACCATCTGTCTGAACCAAATCTCAGAGATGCTCTCTTTAGAGTCTTTTGTAGTACCCGACTCTCCTTTCAGACCAGCATTGTCATCTGCTGTCCTGGAGCTTCCACTCTGCATATTACTGTGAATGTAATGAATATTCTGAATGAAGATGAGCACCAGCCTCAACACTTAAATCACACTTCAGTTCTGGGCTCCCAGTCCTACCTATACAGAGAAAGACACAGGCCCTTGAAAGCCTACAGAGGGCAAAACTATTTACAGAATCAAGTGCTTAAATGTAAGTTCATCAGGTAACTGAAATGCATATGCTAATGAAACAATGACATTGGTTGGCCTAAAAACCACCTTGGGTTTCCTACTCAGTATTCTGGAAGTGTTTTTGGGTTTCACACTCTCAATCAGGGTAAAGAGCGGCCTTTTGCAGCCCTCTTAAATGAGTGTGTGACTTCATTAATTTTACCAAGTGCAATAGGATAAGATTTCCAATGCAGATAGTATTTAATGGGTCTAGCAAATTGAAATTGCAACAAAATGACAAATAAAACTCTATCTTGTGACAAGACAAATATTAGCTGCTATCACATCTGAACATTAGCATCTAAATGTATTGTTGTCTTCATAAATGTTTCTCAGGTGTTTTGAGAGTTAAAATTGTGCTTGATATATCAGCATGGAACAACTTGAGTATGTTTGTTTTATGTTTCACACAATTATTATTTTATCTTTAAAAATGTTGGAAGATGCTGTATGTAAACAGCAAAATAAAAATCTCTGTTATTTTTACTCCAAAATGCATATATTTGCCTTACCTGAAGATCTGTGAGAGAAAGGTGACAGAATACATGATTTTAGTTACCAATACCAATGATCAGCTATTACTCCTACTGGCATGCTCAGGCTTTTCTCTGTGGTGGAGCAAACCTGAAAGGCAGCTGACTGAAGACACAAACAGCCCAAGTTCCTTGCATATTGGTTCTGTAATTTAGCTTCCTCTCCTGTGAATCCCTTTCCATATATAGGGCTACTTGCAGTGCAAGGATCCAGATGTCCCTGCTCCCTTCAGCGACACTCAGTGTGCAACTCCCCAGGGAATGGCTATTCATAGCTCCCCATGCTGCTCACTGCAGAGTTCTGACAATGATGCATTGATTGCCTTGAGGAAAACTGACAATTTAAATTAAAACCACAGACAGAGACAGTTGCTTAGACACATGTGGGTGGCAGTGACATGGACAGAAACAGACTTCTCAGGATTCAAAGTTGGTGACAGACTTCAAAGGCTCAGTCTCACTGAATCATCAACACTGCACATACTGAAGCCTTTATTTAGCTTTGGTGAAAGAATTAGCTCTTGCTTGATAATCATCTAAGATGCTAAACTTGTCGTCTGTAGTATTTTTTTATTCTAAAGAAATTTAAGTGTGTTTGTTTAGATGTGTTTCTCTCCAATGTGTCTCCTTGGCTGCTGAAGGCTGTCTACATGTTATTAACTGTGATCTGGAAAGTTTGGCTAGGGACAGTCCTGAACTGGCAGCATTGTTTCCACTAAGAGACTATTTCCAAGGTGGATTCCTCAGGGATGTTCCCAGAGATCATAGGAAGCATATGTGTGTCTCCATCTGCCCAGGGGATCCATTGTATGTCCCCAGATACCTCTGGCAAGAGCATGCAGGGAGCAGCTAGGTCCATTTCATGCTACCTTCTGTGACTTGGACTGCCTCAGAGAGCAAGGTCAGGATACATAGCTATGTCCTGCTGCAGTTTGCAAGGCCTGTTCCTTGGTATGCACACATGCTGCAAACAACAGCAGCTCTACCAAGGTCTCAAATACAGAATATGGAAATATTTCATTTTTGGTACTCTCACTTCCCATGCAACTATCCTTTTTTTTACAATGGCCAAAAATTGCAACTCCCACCACCAATAATTTTTTATCCTCTTGCAATTAAGATTAATTTTATACTGAACTTGGAATTTAAAAAGGCAAAGTATTTTTTTAGGACTTTCTTAGAACAAAGTTAAGGTGCTCAGTTGCTGCTTTATGGCCAATGCCAGTGTGCAGGGCTAAAGGGTGACCTGTGACACATGGCTGTGGAGAGCAGTAGGTGTTATCTTCATCCCTCCCTGGCCTCTCTCAGCTTTAGGGTTTGATAAGCAGGACCTAGATAGTGTGTCCTGTTGTGTAGTATCGTGGTGTCACCAAATCACAGTGAATGGGCGTTGCTACTTCTCACTGTACAGACCAAAGTTATAAACCATAGTTATATCATGACTTAGAAAATTAAAATGTGAAAGCAGAAGTTTGAAAGAGCATGAATTCCACTATAAATAAGTTCTAGTTTTCCTAGTTAATTTTCAGCTGTGGATATGTAAAATGTTTAGTGTGAATTGTCTGTTAGCTTTTCTGATTGCTCAGAGCAATGAGTTCTAATAACAGCTGAATTTAAAGCAGACAACCCTGAGGAAATTAGATAATACATAAATAATATAGATAATTAGATAAATAATCTTGAGGTGGAACAACTGAAAATAAATGATAGCATAATCCAGGATCTACATTCTACAAGATGTATCATATCTTCCTCTTCATTAATTCAAGAAAAGTCAGAAGTACAATACATTCCCTTTTGCCAAAGTTTTTAGCCCAGGGCCTATAGTCTGAAAATATCCTGTGAACTTGCAAAAATTCTTGTTTGGGCAATTTCATTCCAATCTTACACATTCTTTCCTTAATACTGCTGCAGAGTTTGGCTACAGTGAAAGAGCATTTGTGCTTCAGTGCTCATGACTTCCTTTGCCTTTGTACATTCCCATGCAGAATACCAATCACTAAAGCATCTGAGCAGGTCTTCTCATCTCATTCATTCTGACTTCTTTCTGAGTGTTGTGGTTTAGCACTCCCCTTCAGAGGCAGAGGTCAATTAAATGCAGTTTACAATCTCCATTTATAATTTCTAACATTTGGGTTTTTGGGGTTTTTTTTTAATCTATTGTTCTTTTTAGGATTCTTCCTTCTACTTTTCCATTTAGTGTTCATGTCTAATCTCACCCACCACTCTGATGACTTCAACCATCTGTTCATTACCAAGGGGGTCTCAGTTACTCACGCTGACATGCCATATTTGCTACTCTTTCTTTGTGTACCAAGAAAATCTGTGACTTGATCCCTACTCATGGCTGTTCTATGCTCTTGGCTTCCTGCTCATGGCTTCCATGCTCTTCATGCCTAGCCTCTTGGTGTCATCTTTGACTTTTTAGTTTTCTTCAGAAAAACCTATTGCTGTCTCCAAATTTACCACAGTTCTTCTACAATCCTCATCCATGACTACCCTCTAGCCTGTTCTCTGTGTGTTCCAGAAATGCGCTTCTGTGTCATTGTCATTGCTTTTTCTGTTGTAGTCAGGGCTTCCTCCGCTGACTTTCCATCCCTCAGGAACTGCCTTCTCTACCTGAGTAATGCTGTATTTCAAGCTAACTCTCACTTGAATACATATCTATCCTGTGTGGGCTCTCCCACCTCTAATAAATATAGAGAAATTAATGACTAGGTACTCATGTCATTTTGATCAAAACAGCAGGTGCTTCCTGAATCTTGATGCAACAGCAGTCAATGGGATTAACACAATTTTATGCCATTATTTCCTTCTCCCAACAGCTCTTGAGGAGCTGTTCTCCAGTTCCAAGCAGAAAACATGCAAAGTATGGTTTATATATACACCTAGGTATACATAACACACAGGCCTCTGGAAGAGGCAATTCAAAACTAAATCAGGCCACCTCTACAGTTTTTTCCTAGAACTATTGCACAATTAAATGTTTAGGACTATGTCAGAATTTTATTAAGTACAGTTTCAGACACTATAAACAAGAGATGGAAACTGAAGATAAAAAGCTCAGTTTGGAGAACTTGTGCAATCAACTTGATAGAAAAAAATAAAATGGAGGTCTTATTTAAGTGCACAAAATATAAGGAAGAACATTTCCTCAAATTATCAGAAATGCTGAAAGACTTTTCATCAGCAAAGGATAATAAAAAATAGTGCTGAATACCTAGCGAGACCACACAGGTAGCTCTGTATAGTAACCTACTTCCTCATTAGGAACAACCAGCAATGAAAAAGGAAACCAATGGCTGAATGCTGAAAATGTTGAATACAACTGCTATATCATTAAAAGAAAATGGGCATTTTGTCTGTGGAGCTATTGGCAAAATATGTAGTCACAAGTAGTCATATACTGAGGAAATTCTAACTTTTTCTGGCTATGTACTGTTCTAGCTCTTATTTACTTTCTGACCAGAATTGCTATGCTGATGAAGTGTGACAAAAGATCATGTTTCATGCAGGGAAACCAAAGGAATTCTTGTTCATAGAGAGGAACATCCCTTGAAGAACTTTTACAAAAGTTTGGATGTGATTCTAAGCAACCTGACCTGATTGAAGGTGTCCTTTCTCATTGCAGGGCGTTCTGGATTAGATGAAGTTTGAAGGTCCCTGCCAATCCAGACCATTCTATGATTCTAAGAATATTTTCCTAGAAGTGCCAGAGGCACTGATTAAGTTAGGTTTAATTTTCTGAGTCAAAATTCAGAGAGTAAATATTTCACTCTAAATTGTAATTCCATTCTTATGCTACTTGTAAGACCAGTGTGGTCCATCGGAACAAACAATAATGCCCAAAGCTACAAAGTCTCCATGCTTGTTATCCTCCTCCCCATATTTCCACATAATCTCTGACACCACCAGTGTGATCAGACACATTTTCACATATCTGTGAAAAAAGTATACAAGATCAGATCTGTGTTATGCTGGTCAGTCCAAAGGGGATGTAACAATTAGTATATATAAAGCACTTTTTGAATGCATTCCTATTGCATACTTGAAGTTTATGTCCCATTAAATTTACAGTGTAATATAGACATGAAATATGCCCACAGTAGGTACATCTGAACTGGTATTACTCCAGATAAGTATTGATTTCAGGACTTATTAAAAAATAGGTGATTATACGAACAATATCCCTACAACTTGTGAGGTTTAGTTGCCATTATAAAGACACTGTATCTTTTAACAGTGCTGTATGAGGTCCACTATTTGGTGAATGTGCTTGTTATGTGGGTCCACCAGGTCAGGTAAAGCCATACAATTACTTTGACAAAATTGCTGTTAGTCAAAAAGACAATGCTGATGAAAGAATACTTTTGTGTCATTCAAAGGAGGGAGAGAAAGAAAAACCGAAACAAAGTGGGGAAAAAAATCTCAAATTACCGCAAACAACACTTTGGTAGGCAAAGAGATGTGAATATTCCATAGAAAGGTAAGATTAATTCAGCCCACATCTTGGAAGGGTTTGTGCCTAAGCTGCTGAAAGCTGAAATTAAAGGAAATGTCAGAAATCACTTCTATTGACTTGGGACAGCTGAATTGTACATCCTCATATCTGGGAAGGAGGAGCAGACAGGGAGCTTGAGACCAAGAAGAGTAGCAAGATGTCAAGGGAATAAAGAACATAGCTGTGCACTGAGACAAAAAATCTTAAAGATCACAGAGGCTCAGTGTACTGGGATTAACTGTTTCAGGTGGGTAGGTATTTAGCAAGTAAAAGCTGCACTAGACAAATGGTGGTATGGCTTTAAATTTCAGTCAACATGACTGAAGTATGTGCCTAACTACTTTCCCAAACAGGATTTTAATTTTTTTTTTAATAAATGGTGATTTTACTAAATGTACCCACTCTTCTGGAAAATACACTTTACATTTCAATATTTTATCTTGACAAGAAAAATATTTGAGGGTTTAAAGAAAAGATTGGTCAACATCTGTGTGTGTTCACATTGTGTATTAATATGCATCAGTCAGATCAATGTTGCAGTGCTGTGCTAATGTCTGGAATTCACATTAAAGTGGTGTCAGGAAGCCTGAAGTTGGAACAGTATTGATGGTAAATGGATATAGGTCATTTGGACCAGAAGACTCAGATTTGCCACGCTAGTAAAGCTAAAGGAAATCAATAAAGAAGCAATCATAAAAAAACCCAAACAAAACAAGTTATACTACTAGAAAAAAGGAAGAATAGTGTAAACTGAAGTACAGATACTAAAAGTAAGCTTCATTTTTCTTACCATCATCCTTAATAATTTGAATTTTTTTTCAAGGTTTCACAGAAAGTATTTACAAACATCTGTTTGACCTCAGTCTAGCATTAACTACAATGGATTTCAGTCCTGCTGGAAAAATAAGTTGCAGAATAAAATTCCCATTCTGTCTCAGCACTCATTCCCTTCATCCTCCTGATTGTTTCACTCCTTCAGAAATGCTTTCCAATCCAGAAATCTTTTTTTATTAGATCTATTCCTACAGGACGCAGGACAGAGGAGCTCTGATGGAGGGACCCAACACCTATCTAGCTGATATAATAGCACTGTATTTATTTTTTAAAAACAGGTACTGAGCAGGGGGTGGGCTGGGCCAGGGTGTAGAAAAGAAACCAGAAAATCAAGAAATATAAGTGTCAAAATATAATGGCTTTTGTTAAGTGAGGTATACTCAGAACCTGACTTAAACTGAATCTCATTTCTCACCATTTTTAATGAGTTCTTCACTCCTCTTCCTGATTCCACAGACTCCTTTACAATGCAAAGCATTTCTGTTTATCAGTAACTTTAATGAAGACCTTCTCATAAAACTTTTAGCAGAGTACAATTTTTTGCTATGAGAAAGTCTGACAGATGTTTTACTAAAATTATCACCAAATATAGCTTCACTACTTCATCATTTTGTTTTTATCGGAAAAGGAAAGCACTTAGCTTGATTCATAAGATGCATTTGTTTTGCATCTATTTTGCTTACCATATTTATTGTTGCTCTGCTCAAGAGACCGAGTTAAGAGCTTTATAACCTTCTTCAGTTCACTGGAAGGCTTGCCTCATTAGAGGTTATGTATGGAGTCATCTAAACTACATTAGCCACCTTAAAGTTAAGGCTTTAACCTAGACTGGTTGTCTAAACTCACACGATAGTTAAAGTATGACTTGTTGTCTAAACTCACCCGATAGTTAAAGTATGACTTCTTCCATGTTCCCTAAATGCTGTCGCTACACATATATCCTGCAACCGATAGCCCAAAACATCCTTTGTGTCTCTACCTATGGCAGTTTTATCAGCTAAACTTAAGTAACAACCATGCCCACTATGAAAAGCCTAAGATGATATAGTGTCACTTAATTTGAAATATGATGTAGTAGACATTTTGTTGTATGTGTACAATAGACGGGCACAATACTCTAGTATTGCTGTAAGACTGAACTGACCACAGTATGGACTCCACCTATTTAGTCAAAACAAAATCCACACTGCAACAGCACATAATGAGCATTAGCCTTCTCTACAGCAAACTGGAATCCAGGTAACACAGAAATAGTCACTGAAATTTCTCCAGATTTGAACAATGTCCTCAACTGCAGTGCCAAGCAGCCTCAGTGGAGCCATGCCTTGACAGCTGCACTGAGGCCACAGCGCAGTGAGGGAAGGGAAGGTGAGGTGAGAGAAGACCCAGGGGTTGTTCAAGCAACAAAATCATCAGAGCAAGAGTTATACCTGTATCTGAAGCCAAATTTGTTATTTTCATATACATCTTCTTCTGACTTAATTTCTCTGGCCTTTTTCTGTGATTCAAATTAACTTCTAACAAGTATGATAGAACCACAATGTCCAAAGCTTTTGGTTAGAAGACTGCTAGGTATGGTCTCTACAGCTCTAACCATGTTACCTTGACTGCAAAAGCATTATTGGATTTTCTTGAGATAGAGGAAAAGACAGATATCTGTAATCAGTAAATTGAATCAATTTAACTGGGTGAAGGGATGCTTACTTCCATCATTTCAACTCATGCTTATAGGCTTTAAGACAGAGATGAAAGATGAATTTGACAGAACAGAAAGATCTTACAGCAAGCAAGCAATGCTGTTAACATAAACAGGATCTCTGCTCCAGAATACAAAGATCTACCATAATTGTCAGATACTTGAGAAGCTGCATATGTTTCAACGCCCCACAAACAGCTTAAATTATTCATGGGAGGGACAAAATAGTTCAGAACTGTGGGGGCGTCTTAGTTTACACCTAGAAGTCATTTTCCATCCAACACAAAGACACACCTGGTCAGCCTTTTTGTAGCAATCTTACTGAAAGTTACTTTATGATTGAGCATATGCCAAAAGCTGTTTGTCCAGTTTTCTGCACATGCCAGCTGCAAAAAGAAGTGGACAAAAACTTTGCTGTATAAAAGGCAAGACATCGTGGTATTACAAAGAAAGCATCTTCCAGGCGTGAACCAGGACATTCAGAAACAGGCTGTGTTCAACATCTTATAACCCAGTGTGGATCATATAGCAGTCAATAGACCATCAAAGATTCTAAAACAAATAAACATAACCTTACCTTCAGAAGATTTTCCTCTGGTTTCATTATCACCTACAACAGAGCCAATGTTTCAGGAGCAGAGAAGGATGACTAATTCACACGTCACGTTCTGCATGCTGTCGTAACCTGCCTGTCTTAACTGCAAGCACTTCCTTGAGAATGAAGCTAATGTTATTATTTAGTACTAATATTATTAAATCTCTTGGCAGAGTCTTGCACAATCTGCTCTTATTTCAGTCACTCACAAAGGCTTGCAAAAAAGATGCAAGAGGAAGTAATTTACCCATTCACAGATTAAAACTGAAAGTGCCAACTTAACATATTTTGACATTTGCCAGGCAGGAAAGTTTGGTAGAGCATCAGAGATTCCCTGACTATACACAGGTTCTTAAGCACAGGGAAAGACACATGTCCCAGCCTACTGTCTTTTAGGAGACCACCCACACTATCACTAACAAATTTTGCTGACAGGTACTAGGGAAAAGGGCATTGTTAGGGAAATATCAAGATGCACCTTCCCCTAGGAGGGTTCTTCTCTCCCACAGGGAGTAACAAAGGCTGCTGATGATTTGCCAGAGGACACTGAGACATAATAAAGGTGAGATTCAGGTGGCCAAGGGCAGATGTGAGCTAGCATTTCTCTGCAAGTGGATCTATGATACCCACGCTCAGTTGCAGACCTACCGCAGCCCTCTGGGTGACTAGAGAGGAATCACTTAGTATGGTATTCATCTTATCCAAATTTAGACTCCTGCAGTATAAACATCTACATAGAAGCAAGTCACCCTGTGCTCTTTTTGTAGTCAACAGAGAGAAATAGATACTTCTAGGGTGCAATTAATCTCATCCTAAAGAAGACATCTTCCAGATGATTTATACCTTAAAAGTACCTGGTTTTCCCTGACTACAAAGGGAGTCTGAGGTGATTTTTGCCATATGGACACCTCAGACATGAACAAGTAATATATCTAGCAGAGCCATAAAGCCATTGATATTTCACACAGCCTGCAGTTAGTATAAATGTTTGGTCAATAATAACTCGAGCTGAACTCAGACAGTTGACCTAGAGGTGAATGGCTCTGTATTCCATTACTAAGTCTCTGAATCATCCAGTGTCTCTTTTCTTTTTAAGTGAAGTTTCTCCCTGGGTTTTAGATGTCACTTAATGGAATGTGGATATTAAATGTATGTAAATCCATAACATTTTTGGATGGAGCTGCATTCCGCTATGTCCCATTATAAACACAATCCCATCCTCCTCTTTGGAGCTGTCAATCTGTCAGGCAGAGGAGCCTGTGGACTCCCAACGAAAATCCTTGTACTTTCAACTGACTGTTGTTGCCAAAATGAAAGTTCCCAATGAAAATAGTTCTTGTGTGGAGACTATCAGAGAGACCCTCTTAAGCCATGTTTTTTATATCCTGGGATGATAGGAATTCCTTTACCAAAAGTACTGCAGCGTGCTTTTTTTTTCCCAGGTTGTTCATTTCCATTTTATTCCTATTCCTATTCTCAGAATTCTCATTTTGTTTCATAGAAGTATCTTCTATGATTTTCACTTTTGTTTCATATTATTTTTCTGCACATTTTTTTTACATTTTCATTGGAATTTCCCCCTCAGTTTTAAAATATTATCAGGGTTGGGTTTTATTTTTTTAAAGAATTCCAGTTGCACTTTTGCCTTCAACCTAGCAGTAAACTGCCAGGACATAATATCATTATTATTAATTTCTGTTTAAATATGTTAATGCACCTGTATCTTCATTTAATCTCCAAATGCCAGGCACTGTGGCTTCCCAGGTGTCACTTAGTGGAATGTGGATAAAGCCTCTGTTAAATTCACAGTACTTGTGTGTTAAACTGCTTTGCACTTTAAAAATAATTTTACTGCAATACACAACCTGTGTTTGTGTAGCATGATCTAGATAACCATCTTCACCAGTATCCAACAAACAGATCCAGAATTCCATCTGGTCTGATGGCTCTTTCAGTGACCCACTTCAGATGAAGGATTTTGCCATATTCAAGACACTTTTCAGGCCAAATTTTTTTTAAAGGAGTTGCACAACAGACCTCCCTTTTTGAAGCCTTCTCTGCACTTCCACTGGGAAGATTGTGTAGCCTAGACTATGCATAGAACACAGTGTTTCTCTTCTTCTGAGGACCAGATGTTATCTGAAACATTCCCCAAAGAAATAAAATAATCTCCTGTTTGTACTGTAAGTTCCTGTATAAGTTTTAGGCAGAATGATATTATCAGTGACAGCGATTCTTCAAATGCAGCTAATCCACATCTTCAGAGTTTTCAGCAATTGCCTGAATTAGACAGAAACCAGTATCTCAAGCAGGTTACTTCTGCAAACCAGAGGAGTACAATTGAAAAATGGTGCTTTGAAGCTGCCCATTTCCAGGCATCTCTCTGAAGTGCAGAATTTTCCTAGAGAATTACTTCCTATTAGACATTATCTTCTATGTACCTGAAGTTATATAAGAACTGTGACTTCCTGACTAAAATACACCTCTCTATCTATTCTTAACAAATAGACTAATTCTTAGTTTCTCTCCACTTATTTCCTTCAGAGATACAGACGCTTCCAGAACTAGAGCAAGTTTGAAATTTTCTCTCAATTTTTCTGATGTTGTACTGACATTCATGTAATGCAGGTCTTAGGAACAGAACAAGAATAATTTTTCCTTGCATTTGTATTTTAGGCATATTAAAGTCTCTAGGCAAGTTTCTACAGTCCCACCCAGATCATCTTGCTGGACCAAACCTGTTCAAGCTGTGGTACTGACCCTTGCCCATCCTGTTGTGGGACTTGGTGAACTTCTCACCCACCTCTCACACTCTGGCTCACTTTCTGGGGAAGGATGTGGAGCAACTGACTGGTCAGCGCTGTGTGTCATCAGGATGTGGGAGTAGGAGTAACATCACGCTGTGTAGCTCAGCCCATAAACACAGCCTCTCCACATGCAGTAGAATGGCTGCTGTCTCTCTGACATGATAACCCAGGACATCAGGTTGTCCTGGCTCTATGCTCCCAGAACTACTTGTTTGCTTCACTTTGAAGGCATTTAGAGTTTCTGTAGTAAAATCCAAATACAAAGGCCAATTATTCATGTTATTATATTCACCATAGTAGCCATAAAAAAGCAAGTAAAATACATATCTACATCTTTTTGAGACATAAATGAGACATTTTTTGAGACTGGGTAACTGCTCAACACTAGTATTGGATACAAAAAGGAAAATGAAACAACTTCTTTTCCCTGTCCCACATGTCCAAAACATGATATGGCTGTCAGATCATTTATTTTATTAGCATACTATAAATCCTGAACAATAATAGGGAACGTGGGCCAGATCCTCACTGAGGATCTGAGATGTGCCAGTTTACCTCAGTGGAGAAGGTTCAAAAATACTTCTGTTCCATTAGCTTGCAAACCAGTGTTTCCTTATGGAAACATTCCCTATCTTATATAGTTACACATGATATGGGTGTAACCTATTTCCTATTTGCCCCTGAGCACTTTTGGGAATGTGATAACATAACAGTTAACTATATTATCACCTTTTATTTCCCTCCATTTTGTCATTTCCTTGCTGTTGCTCAGAAGAGGAACCAGAAACTGTAGAGGTGAAGTTGTGCAGTGAAAAAGCTTGAACACTTTCCACCTTCCATTTTTTCTTACATCCCTTCCTCCACTTTTCCTCCCTGATTTCCTTCCTTCTAGATACTCATCCAGGAAGAGAAATATGGTTTTTATCATAGAAAAACTGTTACTGTACTAAGCTTTGAAGATTTACTAATGTGAACACTACTTAAGTAGGGGTACATATGTACAGTATAGGTGCATATATATAAACACAATTGCTCATGCCTAAGAGTGACCGAGGAAATGTTTGCATTTGGCTTTTACAAATAGCTATCATTAACATCATCAGTTTTGAATAGCCTGCTTTTTTTCTACTCTCATCTCCCCAGTCAAAAACACATCTGTGGACTTCAGTAGAGATGTTTATCTGGATCAAAGCTGTTCAGCTTATATGTTAGTTATTACAAGGGAACGTTTGCAAGAAACACAAAATTAGTCTTTATTGCACTGAAATCTCCTACACTTATTGTCCAAAAATCTAGTCTCTAGATTTCATTACATGGAACAGATTAAAAATTAAAAGTGTGCTTTGGATTATTGTTGCAAAAAAGTTCTTCAAATTTTATATTTTTTTCTCATAGCAAATCATGTACTGATCATGAATTGCCACATCATGGGGCAGACCTGTCTTCCATTGATGAATGCAGCTTTTCCATGTCAGACATGTCCAGAAAGAGATGACCTAGAAAAAGTGTAACACAAATTCACTCTGGAGACAATGCTCCTGTTCATATTTTCAGTTTTGCTCTTCTTTTCTCAGAACAGTTTGCAAAAGGTGAAATATTTTTATGTACACTCAGAATGAATAATGTTTATCTTCATGCTGACAATGGAGAATGAAGATTAAATGGACAGAAGTTTACAAGCCAAGCTCACTATTAAATTTTTTTAAATTCAGAATAAGAAATGAGAAATGAAAACATTCTATGCAGGTAAAGACTCTAGCCACAGCAGTGTCTTACCATGGGCAAGAGAAGTGTCACTTAAATGTCCAGTAATTGCTTTATCGGACATTTGTACTTCCAGAAAGCAATTTCTGACTTGCATTGCATATTAGCTGTGCCATTATGTTAAATCCTATGACATGCAACTACTGACTTCTGAAAGGTTCCCCAAATTTATTTATTCTTTTCAACTGTGATGTTTCTGTAAGTGTGTACTTCCAAAAAAAGACTTTATTAAATCAATTCAAAATATAAGACTTCCAAAAGAGATCAGAAACTAAATTAGGCACACTTGAAATTTAGCAATTCTCATTACAAATCAATTTAGGAAAAGAAAAATTAAACCCATCCAAATTTCACAAATTCAAAATGTCTGAAATTAATTTAAATTCCTTTGATGATTCTGACATTTTATTAGAAGCTCTAAATTGTTAATGTTTCACATTTCTTTGTGATTAAGTTATAGACACTATGTCATAGTTTCATTTATTAGTTTCACAGTCATAGTTTCATTCATTACTAAACACCAGTTGATATTACTGTCAGACGGTAAGGCAGAAAGGCAACGAATTTATTAATTTATGAATGGAAAATGGTGCAATGTGGAGAAAGGCTGACTTTCACTCAGCAATTTGGGCAGTTCACCTTCCTCACTGGATGTCTGGATAAAAAAAATAAACCAACAGAGAAACAAACAAAACCCCAAAACAAAACAGAGGACCCAAACAAACAAAACAAACAAAAAAAACTACCAAAAAAACCCAACCAAAAAAAAGCCTAAAACACAACAGACAAACAAACAAACAACATATCTAAATAAAAAACTTTATTTCCCATATTCTGATAATTAATGTCATATGGTTTTTTTTAACTTTACGTTCTTGGAAATTTGATGCCTGGGAAAGGGAAATCTGAATATACATTACTTTAAACCAAGCAGAGTTCACCAAATGCTCCAATCAGTCATAAAGATGAATATATACCCTTTTTAAAAGACTGATGCCAAATCTTCCTCAGCCTTACAGGCCATACCTTCTGCTCTTCCTGTTGAACTCTTCCACGTTCTTTTCAATTTGCCTAAGACATTCCCAAAATATCATTGCTCCCGTTTATGTTGTCTTGGCTGCTAGGATAGATCCCAAGTACCCACTGAAGCCTCACTGGGCAGAAAGGCTGCTTCTTGTATCTTCCTCCCAGCAGACTGACAGTGCTTCCCAGAATAAGATTTTCTGTTTCTGCATCACCTTCACATTTCTGAATCACCCCACATGACATCCATTCTCCTTTTCTACTGTATGGATGCTCCATGGCCTTTTATGTTTCATCTCACTGATTTTGGATCATCTACCTAATTTATTAAGGTTACTTTAAATTCTGGTCATGTACGACAAACTGCTTGTAATGTGTTCAGCAAATGTATCAAGTTCTTTTATAAGCTGAAAGCCAAGACTTTAGCAAGAAATGCTCTCTACCTCCCACTCCTGTAAGACTACACTTGGAGCCACACCTGACCAGCAAACTACTTATGCCTTTGAAAGCCTCTGAAGTTTTTGAAAGGAGCATTTAAAACAGCTGTTCAATCCGCTAAACTCTAGGTTCATTTCCTCAGCTTTGCAGGACACCTATGTGGGATAAGTCTGTCTACATCAGGGAGATGTCCCATACATTGTTTTTCTCTAAATCAAATACTCTCAGAGAAAGAATTAAGATTTATTTGACACAATGTATTTTTTGCATGTTTAGGTGGGCTATTTTAACTCTTTAGGATCCTCCTGCAGTTTATTTATGGTTTATTTAATAAATTAATTCAGAACATTTTCAGGAACTCCTAAAATGGATTCATTATAACTTCCTGATTTTTTCAGAAGAACCATATTTGCATCGTTTCCTATTACTGTAAAGACTCACCAATGGTTCAGAGATTACACAGGATTTTTTGTCAGGTCTTGACAGTTGGAATACATTTATCTACTCTTTAGAATGTTCTCTTCCTTTGTTTTACCTGAGCTCATGTCTTCTCAATAAAGTTAGGCAGAACTACACATTAAGTATTTGAAACTTCTTTACACCATGTCTGTCTTGCTCTCCTTTCCTATTACATAGGATCTGTACTGTTCTCTTACTGTTTGAACAGAAACATCTTGAAAATATTACTCCAAGCAGGATCATAAGAAGATTTACTAGTGGCAAGGAAAACTTTCTCACCTGATTGGCCTGTAAATACTCAGGACAAGTCTTCAGCAAACATTTCAGCCATGGTACAGCAGCAACAGCAGAGGCGGAATGTGGCCTTCAGCTGAGGCATCATCAGATCTGTGAGGCTGTTTTGAACTGAGGCATTTCTGAACCTGCCAGCAAAGTGAGTGATTTGCCACCACATCAAGGAAGAGCAGCTCAGCATTTGACAGCACTCATTACTCGATACTTCAGAATGATTTCTGCAGAGATTGAATAGTTTTGAAGAACACTGAAAGGGGATTTTTCATTTTAGCCTCTGCTATTTACTGCAAGAGATATGGGGAGACACAATTGTGTTGAGGAGAACCTTGGTGATATGTGTGTCCTGTTCCCAAGGCCTACATCAAAACATCAGCTCTTTAACCAGGACTTTTAAACATTTCTAATTGGTAGAAATCTTTAGCTGTTATAATTACATTTTTTTTAGCACTTAATTAATCTCATTTATGTTTCCTCCAATATTTCATAGGCCTAATCAGATCATCAAAAGAAAGGAAGGTGACTCAGTTCCACTGCAGAAAGAACGAGCCTGTATCCACCTTGCCAGGGGAGTCTGCATGTCCCCACAGTGCTGTGTCCACAGAGATGCTCCCCACATCCCTGGGCACTCTGCTGTATCCCACCCTTCTCTCAGTAGGCAGGCGTCCCCACACACACAGAGCCAGCGCATTTCCTCCCAAGGTTTACCCTGCCAATCACATCCACATCTCCCCTGGGCCCTCCCTCACTCCCACTGGAAAGCCCTGCCAAACGCTGCCTGGAAAAGGAGCCTCCTTCTCCCCTACACCAGGCATGGTGCTTGGGGCTGGCACATGGCATCCCCACAGGACCACGTCCTGCCAGCGAGCAGCTGTGGCAAGGCCCATTGCCAGCTGTGGGAGAGCACATCGCCTTTTTCAGAGGAGAAATAAAGTACTTTTGGCAGCAGGCTCCCCTGTGGCAACTGGCCCCACGTCCCTCCTGTGTGGCAGGCAGATGGTGCTCATGCAGGCGCCCAGCCAGCACCACAAGGCCCCCACAGCCCCAGCCCCATATGCCCCGCTCAGCTGCTGTCACCACTTGTCAGACTTGGAGTCATTTTTCAGGTACTGCTAGAATGGGTGAGGAAAAGGCACTGAGGGGAAAACTGTGTTTTTCAGCACTAGTTGCCACAAGGCCAGAAGCTCCTGAAGTGCAGGAGGTGGGCGACTCTGACTCGCTGCCTGGTGAAGCGCTGGTAGAACTAGGCAAGAACACTGAATCATGGCTTTCTGCACAGATAAAGGGTACAACAGCGACGTACTAGGAGAAAGAGGAAAAGGATTTGAGGTTTTCTTTAAGCGTAGATCACCTTAACAATAAGTCTTCCTACAAATCTGCAGAGCTCAAACACGCTAAACTGTAATCTTGAGCTAAAATGTGGGAAGAAGCTGCTTTGCCAGCTCTTAACATAGCTCGACACCTGCGCCCTCACTGCTGCTGCTGCTAAGGCCTGGAGTGCTGAGGTCTGGCATGGGAAAAGGACACTTGGATGGCACCATGGTAATTCATGCATGAGGGACTACTCAAAGATAAAGTGGGCATGTAAATCTCTACCCACTTACAGCCTAAAGCCAAAATAAAGACCGTGAGGCAAAGACCACCTTGAAGGCTGCTACATCCCCACAGCAACAGCAGTGTTGTGCTGGACTCCTGGGGGCCAGGTTGGCAGCCCAAGCAAACAGCTTGCCTTTTTTGTCCCTCATGTTAGCAGGAAAGTGAGCAGCACACTATATGGACTCATCTTGTGGGACCGATCACGGGTAACCTCTCAAGCAGGCTGAGGCACTGCTAGGGAAGTGTCTTTGTCTTGCTCATGGCATGTCTGCTGGGATGGAGCAAAGCCATCTCTACTGCCTGGGCATGTGGGAACAGAGCTCACCACTGCAAGGTCTGAACATGAGCTGGAGCAGGTCAGGGGTGAGCAGCAAGCAGAGGAGATAAGGGCATGACAAGACTGGCAGATTTGGATCATCTGGGCTACAGGGTGCAAGGGTGTGTGCAGAGTTTGGAGCTACAGGTGCAGCTATTGTTCTAGAGTTGTTTAGAAAATGTATATTTTGGGACTCCTGGAAACTAAGTAAAAAGTTAAAAATATACACTTATTTTTCATTGTAAGTAATCAAACATGATCATGCTTGGAGACAGGCCTTCTGGAAATCAAAAAGAGATTTTAGGAGCTGTGCCACCAGTTCTGACAGTCTGACCCAGAGCAAGGTAGCCACAGAAAGAGGCAAGATGTTTTTCTGGGGCATTTGCATTGACTCATATGTGGTTTTCCCAGTGATAGGAGTAAAAGGCTTCTGTAACACTGGGAACACAGAAGGAAGGCATAATCTTCCCTCTTATCCTGAATGCCCCTTGTCAAAATGAGACCACATTGGTCATCAGTACTCAGGATCACATAAAATAATGCCATAAAAGGGAGCTATGATTTTTTGCACGCACTCATTACACCATTTTAGCATCTAAAATACAGATACAAAAATCACCATATTTTTCTTAGTCAATTGTCAGCTTTTGTGGTCTAAGATTTCCTAAAACTTGTCCATAATGGTTTTATTTTCACTGGAAGTTGTGCTAGTTAGATTTAATTTAATTTTAGTGTAGATAGGATAATAGAGTTTTGATAATGTAAATCCTCTTGAAAAAGGGCTAATTTTAAGTTTTTCCAGAAAACTGTTGACATGCTGTGTTCATGAATTAGCCCAGTTTGTTAGAGAATGGCACTAATAATGCCAAGGTCATGGACTTGATCCCTGTACAGCCCATTCTCTGAAGAGAGGATCCTTCCAACTCAGACTATTCTGTGATTTTCTTACAAGGCTGTAGTACAAAGCAAGGTGCACTAGCTAAGTGTAGTCTTAGGCTTAGAAGTCATTCCTCAAGCCTTCAAGAGATGTGAATCAGTGAGTTTTCTAACTGTGAAAAATGTTTTTCACAGATCACTGGCTTTATGGTGAAGATTTAAGATGCAAGGCAGATGGATGGGATATTTGACCTCCCTTATTCCCTTCTAAATTTGACTGGACTCTGTTAGGGCACTGCATATGTGTTGGTGCTGCCTCTTAGACACTGATAGCATTCCCAGGGGGGCTCCTGCTTGGCATGTCAAACAAGATAATGTCATTACATATTTCTTTGACTGAATGAAGGTGGTTTTCCAGTCAAAGGGGAAGAAAGCTGTAGATTTTCAAAGTCAAGGTCATGCACCCTATATTCCATCTACTGTGTAAGTTAGCTGGTAACCTCAGCATATATTTATGAAAAAATATATAGATTATTACCTATTGCTCTTAAAATATCTCTGAAAGTGTTTTGGAACTTCATGGCTGATAAGTAAGACGTATTTTCTGCTGAGGCATATCAGATGCCTGTTCTATATATACAATTTCATTCTACAGTTAGATAGAAGGAAAAATCTGTTTGTAGTTCAAAGAATATCCCATATTCTCTCATGTAGCTACTGAGTCTCTTCTGAGCTGAGTTTTTTTTTTTTGGCTGTTATTTGGCTAAACCAAAACAGAAGTTATTTGAAACTGAGTCACTTTGGTGGAAATTGATGGTTTAAGTCTGGCAAAATACAACATCCACAAAACCAGATCTGAGTCTCCTGAACAAAATCTTGCTTTACAGGTATGTGCAAACTCATTCATCCCAGCAATCTGGAAGATGAAAGACTTTATTTTCTAGTAACCCTGGCATGCAAAGGTGCTGCAGCATATAAATATTTTCAAGCACAACAATATCATGAAGTCTCTAAAAAGCCACTTAAATACTTATATTTTTTAATTCTGTATGTTCATTGAGCAATTTTGTGTGTTCATGAATAACTCACAAAGAAGAAACAAAAAGATTATTCCTGCTCATAAAGCTTGAAGTGCACAATCAGGAAACAGAAAGACCACACCATTAAGCTGGCCAACCATGTGGCACAAGCAGTAATCAAACCATAGTGAATATTCAGAGAAGCCATTTTTCTATTAGCCCACAGGCAAAAAAAAAAAAAAGCTACTGTGGTATATCTAAAGATTTGGAAAAGTCAGTTACGTTACAGACAATTTATGAACAGGAAAAAATAGAGCGATGTCTTAATTTATCAACTAAATTGTTACCTTCAAAGAATGTCACCTAGCCATTAGTTCAGCCTGTCTTACCTTTGAAGCACAGACTGTTGGTACTGTGCCCCTTCCCAGGTCTGAGGACACCTGAGACCACAAAATAGCCACTGTTCTGTCTGTCTGTAAATGGCAGGATCTGTTACTGCTCAGAGTCCTCTTGGATTCCTGCCTCACCAAAGAAGCTTGAAACCAAACAATGCTCTATAGATTTGGAGAACTTGATCCTGGAGCACATGGTGCAGCGGCCTCTGTCAGTACCCGCCCCCCTTCAGGCAGCCAATAATGCTCCTCTGGCTTAAGAATCTTTGTGTGGGTTTTGCATAGCGGCTTGAGATCACTGGGTGGAACAGGCTCTGCAAGTACAATAGACTGTCTTTCAAAACGTTACTTGTGGGTGTCATAACAATGCTGAATTAATCACTACAAGAATAAATTTTTGTCTGCAAATCGTGGAATACAAGAGAATCAGTTTAATTAAAATGAAGGTGTATGACTGATGCTTAGCTGGTGTATCAATAGAGTAGATTCTGTTTAATGGAGATGTATTTGACCTGTCATAATTTATAAAGCAGCATTTAGATATTAAAATATAGATGAAGTTTTAAACTTCAGTGCATGAAAAGAGATTGCACTAATTAAAGGTTTAAAGCTATGAATATAATTTTAATTTAAAAGCTATTTTTATGATTAATTTAGATATATTTAAAGATTTGTTTTTAATAAAACATCCTTTTTGATCAGAAATTCCTGGAGAATTTAAGATGATTGTCTGTTTACTTGGATGTCAAATGTAAGACTAAGTATTCTAAACATTTAGTCATGTGCTTAACTTGACATCAGCAAGACCACCCCTGTGCATGAAGCTAACCATGTGCAAAGACATTTGTAGGACTGGCATGTAGCAGTCTCTTGTAAACTTCAGTCTCATCCTTTGGAAAGGTTTTCTGTTCAAGAGGAAAAAAAGAGTTGAAGGTGGAGCAGAGATGTGAAAGAACAGCATAATGTTACTCTTGCATAATTTGAAGCAAACAAAAATAACAGAGTATTTTCTATTTTTTTTTCCTTTTATGTCTTCAGGGTAGGTATCAACTGTAATTCTGAGGGCTGCTTTGGGATCATCTTAAGACCTTGGCCCATTGGCACAGATTTTGGTGCTGATCTGAAGCCACTGAGGATTTGAGTCTTCTTTCCAAACTAGTTAAGGAAGGATTCCCACTCAAATTAACAGCATTTGAATAACAGATAGCGAGGTAAGGAAATAATTATATCCACACATCTCAGATTAAAGACTTGTGGCCACTTCTAGGCAGAAGTTAAATAAGGAACAGAGCTGTGATGTGCCATGGGGAATGCTCAGTAACTCTCACAAATTGAAATCTACCTTGGGGAAAAAGAACTGGCAAGAGTCTTAAGAACTTTTCTCTAAAGGGTGGCATCTTAAAAAGTTGTCCATTACAGACTTATTACTCATCTGAGAGCTCTTTGCCACTCTGAAATGAAATGAGTCTTATTCTTTTCATGTACTTCCCCCATGGAAGATCTTCTTAACACAGTAATTGCAAATCCAGTAATTTCCCCTTTATCACTCCTTTTAAGTTTCAATTTCTCCTTTTTACACTCAGGGCCCTGCAGAACTTCACAGGTCTGTTGGCATGTTCCCATTCTCCCCAGTTGCTCTGTCAAAGATGTCAGCTTTTGGACAGTTTAATTTCTCTTCCGAACACTCCATGTCCTCCAAGCTGTTCCCTGCACACACACGGCAACTTCCTAATCCTGGTGCCTCAGGAAGTGACACCTTCCTGCTCAGCACAGAAGGCTGTCTCCCATCACCTCCACTACATGCAGGATAAACCTAACAACTTGCACGGATAACTCTCATCTATATTTAGATGTATAGTGTCAGCCCACTTTTTCTAAAACCTAGATTTCCATTTTACAGCAGTACATGTATCATCATCAAACACAAGAATGACAATCACAGAGTAAAGCCAAATATATAAATAGATACACATATGCACGGAGCAGACATACTGAGTAATTTTTTAGGCAAATTATTTCAATTAGGTACCAGCAGCTCCATCATCTCCTCTGAATTTTCAAATTTTTACAAAGATGTACACAGTCACTAGTGAAAGGTCAGAATACTGGCCCTGGCAAGGAAGCAACAACTCTTTGCAATGTTCAGAATGTGCAGAGCACATTTGTGTACCAGAAAAATTGCTTCTCATTCCATCCTCAGTTTTACCCTTTCATAGGCATTGTCTTGCGTAGAAACCCACAATACATTCATAAAGAGTGGCCACACCTGAGTGACCTCAGCTTTTCACAGGAATGGCCTCCTGTTCCCTTCTCTCCTGTTCTTGGATTACTAATCCTAAATTCCAGCAGGTAGCATCTGGACAATTTTTCCCAGGATGCTTATGAGTTCTAGCTGTTATGATTAACATGTTACACCACTGGACTTCTCAGGGTACAGGAAATCTGCTACATGAAGGCAGAATGGTTATTAGAATACTATCTGCCAAGTCACAACTTCCCTTAGGGTATATATGGGAGAGTCCTGTCATATCATTCCCAGTCAGATATAACAGAGCACTATTACACTTGGCATTTGCATGAGCCACATTTAAAACAGCCATTTTAAACAGAGCTTTCTTTTTCCAAAAATAAAGAAAAAACAAGCAGGTATTGAGGCTGTATTAAAAGTAAAACATTAGAGACTTGGAAAACCTCTGTGATTCATAAAGACAGAAGAGACAAGCAGAAAAATATGAGGAAAATATTCAGAGAAACAGTGACCATGATATGGAAGAGCAATTTTGCAAAACTTTGACCAAAATCCTAAGTGACAAAATATTGAAAGTGACAGAGAAACTGAGACTGAATGTATATAGTCCTTTTTATTTTTTACCTAGCTATAAATATTCTTTACTCAAATAAATACTCTTTACAAATTTTATGTGATTTCTAAAACTATGCAAAACCTGCATGTTTGTTTCAGCTATGGTATACCTCTGGAGTGATGATCAGGTGCCCAACTGATCATCTGCTCTGGGAAAAAGCATCTTTATTTAGGCTATTGTGATAACTCAGTTACCTGTAGAAAAACTATTAGTGATTGACAGTAGATAGTAGATTCATTTGAGTCTGATTTGCAAATGACATTGCCAAATGGGAATACAGATACACTGGATTTAGCTATCTAATAATCTTGTGTTTCATGGGACTAGATTACATTTGAGTATATTATTTTCTTAGGAGTCAGATAAGAAAACCTTCCTCATAACTTAGATATGGCTTAAAAGACAAAACAGAATACTAAATAAAACTTTTGCTATAACAATAGCCTATGAAATCTGGTTTCTTGTATTTGCATTTATCAAACACCATTGTTAGCAGTGAAATTAAGAATTTGGCCTCTATCAAAATGTTTGGTTTATGCTGAGTTTAAATAATTTATTTTAGACACCTGGAACCTGTAGAGACCAATTTGTAAGCCTCATGAGTCACTGTTGGTATTTTAATGGTGTGTGGGTTTTTTGGTTTATTCACTCTGTTCCCTTTGCCACGTACAGTGTATTTTCTTGTTCGGTTTTCAGAAAGAGTAAATCCTTGGAAATTAAATGCTTTTGATTTTTCAGCACTGCTTGAAGAATACAGCAGTTATTGTCATTTCAGAACCACAAGAAAATAAAGTTCAAAATAAATACTAAGACTGTTCATGCTAGAGAAGGCAGTATTAGCCTAGTCCCAGAGGAATGCCCCTCCTTCAAGCTTCACAGATCTAGGTCCAAAACTGGAAATCACACCAGCTGAATTTGTGAGGCAAGAAGAGCATAGAGGTAATGAGAGTCACCACATGACAGAAGAGAAACAGCTTAGAAAACTTCAGCACTGGGGCATTAACATGATTCTCAGCTGTACAGCCAGACTTTCATTTGATGTCTACTGGAAAGGTTGCATCACAGCTAAGCTGACTTATCCTCGCTGAAGATCTCTTGCTTTAGAGCTTTGGGCTACCCTGGTGACTTACATTCTTATACATGTAAGAGGATTTGTTCTACATAAGTTATTGACTGATATTTTATTAACATAAGAAAGAAAGGTATGTTGATGTATTGGATGTAACCGCTAAAATCTGGCTCAGAGTGGTTACTGGAATTCCTGGGGGTTTTTTGTGATTCATGTTTGTTCTACTTAAGAGTTGCTATTCTTGCAGGGATAAGAGAACAGTCTTGCCTTCCTTAGCACAGAAGTCAGGATGGAGAGTTTGGACTCCTACAGAACCTCTTACAAGAGCTGCTGTGTACAGCAACTCTTTTCAAGAGCTGTTTCCTTACATCTGAAAGTGAATCACGCTGCTCATGTCCTGTCTGTTTGGACTAGCTTGACACACAAATATTTGAGTGGGAGTCTCGTGCATGAGGAAAAGAAATGCTCAGGAAAATTCACTTGAGTAACTGGTGGACGAGTTGTGCTACAGAGATATACAGATGCATGTTGGGCTTCTAAACCTGTGAAATGTGAACAATTCATGTCCTAAATGTTACTTCCAAAAAGGAAGCCAAGTTTTTTCAGGTTGTCTTTTCACTTTCTGTCAAAAGAAAAAGACTCTTCTTAGCAGCTGCATCCCTGACCAAGGACCTGGAAAACCTCAAGGAAGATCTCTGCCTGCATGAGCAGAAATGTTCTCTGCCTACAGAAAGCTAGAAGATCCTGCTGCCACCACTGGGACAGCATGCTTCCCTCTTCACACTGATGGTGTCCAAATCAATTTGAGGCATTGGTGGTCTGGATATGGTACATGTGAGGAGGATCCTCTCTGCTTTTCAGACACATCTATGAATCTAAGAGGGAACTTCTGAGGTAAAACATCAATGACCAAAACAACGGAGATTTTTTTTATTCACTATAAAGTGTTTTCTGTCCCTCCAAATCAAGTACGTGTCAGATCATTCAGATATTCTCACTGTCTGTCCCCTCCAAAGCTATTCAGCCACACTGATCACTGCAGCTGATCATCAGGTGGTGTATTACAGCTATTACCTATTACTCCCTGGAGCCCTTCTGTCATTTGTGCTCTCCCAGCATGGTCCCCCAGCCTTTCCTTTAGGGAACATGGCTAGAGCCTCTCTGGCTCTGGGAGGTCCTGTGACATTCTGGACACAGTCCAAATAGAGACTACCTTAGCAACTAGAAGGAGGAACAGAAGAATACTCTCTAAGTCTTTATTGATAACAATATCATGAATGTCTATTAATATAGTTCCAAGTGCTCAAAAAGTGCTAAAATAATAATATTCATTCCTGGAGAGAGAGCAACAACCCCTTCTTCCTGAAAGTCCCTCCCTGGAGCAGTTATTCCAGTCAATCATATACCTTGATTTTATATCTTTCAATTATTTACATTATTTGCTATAGAGTTCTCTGATATGACTTGGTATTTGCAGGCTGAATTTCTGAAAAGAATGTTTTAATCAAGGAAACATGCAGGACATCTTCACTGTAGTTCAACCCTTTGTCAAGGAACAGAGTTCTAGACCATGTGTTTCAAATATTTGATGAGGCAGCATAACACACTCCAAAGTAGTACATCAGTAGGTCTCAAAACTTGTCTTTTTAGGCAGAGTTTACCCCAGTGGGCTGCCCAAGGATATAAAATAATGATCTTGCACTCACCCACTGAGCCAGGATGCCCAGCTGGGACAGCCCACTAGTCCTGAATATCACCCCACTTCTCCAAGGCTTGACTGGTTGTTTATGTTGGAGGGGAATTGCAAGCTGGATTGTGTAAGGCATTGTAAAAGCTCTACCAGATAGCTTTTTTTTTAGTTTCATTTTCTGATAAAAATTATGTTTTGGGCTGGAAACTCCCACAAGCCAGAGCCAAGAGGAGCACATTTTCCCTCTGTCTCTGCCCAACCTGCCATGGGTCCCACTACACTGCCTGGGTGACACCACCCATCTGATATGTCTGTCTGCTAAATGTGTGAAACAAGGTTATTTCATGTATCTTAATAATAAATTCAAGTGGGTGATGGGGCGGGGGAAGCTCTTTAAAGTTTGTGGCTGTTAAGAAGTGGTTTTGTGCTAATTCATCCAGGCTGGGATCTTCCTCTCAGTCCAGCTGGTGGTACACTCAGGTGCAAGAGGAGCCTGTAGCCCTGTGCCTGGGGGTGGGTCCTGAAACTCCCCAAGTGCATCACAGCGTTGTGAAATCTGGGGCCAAGCAAAGTGACTCCCTCATTTTTCTGAGATTAGTAGATCTCTTGGGAATGAAGGGAATCTGGAATATCCCAGTAGCACCTTCTATGGTATAAATGTGAGAATGCCTTCTTGCATTTGAAGGCTGAGGTATTTGTGAGGATACATTTTTATGCCTTGCTGTGTCAGAGAAAAATGCTTTGATCAAAACAGTTCTTTCTCTATTTTTCCCCCATTTAAAATAGCACAGTGTATAAAAAAGACAGAAATATCTACTGGATCTGGTCTTTGTGTTGAACTTTAGATTTAGAAACTAATGTGTGTTAGGGAAAAGTATATAAGTAGAGATGGCTCACTGGGGTACTAACAGTGTAAAAGGCAGATAAAAAATGCAGAGATAATTGCTTTCAGCCTCCTTTTCTGGAACTACTCATCCTTCCCAGGGCTGCACAGAATGCAGCTGCACAGCACTGAGGATTTTAGCTGCAATTTTTTTTTGGTCTTTGAAGACATCAGTGACACATGAGGACTGCCCATACATGTAATTTCAAAAAACACACACATTCTCTGCTTCCTGGAAAAAGGTGTAAAGAAGAAGGTGTCCTTAGCTGGGACTCAGCAGAGGGACCAGTTTCCAGCAGTCAGAGACATTTTGCTTGGTTTGAGTCTAAATGCTTCATAACAGTCATCTCTAATTTACCCTATAATTAATGGTGGACAGCAAATGCTTCCCCCAACCATGGGTGCTGCAAGAGTAATTTTGTTTTTACTTTTTATCCACTCAGAGATTTATAGTGATGGGACCATATAAATACAGAGGGAACAGCTGGGCTAGACATATGCTACAGCATGTGATTCAAAACTGTCTCTATGTGAAGATTCGAAACCACAAAAACAGTTTCCAAGACAGTGCAAATAGGAGATCCACATCCTTCAAGGAAAACCCAAACACTGAAAAATAGAGATGGTTCTAGTTCCAGGCTGTGAATTTACTATTTCTCAGAACTAATTTAAGATATATATGTAATTCAAATATTTTTGAGATAATTATGTATTTTCATTCCCACTTCCTTAAGGTGACAAATTAAACAATTCCAGTTACTTGCTGAAAGATATTTATTATCTTGCCTGTCCTCATGATACTAGATGCTATTATTCCACTCCAAAGAAGGATAAAAAATGTAAAATAAAAATATTACCTATTTCTGTAAGTCTTCATCATTATGGTCTTGGATACACTGTTAAGAACTTATTATTCATGCTGTGAAATTCATGCTAACATTTTCTTATACAAACTCTGGCACTTATGCTCAGTGCATATCATGGCTTTTGTTTTTCATGCACCATGTGATATCTTTGATATTTGAATATTAAAATTGTATTGTCTTTTGTGATTTGCAGGTATCTGCCACCTTACTGCAGGTAAAAGCTAAAAATATGCCTCTTTATCATTCAAAAAGTTAGAATTGAAGTATAGGATAATCTTGAAACTTCAGTATGCAGATATGGATGAGAGCATCTGCATGAGCCTTGCTCATCAAGCAGTGGGTCAGACAAAACTACAATATTGGCAGGGCTCAAAAGATGTGGTGTATGCCAATATGACATAATATTTGTTCTACAGTACTCTTTAGTAGTGACTGTAAGAGCCTTATGAGTCACAATGGAACCAAAGAATCATGAAGCATTTAACAGTTTAAACAGTTGAACAAACTCCTTGAGAGCCCTTAACATATCCACATCGGGCTACAAGCAAACAGCAAGAAAACAACTCTAGCAAAACTTCAAGTGGAAAAAAAGATCAGAAGTCACACACATTTGTCTTCATTACAACAATATCCTTTTACTGTGTTGGAAAAATCATATCCATCACTGCTGGGATAAAATTGATCTACCTTCAATGACTTTAACGTATAGTGACAGATAGCACACTGTGGTTATTCCTTGGCTTTTCTAAAAGAACACATACATTTCCCACTTTTGCAAGTAGTTTCCACGAAGGAAAAAAAAATTCAAAGAATTCAGATAATAAGACCATTTTGAATATAAAAGAATGCATCATAATCTCATCTACTTTCAGTCTAGCTCATTATAAATGAGTCACTAAAACAGCATGACACCAACACATAGCAGGTATACCAGGTGCTTCCAGAAGGGCAAGGCTGGATGTAACATGAAAAGGTGGCTAAAGCAACTTTTATTTCAGTTTTGGGAGTATCCACTAAGCTATAATTAGAGGTGCCAACTGCTAACAAAACCCATCTTAGCACAAAATTTCTCCATGGAAACAAAGAAGCACTGCAAAGAAGGTGTCAAAAAATTGAGATTTTCTTTAGCTTGGGAGCAATAATTAGCTTAATAGGAACTTCTCCATACAGTTGAAAAAAAAAATAAGATATCAAAGCCAGTTTTGATGGCCAAATGGGGAACAACAGGATGTGTGCACTGCTCTTAGCACAGAAGTTTACGTTTCTGTGCCCTCATTTCTGTTAACGATATAGATGTCCCTGGAGAGAGAGAGGCATTCATAGGGAATTATTATTTTCCAAATCTGGAGAAAATAGGGAAGGGTCTCTCTTATTTTTTTTCTTTTTTTTTTCTTTTTTTCTTTTTCTATCTTCTGATGATCTAACAGGAAACATGTGAGACCGGGAAATTTTGCTCCTTGTGAGGCTCAGACATCCAATGGCAGGAGTTAGTCTCAGTGCTTGAGTCACCAACACTTGGTAGAGACAGAGTTTTTCCTCTCCCTTTTCCTTAGGTGCTATTTTAAACCTTTTTCTCCTTCTCAAAATTATTACTTTCTTCCATTGCTGACCTTTTCTTGCTCTGTCTTTGACTATATCTTTCCCTATAAAAGTTATGGGAAGTTGCATGATAAGCATTTGCCACACAGATGTCTTATTATTTAAGCTGGGACACCAAAATTTTACACAGGAAATCTGGAGGTACAGATTGTGCCTGCATATTTTTTCCTGCCACACTCAATGTGCAGATGTCTGCCAGTGCAAACCATCACTTTGTTTCAGAGATTACCCTCCTTTCAAATCTTGCTGAAAAAGAAAAATTTCCAGAAAAAAACGGGCCTGTCACCTGGAAGCAAAGAGTTCATGCTGAGCTGATGATACCTGAAACTTGGGCTTCACTTGACTTGGACAAATGCAAAGCAGGATTTTCAACCCTGGCTTGTGTCCATGTGTAATCTCCTCCACACCAATATATCAATCTGGTTAAATTCCACTTCACTCTCCTGGCACACTGGTCACAGCAGTTTATGAAATGCTTGAGGCTGAAGGGTTTCCTTTGACAGGGAATCAAACTAGGTCAAGCCTAATAACACTAAATCCTGGCCCACAGGCCATCAGGAGAGGTGTAATTCTAATAGCAAATCTGCTAGTAAGCAGATGCAATTACTGGATGTACTGAGAAGAAAGCAAAGGGTATAAATCTCCTTGGTGGAACAGTAGGCTTACAATAGGTGCTACATGCTTTGATCAAATTAAAAATTTTATTACACTTTAATTAAGACCAGCAATTTACGACTGGCATGCAAAACTATTGACATTTCCTTTTTGTTCCTATCCACACTAGTAGTTTCAATCCACACCTGTACTTTTAAGTCTAATTTGACATTTGTCCACAGAGTACCAGTCATTCAGCAAATCTCATTATTATGCTTTCCTGGAAGGAGATAAAACTAGCTGTATTTAGACTTATTTCAAAACTGTAAATGTCAGACTCCATGAGCCATGACAATGTACTGAATGTGTTAAAAAGGTTTTTTTCAGACCCTACCATCACCCCAGCATTGTTCTGTGTCTTCCATCTCTGAAGGCAAAGAAATTACCTATTTCATGAAGTAAATGAATTTTGTGTAACTCATACAACTGGAATCATGCCAGAAAATAAATAATATATTTAGCCAATGTTGAGAAGTTATTTCAAGTGGTTTATGTGTTTCTAAAAAAAAAACTAAAAAAAGGCAGTTTTAAGAAACCATTAACTTGAGTGAAATAATTAGAAACAGATCACATGATGATAAATGAGGTAGTTTGATCTGTTGATTGGACTGCTAGCCTGTTAGTATGTAGAGTGACCCTGCAGATAATTGTATCAGTACCTGTGCTAATAGGGGTTTACAGAGATCAAAGCTGTGCAATATTCCCAGACCCTTAAGCCCCTGCATTGTACTAAGATTAAGTTAGTAAATACATATCAGCTAATTTAAAGCAGTGTTATTACAATGTTGCAGTTATGAAATAAAGAGGTTTTAAAAGCTTTGAAATTTGGCAGCCAACCTTAACTCTGACCTGGTGCTGCTGCTCTCGTTCCACTGAATTTGATGGACTGTGAGAGAAGAGGGAAGGGATATTCTAGCACTTTAAAGTTTTGATGTTGCTGTCTGCAAGTGACCTTACAAACTTTACACAAAGCTCCTCCAGACTACCTAGTAAATCATGCCATAATGACATATGTGAACAGCCTTGCAAAGAAACTAAAATTTAGAAAATCCAGTTTTCACTCCTGTTAACTCTCTTCCTGTCTGTTTGATAGCAGCCCCACTTCATTTTCCTAAAACCAAAGGCTTTCAGGTGGAAATTCTCGGATCTCCAGGACACCTCTCAAATCTGCATGTGTTTTCAGTGCCTTTTTCTCTGGTGTAACTATTTTTGTAATACTTACACTATGGTTTTGTCAATTTCTTATGCCATTCACCCAGGTAAAAGATGCTTAGTGTGAAGGTGCTTAGCAGGAACCACTGTCTTACGGTTGTTGGTGGCATTAATAGCTCCTCCTTAGGGCACTGATATTGGAATGTCACATCTGCAGTTCCGTGAGACCATGTGATATGACTTTTTTTCCTAGACATTTCTGGAGCTTGATCAAATATTGTGGCTGCATGGAAGCTATTTCATTTTGCAGACATGAGCTGTGCTGAACACTGATGCAGGCTTTCTTCTCAGAAAATACTTGAAAACTGGTGATCTGAAAAATTCTCTCCCTTGCTTTTAAAAAAATAATTTGCCTGAAAGTTAAAAAGTGCATATAATGCATCAAAGCAGATGCCCGTTCTCAAAGTGATCTAGACAACTACAGCAGACATCACTGGAAACAGTAACCTTACACAGACTTAAGATTTAGTCAATAGTAACAATATAACAGGAAAACAAGACTCAAAAATCCAACAAAGCACCCATTCTAGAAGGAGGAAAGATTTATTTCCAGTATTCCCGGCCTCCAGCATAAACCAGTCCACATCTCCAAGGTAATCCAAGAGCTCATAATGAAGGAATCCTAACAGAGGATGAAGAAAGTATTTTTACTTTTATCACAGAATCATTCTGTCTGCCAACTGGTGCTGAGGCATGAAGTGTCCCTGTGCCAATGACTGCATCACATCTCTCAGCATCAGTTTCAGATGTTAAATCTTCACCCGTTAAAAACTGCACTCTGTTTACAACTGTAATTTTTTTCCACCTTTAGCACCCAGCCAATGAGTTTTGGCAGGAGAAGGAAAAATTTTTAAAAAGGCTTCAGCAATTTTGAATACTATATTCTAAATCAGGTGTGCTTGTTGTCATGGACCGAGTCACTGCCTCAGAGACCACATAAGTGGATATGCATTGCAAGGATTGACTGTTCAAAGGGAGAATTGTGTTAACCTTTGGGTCTCCCTGCATTTTGAGAAATTATTGTCCATGTAAGTAGAAAATGGACATGCAGAACAAGTCACAACAAAGTCCTGAAACTTGCCCTCCAGGCACAATATTTATTGTTCCATGATGGGGATGAAGGCTAACCTTTCTACCCACTGTCTCTGTGGGGGGCACAACCCTGCTCTGAGCTCTGGTGACCACATTTTTACAGATATAAGAATGGTTTTTAACACATGTGTTATAATGCTGGTATATAAATATGCACAATAGTCATACTGATTATTGTTATACTGATGCACTAAAAGAGGGTAAAATATTTGTTTCCTCTGGTCCCTATTCTACCAGCCCAAGAGCAGGTATTGACAGCCAGAATGTTCATAGAATATAAGTATTCTCACTTACTGCATGTTGGTGTCACCTATAGCCCCTCTGTGCTGACTGGTACCTGGAAGGGTGGCCTTCTCCTTTAAAGCCCAGACTGAATTTACACCATATGCTTAATCCTGGGTGAGGATTATACCCAGCACATCAAAGAGCAGAATCAAGCCAGTAATGTCTTCCACAGGACAGCCCTGCAGTTGGAAATCCTGCTAGCCACAGGAGGGCTGGAGCTGCACAAAACCTCAAAACAGCTCTTCATAGCACCATGAAGCAATTAAATACTTGAACCTCTCCTGTTTTCCTCTTCTCAGAACACATCTTGCATAAGCTGGAAAGTACAAATAAAGGCTACTCTATGATTAAAGGGAGGATTTAAAAAAAAGTTTTTTACAAAAGCAGATATTCTATTTATCCACACATATTAAATATTACATTTCCTAAGAAAACAACCAGAGCACTAGAAGAAGAATACCATCAATAACACCTGCACCAAAGAGTTTAAAATCAGCTCATATGCCACTATAGTGAACATAGTTTGTTTTCTATTATTGCTTAAATATGATGATAACCAGTTTTATGGTTATCATAATAAATATGATGATAACCAATTTCATGGTTATACGGGGTTTATTGACATAAACCTCATATTGTATTATTTTGAGGCTTTGTTAAGAGCAAAGAATGTGTGACCAAATCAAAGGCTTCACTAAAGCTAATAAACGCAGCTTCAGTCATATATGTGGCCTTTATCCACAGCTTGATTAATATAACATTTAACCTAGAATAAGGCTGAGGTTATGGAGAGCTTTAAACAGAAACCAGATTTGAAATAAGGAAGGGTGGAGGGAGTAATAAGTTTAGATTAATAAAGCCATTGATCTTTTCACACACCAAACATTTGGAAATTTTAGTTAATAGCATTAAAGCAGTTCAAAACCTGTGATTACATAAATCCAAGAAAACAGCACCTTTCTGGTACACAAAGAGTCTTCCAAACTGTTCAGATTTTCAGCAAGCACTGAGACATGTTGAAGGAATCATGAAAGAAAATGATTGCAGATTTGAACTGTAAAAAGGGGATTTTATCCATCCGTCTCTTCAAAGGGTAATTCATTGTTTTCAGTACTTTATTTAAATGTGTAATTTCCAAAGAGGAAAAGTTGATTATTGATTAAAAAAAATAACAAACAAACTACAAGAAATTAGATTAACTTGACTTCTCCAAGGTCAGAAGGTTTCTAAATCTGTTAACAGGCCAGGTGATGATTATTTAATGCCCTAACTATTTGTTATGTCTGTTACAATTTAACCCAAATCTTTAATTCATTAAAATGAGTTGTTCTAGCTCTGCTAAAAAGTCCTTTAATTCTGTTCCAAATGCTCTCAGATTCCTCAGCACTTTTTAACATGTTAATCTAAATAAAACACAATTTTTGCTTTTCTCAACTCACCTTCATTTCCATTTCAAAGTTGAACATACTACCTGGATCAGTAACATATCTGTTATGCCTCTTATTTTTGCTGTTTCTTTTCTCCCTACTGAGATACTTTAACATGTCATGGGTCATTTGAGGATAACAGTTCCCTGCTTTAAACTGACTAGTTCCTTAAAATCTGAGCTGACTGGAGATGATCATCATCCAGAAGTTAAGTAGTTGCCTCCATAGTGAGCAGCTGTTAGTATGCCAACTAACTCGAGGTTGTAGAGTGGCCCTGTGATAGTAAAGCAAAAATTTTCCCACTAAAACAGAAGTTCCCAAAACTAACATATGAAAAGTTGCTTCTGGAAGAAAATTTCTGTGAAAGGTGAAGTTAGCAGGAGGCTTTAGAATATGTCAATCAAATAAATTTGTAATAGATGGCTGGGGTTGGATGGCATTTGCCAAAAAGCTTGAATATGGTGTTTCAGGACCAGTAAGGAATAATGAACTACTGGGCCAAAGGGACATCCTGAGAATGGACAGGTGAGACAGGAAGAACCTGGCAGAGTGGGGCAGCTATGGCTTTTGGAAGGCCAAAACAGGTATATTCATCCTCAAGTGCCCTCTTCATTTGCAGGTACCTGAAGAGACCCAAGAAGGGATAAACTTACTTGTGTGTGCAATGCAAATACTGCACCCTGTCACCCACATGCTTTTGCGTAACCTGAATGGCTTTTTTAAAGACAGGCATTTCTAAATCCCGTTGACTAGTTTATGAAAAATTGTTTAAAATCATAACTCAGATGCAATTAAATAGGTAGTAATAGTCAAAGTGTTCACAGAGGACTTAAACGTGTAACATCCATTCCAGTTTGGGGACCAGGCTGGAGGTATAATTTTGGGGGATTGTTTTGTTTCTAGTGTCCTTCTGCCACTAAGCACTCATCTATTTGGTACACAAGAAAACAGTAACTGAAGAAAGGCAAAGTCTGTGCTTTCAGTCAAATCCAAATCTCACTGGACAGATTTCATTGCTAATGGGAGCCAGCATGCATAGTGCTCCGATAAAATATTAAAAAATTATTAAAAGCATCTCCTCAGAGTTGAAAGCAGAAAATATTTAATCAATCCTGACAGTCAAAGGATGATCTAGTGGAAACTTGCACACGATTCATTCCAGCAATGAAGAGATAGGTGGGTGAGTCCTCTTAACTTGCACTGATTTATTTCATATGTTTTTCTATGTGCTTAACTCCATTCGGGTCTCTCACTGTACCTGCTGACACACTGGTACACAGAAAATCCCAAATTATTTTCTTTATTCTCCTCTTCAAGAGGTTCTGATAAAAAAGCAAACCCAGGAAGTTCAAATGAACATGTCAGTATTTCACACACATTTGTGTCTCAGTTTTGGATGAAAAAATGAAATAGCACAGCTTTGGGGAAGTGGGAAGAGGAATGAAAACAAACAGTTAAAGTAGGTATGAAAATGTTGGAATATTCAATTCAAACATTTCAGTGTAAATTGACTCTTCCTCATTTCCGAGACACTAAGTTTGAGAGTACTTTAGCAATTTTCCAGGGTTTCTCAGATCTCACATCATCCTGTGCTTCATATGTTTATGCACAGGAGGTTACAATACATCCAAAGTCCCACAGAAGCCAGGTGTAAGTTTGTCCAAGCCTTTTCTAGACATCTGAAAAGTACTTCTCTGATCATCTAACATTTTACTAAGTACCCAGCAATGTCCACATATTTTCTTTCAGATTTTCTTCTTCTAGGAGTCTTTTTTTCCCTGTTGTTTCCTGATCAATTTTCCCTATCTTTCCCATTCTTATTCCTCCCAAAGTATCCTGTTTGCCACCTGAAGAGGTGAGCCTATAGCCACCCCATGAACTGTATGTTTGAAAGGAAAAAATAAATGGCAATGATGGAATGACCTGGGTCTACAGGACATTATGGAGATTCCCATCGAGTCTTTCCTTACTGTGCACTTGTAAAGTTGCTCAAGACAGCTCTGATCACATCAGTTCCAGTGCCATTTGTGTTCCAGCCATCCCACACAGAGACTGGCAGCTTAAAGGTTTTCTCTTAGGCCTTCAGTTCATCCATGTTCCACCAAACACTGTCACCCTCAAGTCCCCTGGTGAGAACACTGCTCATCAAGAAGCCCTACTGAGATGAACTGTGTGATGTCTCTTTAGTGTATTCACATACTGCAGCATTAGCCTGGCTGCTGCTGGACTATACATTTCTATAGTACAGGAGCCTGTCCCACCCATGATTTTTATTCATCCACGATTTTTATTAATTTTCATTCAAGGTGTTTAAGTCACTTTCATTTCCACTTACATTAAAATATTAAAGTAATGATAAGTCTTATCATAAACCCAAAAACACTACTTAAAAATATGTAATGTATATGTATGGATTTTCAGCAGATCTGGAAAATTAGCAGTGCAGTCTCCTTGACTTTCTGTGACAGTTTGATTTCTTAATAACAAATCATTAACCTCAACTTCATAAGTGCTATGTACTTCAACAGGATCAAGTCTTAAACAAAAATCAAAAATTCTATTTTAGATATTGCTTATTGAGAGATGTATATAATTTAGTCTGAGAAAGAGCTTTCAGGTACAGCTATAAAAATGCTGGGGGTGTGTGAATGTTCATAAGAAAAACATATAAATTAGAAAATAAATTATATATTCAGAGGAAAAAATTAATATGCAAGGATGAAAAGTTCTACAAAATTCTGCACATGGGAATAATCATGGTGACAGGGGAAGTAGGAGGGTATTCTTTGAGAAACAGTATGCTAATGGTAGTTAAAATCCTATTGAAGACATGATGCATCAAACAACATACTAAATGTTTTATGTTCAATCACCATACCTCAATTTTTTTATTCCCTGGCTTATGAATGACTAAATAGGCAAGCTTAACACCTTATAGACTACTCTAATGCTATTTTGAAAGGCTATTTATAATAGACTTGGCACTGTCATGCAACAATCTACTAATGTTGTGTGCTAGCCTGTTTACAGGGATGGTTTTTGTATGACTACACTGCCCTAACTCACCAAGCATCAGCCTGGAAAAAAACCCTAATGCTTACAAATCTTTAAGAGGTTTAGCCAGAAGTGATAGCTTTGATGATGGTTCCATCTCTGGCTCAGTCTGAGAGCAATCAAGGACCCACAGCCATCCAAGGACAGAAGAACAAAGGATGCTAGCAACATTTCATAAGAGTGCTTCCAGAGAGAGTGAGCTATTGCTTGGGAGAAACAACGGAGGAGCAGAAAATCTTTGGCACATCTCATTTTCAGCCTGCTAGCCTAACAAGTATGGTGCAACTGAAGGGCTCTGGGTAGAGTTGGACAGGTGGAAAATCCACTGGTTCATTTTAATTTCCTTTGGCCACTACCTTTGTGTCTACTATTAAACAGCTAACAGTGAAGTTCTCTTTAAACAATTTCAGTGTCACAAAGTCCTGCTGCAGAATGGCAAGCTGCTCCACCATCCCACACACCACAGAAGCAGGTTGGACTCACAGGAACAAGAATGATGTTTTAAGATAAGAGTGAATGCAATTACATTGTAAAAGTAAAGAGTCATATAAATCCTGAGTGGGTTATAAAGTAGCTGCTGTATATTTTATTTTCTCCTGCTTCTAAACCAGACTCTCTCATCTTACTGAAATAAAGCTGTGCAATGGGATGCACTTGTAAAAGAGAAAGTTCTAGTCAGAAAACCTGTGTCTGCACTTTATTGCTGAAACCTGAGCATGTTTGCCTCACTGACTACCTTGTTGGGAATATAAATTACAGAATAGAAGTGGCATGTGTTGAGGTTCACACATATAGCTCATTTTGTGGCCACAAGTATGTGGCCATATATTTGACCGGTGCAAATTGGCAGACTCCAAAAATTGTGGGCCCTTTTATCTATCAGCTTCCATGCCACGCATGGGCTACCTGGGAGCTGCCTCCTGCCCAGCCCACTTGCAGCTCATCTGAGGTGTGTTGCATCTTTTGTGTCCCCCCTGTGCAGAAGGCACAAGATTGCAACACCTCAACAGAGAGCTGGAGCTGACCACTTCTGCAAAAACAGACCTCCCAGACACAGTCCTCTTTTCAGAAAATGTCTTCTTTTTTTTTCCTCCTCTTGCACACAGACAGCTATAGGTAAGTAATGAAAGAGCCTTGGCAGGACACACAGATAATTAAATATTTCATCATTCTTCTGATTTCAAAGCTTGAAACAAGAAGAGGTTACAGAGGGTTTTATGTAAAATACTTCAGATGGAGTCTAGCTGTATAAGAAAATACTGGGATGGATCCAGATACAGATGTGCTATCTACCCAGAAACTATTTGGCAAGTCAGTGAACTGTGATATTGTAAGAAAGTCTGGGCTTCAGTACAAGTTCTCAAAAGAGTGCCTGTTGGCTGAGCTATCATAGTAAAGCTGTTTATTGGCAGAGAAGTTATATGGGAAGCTGAAACGAAGACCCTGCTTCTTTTCCCACTGTGATTTTTTTTCTCACCACAATTAATTTATTATAGGTGGTTCAGTCCAGACCTTCTGCATAGTGGTTGAGGGACAAAGTCTAGACATAATTTATTGGCCAGTGCCTGGTGAAAACAGAGTTGCAGAATGCACGTTTTCCCTCTGTTTCTCTTTTTTCTTCTGCCAGACAGATCAAGTATGCTGTATGCTAATTATCTGGTATGTGAGACTTAAAGGACCGAGGGAGATTTTCCTTTGCTAGAGCTGTCCCCTATCATATAGCAATATTTTTTCATCATATTAAACAGTAAATATCAAACTAAACAATAACAGCAGTAAAACTTTGTTTACTTGGCATGTTTTTATCTGCCTTTCACATGAGCCCATAAAAACAAGCTGAGGTTTTCATCAGGTCCCTCCATTTCACAATTCCTGTTAGCTGGCTAGATGCTTTTTATAACCACTATACACTGAGAAAGCGCAGAGCAGTTATATCCAAGATCACAAGACATCAATGGCAAATTCAAGAACAGAAACCCAAAAATCTACCTCTGTTATACAGGGGAAAATGTAACATTGCAGAGGAATATCAGAGTAGTGAAAAGCATGTGGTAGAGAAACAAGAACAGCATAATCTTGTCAGGTGGAAGGTCCATTTATCATCTTTAGAATGGTTTACAAATATTGATTTGTAAATTTTCTAAAGAATCTTGAAAAGAAGGCCTAGTACAGGCTTATGCTAAATGGGAAGACAGTTGGGATGGAAAGTCTGCTCTGGATATATCAGTCATACCAGCAGCAGATGAAATTAGAACTAAGCTTTACTGCATCCCAGGGACATATTGTAGCACATGAGATAATTCTGCTTGCTGTGGGGACAGAAAGGCCCTCTGGGACTGTGAAGCCTTGTTCCCCCTGCTGCCACCAACTGAGAGGTCCATGCCAGGTCCTGATTCACTCTCAGCTCTGGGGATATGGCAGAGATCAAAAGGATGGGACTTCAGACTGGAAGTGAATTCAAAATCATTCCCTGGAATGCGTCTGCCTGGTTAGTCCACAGGCAACACAGCTCTGAGTCAAAGCAGTGATGTCTGCTGTTTTTATTCCTAGGCCAAGCAGGCACTGGGGCTCTCAATGCAAGGAGCAGGGAGCGCAGGGGTTACTCTGATGCTCCACCAAAACTCAGCCTCACCAGTGGTGATGGTGCTTGAGGGAGGAAGGACCTTGTTTGACCTCCAGGATGTGGTGGGTTTGCATGGCTGCCAGTCAGGAAAAGACTGTTCTTTTGTGAAATGGCTGTGTGTGATGTACAAGCCACTGCAAAGTGGTAAAGATTGCTGTGATCAGGCTGGTTCATGGTATGGGCAAACAATTTCACTTTAAGTGAGAGTAAGAAGCAGCCATGCTGCTCTCACTTCATGACAAGAACTCTTTCAAAGGCTCCTGTAAAACTCCGCAGCTCTCAGCTCAGTTTTCCCCCAGGACTGACACTGGCACCTTGTCCCTCTCTCCCACCCACCTGCTGCACCTGCTCCAAGCTTCTCTCACCTGTCCAACAGCTCTGCCAATAGGTCCAAGCCTATTGCATACCTCCTGCCCAGCCACTGGCAGGGAGCCATCCTTCTCTGCTTTTTCAGTCCTTATTATCATCTCAAGTGGAATCACTGTACTGGAAAAAAAATACTATGGGGCCACTTTCAGCTGTTTCTAATTCTCACCCATGCAGAAACTCAGCATTAATTTGGTGTAAGAATCACTTGAGCAATAACTTGTGTGGCAGTAATCTAGTTTTTTTTCATGTGGTTCTTTGACAAATTTGATGCTGATATGTCATTAGCATCTTCATGAATAAAAATCAGGTGAATTTTTTAAAAAGCCCTCTCTCTGGGAGCAGAATAATAGAGACCTTTATAAAAAAAATGCACTTTAGTCTGAATGATGATACTGAAAACAAGTATCTATAAAAGTAGCTATTCCAAATACAACAAAAACCATACAAAGAGTTTCTCCTAGCAAACTTTCATAAGGATCTATAATATAAACATATAGTAGATGTAGTAAAAGATGACCTGAAGGAAATAAGAGTGAAGAATTGTAAATCTACACCACAGATGATATTCCCCCAATACTCAAGAGTTCATTCAGATTATTAACCTTTTTGCAGCTGCTTGGTCACCTCAAGCCTAACTCTTTCATGCAGGATTTAGAGAAAGGAAAGTTGACTGCAAAAAGCATAGGAAAGAAAAAGTTCTAGAATTGAGGTGATCCCGAAGCAGATAAGCAGTCATTTAACAGAGAAAAGTTCATTGAGTTTTCTAAATTATTCAGGATAATTAAGAACAAAGGCTGTGGATAATTGGAAAAAATATCTGAGTCAGCAAGCAACGAATGGTAGGTGAAATTTATTGTAGAAAATATGAAGTGAAGCATATCTAAAAAGTAATAATTATTACAATGAAAAAGAAGGGTATTGGGGTTATCATAGACGCCTCATGAAAATATCAGATTATTTCTCATTAGCAGTCAAAAGCCCTCAGAGTTTTAGAGGAGAAAAACCAAAATAGACAACACCATTATGCCATTGTAGAAGTTCCTTATCTGCCCAAAGCCAGGAATACCTGTCTGTACCCTTGGCTTTCTAGATAATTTCATGCTAACCAACCCAGCCTCAGAATACAATCCTGTGTAATCCAGAGACCTTCTCTGCTCATGTGCTACCTGAAGCTCCTAGCTGATCTCCAGAATCATGAAAATTGCATCCAGTTTCCTCAAAGTTTAATTAACTGTTGCTTCTGCAAATAAATGTTTGTTTTCTATTTCAAAGACAAATCTCTGAAAGCTGAAAAGGATTTAGATCTTTGGACAGGGTTTGAGATCTATTTATTTTTTCACTCTATTCACCACAGTCACATGTACTTCACATTTATACTGAAGGAATGAAATATAATTTTTAGCAGTAGTTTTTTACCATTGTTTTGTTATATCTGTTGTCAGTAAACGTAGCAGTTGCTTGCAATTTTCCATTTCTAGCTTGCATATCTTCATCACTGCAACCAAACACCAAAAACTGACTTATGATTAATAAGCAGACATTACTATTTTTCCTAGTCACTTGCACTTCCTGTTGGGTGATGAAATCTTTTACGATTTCGGACTTCTGTGTTCAGTGAAAAACACCTGCCCAGTCACCACGTTCAGAAAGTTCATGAAATGTTCTACTTATCACTTGATTTCAATTGATCTAGCACAACACCAAATACTTTCATACTGATCACTGGAAATAATGAAGCCATACTTAACAGAAGATTTTTTTGAGACATGCCACCATGAGCCTTTATGTTCAGGAAAGCCTCATCCTGCTCAGTCTTAGGGATGCCTAAGAGATGCATTCTTATGTTTCCAGTCCTGCTGGGAGCTCTCCAGAATACTCAAATGGACCTTCTGTAATCCGAAAGGGTAATCATCTGATTGTATGAACAAACTTAACTAAGGTTCCAGGAGAAATTTTACCAAAGACTTTTGGAAAAACAGAGGCTTTGGCAATTTGCCACACACATACTAAAGGGACTTCATTACATGATTTTATAATTAAGGAGAAAACATCAAAACATATTGTCACATTCAAGTAAAAAACAATGGCTTGTATTGAAAAACATCTGTTTCAATTTAACTACAGATGTGAACTCTTAATACAAACCATGAATGTTATCGTTGGTGTTTTTGTTTCAGCTCACTTTGTATCACTGAAAACTTAAATGATTCAGGCATCTTTTAATTAAGTTGATCCTAATCCAATTAGGCAGAAAAATTCTGATATGATAAAGAAATTATTATACTTTATAGGCCTTTCAAGTACAAAAATTCTCTAATGTCTCTTGAAACACAGCCATTTTTAATATGTGCAGTATATAAGCTGTATGACTGCTGTAGATATTTTGGGTTGATTCAGCTTTTATAAATATCCATTCTGTATCTCATTTACTTCTGTAGTTATTTCATATGCAATCCAGCATCAAAACTGTAGCAGAGCATTTGATATTCCCCCATTAGCAATTTGCAAGAAAAACAAGGAAGAACACTTTTCTCCTTCGCTAATGCCGAAGTCCATGGTCAATGGGAAAGAGAAATACATGCAAGAAAGACAATATCAGTCACAAATGAGAAATATGGGCAAGTTCACAGGGGCACAGAGAATATAGCAAAAGGGCAAAATTCAGTTGACAGGTGCTTTTACTGGCCTGTAACAAATCTGCAAAGCTTGAGAAAATTTAAGGAGAAAATATGTTTTATTGGATCAATAGGACTTCATGTGTCTGTACATGGAAAAGTGTCTGTCTGGGGCACTGCTTTTTATCCTGTGTGATCTTTCTAAAACAGTACTACTTTTACATACTCCAAAGTTCCGGAAAAACGTTCTCAGAAGAATAAAAGCACATTAAAGGGTATTCAACTGCAAGGATGCATCAGCTATCTGCAAGGTAGGTTTCCTCTTGATGAACTTCTTGTCAATATGATAGAAAAAACAAACAGGATGGGTGTGTATCTGCAATTTTTTTTTAATTAGTTCTCAAAATTAGGTGAACAGGATATTCTAAGGAAATAATACATTTTAAATTAATGTTATTAATTAGCATTCAGTTAAAGAAATCTGTTCCAATTTTCTTTCCCTAAATCAAATAGCATTCAAATGGGTTTTTTCTTTTACTTCTAACACATAAGTAAGAGTTCATATTTTTGAAACAAGTTAATGTTTTTAAAACAGTATTTATAAGGTGATGTGTTTAGCTTGTAGGTATTTCTAAGTTACTTTTCTGCTGAAGGCAGCATAGAAAATGATAGACAAAAGATAACCTAATTACTTCTGTCACAACCACTGTGCATTAACACAGCTATTAACTGAAGCATTTTTAACACATGGTAAACAGCAATTTCCTGCTAATTTATTCCAGGTTGAGGTGGTAGCTTGAAAATGCTAAAATTTAAGCAACATCTGACAAGGTTTCATAAACTATAACACTTTGCACGTTGGAAGGTGGATTGCTTGGTTCATCACTGACAGAGCAGAAATTGTTTCCCTGTACACTTTCAATAGTAAGCTAGGATGCCATCAAAAATGTTGTTGTTCTGAGGCTTCTAAAACTTACTGTGAGAATTTTTCTAGATGTTATACAGCGAAATAATTTCTGCTGATCTCTGCATTTTTTAAGTTCATATCATCACATTGCTTGTCTGCAGCCAAAATAAAAAGCCCAGACATAATGAGATGTGTTTCTCAAGGCCTGTGTTAAAAATTTACATTTTTTTGGGCAAAAAAGGTTTTTTCCACATGCGAAAATGCTTAAACAGAAATTTAATGACTGGATCCAGAAAGTTCCCTTTAGGCCACAGAAAATTACTTTAATCTGTGAATGTGATTTGCATCCATCAGAAGACAAAACTCCTCAGTCAACAGTTTAGTTAGCTTAAAATGTGGCTTTATATTTGTTCTGCTTTAAAGGTGCTTGCCTCTGTACTGAAAGGCAAAATTATAGCTTCTCTTTCTGCTTAAAGAGGCGGTGGCTGAACAAAGGTGTTTATTGGTGGAACATTCATTCATTTAACAACACATTCAACCAGCCACACTATATCCATGTGGAAAAGCGAGTCTGCAAATACCAAAAGCACAAATTTAAATCTCTTTTACCAATATGATCTGAAATGCTTCACAGAGATAATTGTGGGAAAGGAAGCATAGATTCAAAAAGTTTTAAAATTAAGGGTTTAATAATTCTGTTTAACAATACTGTACAGTGTCAGAAGTTCCCATGATCAATGCAAGGCAATCGAGGCCAGATGTCTTTCAGGGATGCAGTGATAAGTACAAACTCAGCCAGCTTGCAGTTCCAGAAGGGGTGGTAAGGAATGAAGAAATCCAAGGTATTCAGTTGGCCTGGTTATCTAAAACTATGCCACAGACATTCTTAAGCATTTCAGAATCTAGTGCAAATAACATCATTCATTCAAAAATATTGTTTTAATGTAAAATATGCACTGACCAAGAAGAATGAGCTCTTTAACTTACCAGAATTGTTCTAAAAACTTATTTTATTTATTTTTATGACAGTATGCTAACAATTTCATGTTTAGGTAGCACGGCAGCTTTGAAAATTTCTACTGTTACTTAATAAGATTATAGATTTCTTTATTTCATAAACATAACACCAAAAAAAAAAATACACCAACAAGGAAATTATGACTGTTCCCACCCTTTTCCTTAACATGTGGAATTTCCACCCTCTTCTGCCCCTCAGCTGTGCCAAGTGGTGAAATATCTGGTCTTGTTGCTGAGAAAAAGGCTAGGGTGAAAAATGTGGCTCTGAAGAAGGAGAAATAATCTCTTGGAATGGAGATAAAGTAGATTTTGACCACAGATGTTCCCACAGAGAGGTCTCTATCTGGCAGGAAAATTCAAGGACTGGATGGCAGCAACGTGTAGGGTTTCAGCTGAAATGTTCATCTGTCAGAAGAAATACAAGGATAAAAGAATAAGAGTAAAAGCAATTTCCTTGAACCCTCTGTTCTTTTCATGCCAATAATCACTTTAGGTGGAGGTGTTTATGCAGATTGATTACATTAGGCAAGCAGCACTTAGCTTTGTATTGTCCATGAAATACATGAGTTTATGATATGAGACAAACTCACCACCAATACAGAGTCCTTCATGCAGGTAAAACTTGGTGGTAGTGAATTGCTTTTTACTTGGTCCTACTCAATAAAGGATGTGTATCTCTGATCATAGTTAAGCTCACAATGAAGTACCTTCCCAAACTAAGATGGGAATACTCAGTGAAGTTTTTGTGTTTGATATTTTACTCTTTTTTATATACTCATTACAACACTTTTTTCTATAACAACAATGACAGAGGAGCTTCAAAGCAGTGATGTGAACATTTTAAAACTCACACGCACTAAATAAAGTGCACCACGTGGAATGTTTGACACTAAAATCTTACCTAAGGTCACTTTCTGTTCCCAGTTAATGAAAAGTGGTCTTACATGATAAGATAAACCAGAAAATTGCTAAGTCTTCACACATGTAAAACCTCTTAGTCTCAATATGTGCTCCTCCAGAGTAGCTTTTCTTCAGTAAAGACAGCAGCATTGAGCCTAACACCTTGGTCAGAATCTACAAAGGAAAAGGAAAGCTTTTTCCACTTACAGTTTCTATCAGCTGTACTGGCAATAAATTCCCCATCATGAAGGGGATCCTATAATCCTACATAATAAATCTTTTTACAGAGTTTTATCTCCATCATGAAAACAATTCATATGCAAGGATTGACCTTCTGCCAGTCTTTAAAGAAATAAAAGTTATGTACTGTAAAATTAAGCTACCTCAAGCTAAAACTAGCAATAATTCTCTAGTTTTTATCTTTTTCTTCTGAAAGCACATGATTATTGTCTGATGGGTCCTTTTGGCATGGTCAAAGGTAGCTTTCTTGTTCTTCTAGGGGTCCTTGCAGCTAATTAGAGAAAAACAACATGTTGAAGCGGTTTGTTTTTCAGTGGTTTGACTATTTCTTAGCAATTGTGTACTTACTTCATTTACAGAATAGCTCTAATGATGAAAACACAAGGCTTTCCTAATGCAGAAATGACAGATTCCCATATTAAAATGGCTAAAGGGTTAAAACATGCTGCTCCTCTGGCATCACCCACAGGTTAAGTTAGCAGTTAAAAAGCTCTCAGTCTGGTATATGGCTTCTCTAATGCAAGTGTCACATAGTTTAGAAAATGGCAAAACTGGAAATATAGCCAATCTTTATCTGTTTTGTTATTCATTAAAACATAGCAGAAAGAGTTGAAACACCCGTATTCTCCAAAGTGCCTCCTTCAAGGAATGCCATGAAGGAAAACCAGTGAAACACATGAATTTATTTTCTTCTGTTTATTTGTTCTTCCCAATACTATAATTTCATGTGTGTTATGACCTTCAAATTATAAGCTTCCCAGTAAAGGACTGAGAGCCATGTCATAGCACCAGCATTACAACATGAAGGAGGAAATCATTGGTAGGCATTTTACCTCATTAAGACTTGCCATGGTCCCTCTACCTAAATCTTAATTCCTTTTTGATAACACAGTATTGATCCAAGAAAGCCAAATACCTTGTTCAAATGTTAGTTCCAAACTAATGCTGAGTATGAGCCAGCAGTGCCCTGGCAGCCAGGAGGACCAACCCTGTCCTGGGGGCATCAGGCACAGCATGGCCAGCTGGGCAAGGGAGGGGATTGTCCTGCTCTGCTCTGCTCTGGGGCAGCCTCACCTCCACTGCTGGGGGCAGTGCCACAATGTTAGAAAGACATTAAACTATTGGAGAGTGTCCAGAGGAGGTGAAGGGTCGGGAGGGGAAGCTGTATGAGGAGTGGCTGAGGTCACTCACTTCAGTCTGGAGAAGATGAAACTGAGGGGAGACCTCGTTGCAGTTACAACATTCTTACACAGAAATGGAGGGGCAGACAATGAACTCTTCACTCTGATAACCCGTGACAGGACCTGAGGAAATGGCCTGAAGCTGAGTCAGGGGTGGCTTAGGTTGGATATTAGGAAAAGGGGTGGTTGGGCACTGAAACAAGGTCCTGGTGGAGGTGGTCAGAGCACCAAGCTTGACAGAGTTCAAGAAGCATTCGGAGAGTGCTCTCAGGCACTTGGTATGATTCTTGTGATTGTCCTGTGTAGGGCCAGGAGCTGGATTTGGTGATCCTGGTGAATTCCTTTCAGCTCATCTTGTTCTATGATACTATGAAAAATTTCATCATCATACTGATTCTCTCTTACAGATTAGGTACATTCTCCTATCTGTGAAGCCTCTTAATAACTGGTGATTATTTAATGTCTCTATAAATATTAAGTATAAAAAATATTATTTTTTTTAATCAGAATAGCACTACGTACGTCTAACTTTTCATAACTTCTTTGTCACACTCTACTTCTTATAGTCATCACATTAAAACATACTTGAAAGATGTCAACTTTGAGACCTCAGTGTTTTGAGTGTGCTTCTAAGCACCCTGTGGCTTAAACATATCATCCCTACTGAACCATCAGCTCAGCTGGATCTGTAACCAAGTAAGCAACTTCTGAACAGCACGTTAGCCTGGAGTGGGAATATTTGTACTGGCCTTTACACTGCAGTTTTTCTAATTAGTACTGTAAGGCAATTTACTATGCAGTGCAGGCATCTGGTAGTCTATTACTCCAGGATTGATGCTTACAGTATCACCAGCCAGTCCTGATGGGAGAATTCAAAATACAACAGGGTACAGAAAGAAGGAATGATAGGTACAATGTGGTCAAGTCTACTTTAAAAGGAAGTATGAGGAAAGTGTTTGGAAGAGGTCACAGTAACTGATAAACGATTGATTTATGAATTTGAATTTGAGCATTTCCACATTGCCTGGCAGCTGGGACATGTGTCACTTAGTTCCTGCTCAGAGCTACTGGACTGGGGAAATTCACCCTGTAAGAGGGAGCAGAACATAAGCAGAATTCTCTTAACAGATGTAACCATCACTGATTAAACTAAAAGTTACTAAAGAACCATAATAAGATGACATTAAATAGTCATTGACTCATTTCCCAAAGAGGGATGAAAATTGAAAGGATTACCATATGCCATTAATTTTGACAATATCAGAGGCGCCTCATAAGAATGAAAAATTACTACCCTGGATAATTTTTACAAATATTAAGTCAGATTAATTCTGAATCTTGAGATTCAAACAAAAGAACAAGTAATGTAGATTAAAATGTTATTTTCTTGAACTGAATTCTGAGAGCAGAGGAGACATAATTTGTTGTCATCCACAGAAGGCAACTACCTGATTGAGACCACAAACGTAAATGTGTCAATAATTAGGGGAACCAACACTGACTTTGATTTACATGTATGTAGACCAGCTTCTTGGCTGGCATAATAATCAGCATATCTCTGTCCAAGTCTGTGCTATCAAGCTGTATTGATTTATGGCCACTGCAGACTGAGATGATGTAGGATATAGGTATTTTTGGAAGGCATTATTTTGAAGAAACTATTATGATGAGGCCAAATTCTTCACCCCTTACTCAGCTGCAAAGTCACAGTGGGACTGAGAGTAAGAAGAGAAAAAAACCATCTTCTGGAGGTTATGTCTGAGAGCTGAACATAAATTCTGATGCAGCTTAATAATAATCACATTTGAGCTGCATAGGTACACATTTAAAATTCTGTGGGAGGGTCAATTTTAGAATCAGTGGGTCTTGAAACACAAGTATGCCTGAGCTGAAAAGATAAGAAACCAATCCAAGGCATAGATGCTAACATTGTTCGCCCTCTCTTACTCGACAGCTGCTTGTCGGAGGATCTGTCATATGGAAAATATGTGAATAGGATGAAACATCTGTTAATGTATCACTGCTCCCACCCAGCTCCTTAAAAGCAAAAACTGTAGGCTTGTTACTATTTTCAGTAGTGCCCAGACACTTGTTCTGGCCATTGCAGCACAGGGATGATGATGTCTCGGCACTGCCTGCCTGCCTGGGGCCAGAGTGGCAGTGCATTGTGGTCATCTCAGGCATGTGGGGAAGCACAAAGACAAGGTCTTAAAGTAGTGTGTAATCCTAAAAAGTGCCATTCCAGAGGAATTCCATTCAACAATACTTAGCATGAGGAGACCTAATTGCACCAGCAGCTAGTTTAGTTTGCAGTGTGCTCTAGTTAGAGGGATAATTACTAGCCCAGCTGCTTCTGTTACTTCTTTTCATCTTACTAGGCAGTCATTTCCCTGATCTCTTGCATGTTGACAACATGGCATTCATACCTGCTGGAGACACTGAAAAATTTTTCCTGGCACTAGTTATTATTACTTTGTTTCTTTACTGGAGAAACTGAGAGTTTCAGTAAGATAGATGCAATTAAGAAAATACAATTCCCTTCTTCTCTCTTTTTCAGAGAGAAGAAGGGAATTAAAGAGACTAAATGATCATGGTTTTTTGCTTTGTCAATAGTCAGACAGTTTCATAAACTCAATAAAATGTTCTCCCTTCCCCTTAATGCCTATGACTATATATCCCTGTTCAGAAACAGCTATCTTGCATCAGACTGAGAATGCAATGAGAAAGTTGTATCAGTTCAACTGAGCATTATTTTTCTACTGACAGGAAAGGTACTTTGTGTCATTTCAAAATCCAATACCCAGTAAATTATGTTTTTTTTTCCCTCTGTCTGCAAAAGCAGCAGTAGGTAAGTTTAACCACATTAGGAAATTTTAACTTGCAACCTGAAGATGAGAAGACAATCTGTCTCAGATGCTGCCATGAACTTCTGTCTCAAGCTGATATGTTTATTCTTGGCCTTTTACACCATGCTTGAGACTGCCATGAAGGAGCTGAGTTATAAATGTTAGTTTTGATTTTATATGGCACTGCAAATAAACATGCCAATACACTCTGTAGGTTTGTCATCCTCTTTCATCCTCTCACCTCTCATCCTCTCCGCCTGATAACCCTTGGTACCTGCTGCCAGGTAGTCCATAGAATAGAATGAACATCAGACAGGCATGCATGAAAATGGCCCATGAATACCATCTAACAAGAAGAGAATTCAGAAATCATACCAAAAAAAAAGTAAAAACTCTGGAAAAAAAGAACAGTTGATGTTCACTGCAAAATTTTGTGGTCCCCAAAAGTCATACCTTTCTTTAAAGAGCAGACCACATAGTTACAAGAAGAGAGCATCACACAAAATATTCATCATCATCATCATCATCATATTGGCCAGTGACAGATTCCTTTTAAAGAGCAGCATTCATTGTGCTACTCCCACAGTAAAATGGGTGTAGAGGCAAATCTCATACAATGACGAAGGCGGAAAAAAACATAGTAAATCTGCATTTCAGTGCCTTTTGTTTTTACTGCTTTGGATGCTGCCTTTTGCAGAGCCATAAAAGCATGGAAAAACCTACCAAACAAGCCAATGCTCTTCTTTAACCCTTTGGCAGTGGGCAAGGAGTGTCTGGAAATCTGAAATTTTAGCATCAAGGCTATCAAAGAAAAATAAGCAAAAAAAACCAGCTCACAACTCTCAAAGTCTGGCAAGAGAAGCAGAGAACATAAAAGCTGTGAAAATGAAGCTAGCTAGGCAAAAATACAGAAAAAGATTGGCACTAGAAAATATTAGCTCACTGGCTGATTTTTGAGCAATACAAAATCGTTGGTTTTTTTAGAAAGGATGCAGTGTTTCTTCTTTGAAAAGTGATATTTAAAGCAGAAATTGAAGAATTCATCTGATTACTAAGTAAATAGCAATAAGCCAGTCTTCATAAGCTATTTTAATTGTCATGTTCCCCGATTCTAGTCAAAGAAACAGTTCCAAATAAAGTGATGTGACAAAGTGTTTCTGACTATTATAAGATCACTTTCCCAAGATTGAAAATCCAGGATTCAAATAGCTTAACCCCATATTTTCAGAAAAAAAAGAGATAAAAGTAATCTGCATTTTGACACTGTTATGAATAAACAGAAAATCAGCTGTTGAACTCCTTTTGGCTATGACATACAATCATGAAAATGGTCCAATTATTCAAATGGAATAAATACAAATATGTCAAATAAAATTAGCAGACATTTTGGTGTGCTACTACTTATATTTACATATTCATAATATCACTAACTATAGGCACAAACTTTTACATGTGCATAGGTGTATGCACACACTTGTGTATAGATCAATTTCTTGATTTTACCAAGATATTTCACATGCCCTGTACTGCTACAGAATCTTAGAATTGTTTGGATTGGAAGGAACCTTAGAGATCATCTAGCTCCAACATCCCTTCCTTGGGCTGAGACACCTTTCACTGGACCAGATGTTCAAAGTCCAGTCTAGCCTGGCCCGGTACACTTCCATGGATGGGACATCTAAAACTTCTCTTGTCTTTTCCCTGTGATTTCCATTCTAGGAATTTTCTCCTCATCTCCCTTAGGTTGATGGGAATAAATTTAAGATTATCAGAGCTGCTGGACATGCAGCATTCAAAGCAGCAAGCACTCCATGCTTGGGCAGTTTGCATTGCACCTACAAGCTTGGCTGTGTCCTTAACAGGAGAACTCTGGCTATGCTTGAGGTACTTTGGAAGCCCCAGTGCTCCCGCAAGCACCTCTGCCCTCCTTCCTTCATTTGGAGCGCACAAGTACAAATTGCAGCAAAAGGGGTTGACTTTCCTAAACAGGTAACTGCCCAGAAGGAAGGTGTTTGCTAGAAAAAAAGATTGAAGCTTAGGTCAGGCAAAAAAAAAATTTAAAAAAAATTGAAGCTTAGGTCAGGAACCTGCTGCACTGCTTCCCTCATTTCTGAGCTAGCACACACGTCATGCCAGCCTTGTCCTCATTCCACAACTTCTCCAGCTGTCACCCTGGGTGAATGGGGACACAATCGCTGCCCTTCAAATCAACCTCATCCCTTTCTGAGTGCCTCTGGTAAGCTCAGAAAGACTCCATGGGTTGTGGGCCCTTGGCAGATGGCTGTGTCCAGGACCTCTTGGTCTATGCCTGCGCTGCTGACATACACCAAGTCAGTCTATGAGTGACAGTGAAGAGAGCGAGACAGCATCCACGGTTCCTATGGAGGAACTTTGTGGTGCAGAGGGCACTGGGTCACTACCAAAGGTAATCAGGTTGGTGAGCTTTTCCCAATCAAGGTGTCTAAATCCACCTTCAGGATAAAATTATGTAGTTCAAAACAATTCAAACTGCAGTTCACTGTTTGTGAAATGAGCATAGCAAGTGCATAATTACTTGAAAAGGTTACTATGAGAATTAACACATGAAGATTTGAGAGGAGGTCAGATATGAGGACAGAAATCCCAAAATAGGGACTATTTTCATAAGAATGCTGAAGGAAAATTTCTAATGCTCATAGAAATTATGATCTTCCAGATCTTCGAGATCCTCTTTCAATTCTTTTTCTGTCCAGTGAAAACAAAATGTTTGATTATACTTCCGGATGTAGCATTTCTTCCTTTTTCCCAGACATAAGAGTAGGAATGTTTAGTTCTGAGTTTTATGTATGTGTTACTAAAAACAGAAGAAAATAGGTTACAGAAACTGTGACTAGAAGACCTGCAGGTGTATGTCCTGTGATCAGAGACAGAGCAGATGAGAGGTCAGGAAATTGCTGGTTTCAAGTTTGAAGAGGCTGTATAATAAATTCAAGCTAAAATTAAACCATCTCTCCTCCTGGGGAAAAAAAAAATCAAAAGTATTTGTTAAACCTGCAAATCAACTGATTGTATATGTTACCTAGATTGATTTTGAGCTATGTGATTCCTCCTTGAAATTACATTTACATTAAAGAATATACAATTACCCTGTGCTTTTTGATTCTTTTACCTTTCCGTCTTGATGACTACTGCAGTTGCTGTAGATACTGAAACACTAAATAAGAGGCACAATGCTCTTTTAAGGAGCTGTATAAAATTCAGATATAATTGTCATAAAAATATTTCAAATCCAGCAAGAAAATTAAGAACTTGGTGGTGTCAGGAAAGCTAAACCTCCAATACAGTTGAGACTTGTAATGGATGACAAGGGTTTTTTTAAAAAGCATGGTTTAATGATTGGGTGCAGTGGGTTGTACTCAACTTGGAGACCAGCAGAAGTGAAATAATGCAGGGAGCAATCCCAGGATCTGTACTGTTTAACTACTTCATCAATGGAGGAGGCATCATGAACATCGTGCTTATGGCCCAGACAAGCGCATGAACACGAGCACTGAGCCTTCCCTTTAAACAGGATGGTACATATTTTCAAGGCACCTGATCTAGAAACAGTGGTCCTTCCTTGTTTCAAGCTCTGTGTCCTGTGCTTCATACTATCATCTTCCCAGCCTGATCCAACCCTTATCGTCTCCTCAACCTGTATCAGTCTTCCCTGTTCCCCATGTCATCTTTTCTGCTTTTGCAGCTCTTGTTCCAGCTCACCTCTTGCCACTGTTCCAGCCAGGCTGTCCCTTAAATATCCATATTTTCTCCTTTTTCTGAATTTTGGAGCTACAGTCAGGAGAGTGTTGAGGGGACAAGACAGGGCAGGTTCTGGGTTTACCCTCTTGTGCCCTGGAACGCACAATAATTTGCCCCAGGGGCAGCCCCACACAGACACTGCAGTTTCAACCTGGCCCACACTTGATGTGTATGGAGCCCTGAGAGATGTTTGTGCTGACCATGGAAATGAGGTTTCTCGGAGGCTCCAACTTTGGTTTTTTCAAGGATAACTATAGTCACTAATTTTTAATCTCACTTTGAAAACTTCACAGATAAAACAATTTGGCCAAAACTTAGATCACAGTAGACTTACTTAATGAAAAGGCTGTATAATATTTATCTTTACTAGGTGAACACCAAGACATCCCTGAAATCACTTTTTGAGCAACTTTAACTTGAAGCAGGAAAAGAAACTTAAAGTAACAGCCAAGGTGGAAATTAATCTATTTTATCAGTCTACAGACAATGGCAACTAAAGAGGATGCTCGCAATGAAAAGCAGACTTGATTCTAGTTGTCATTTCCACTTCTTACTAAGCCAAAGATCCAGCCAGTTCAGCGACCTCTGTACACAATGTTTCTCTTACAGAAAGCACGTTTGGACAGAAAGCACACCCCGTCTTCCCTAATACAGGATAACACAGAGTGGTGCAGTAATGCAGCACAAAGACAATTGATAATTCTTAAAAATAAATTGAACAGGTGATCCTAAATATCAGTGCCACAGTCAAACTATCTCCAGAAGCAAGAGAACAATATGTTCTTTCTCTGCCTATTAAATGAAAAAGTAATGGAAAAAGGGCTGTATTCTCAAATCTAGATACATTTTGTACATACATCCATTTTAATCAAAGACCAATTATGCTTATTAAGGCTATCCAGTAATTTTACCATATTCTACCAGCTTTCAAGGCCAGCCTTTTAAGAGAATTCCTAGTAAAATGTATAATTTTTAGCAAGATTTGAGATTTGTTCATTTAGCATCAATGAAGTACGAAATATACTATCTGCCAAACCTGCCAGTCTAGGCAGATTTCCAGATTATTCTGCTTTAGTACTCTTTTCTCTTTAGTGGTGATATGAAATAAAAATAGCACTGGGGATTTCATTTTGTTTTGCTTATTTTTCCTAGCATATGCTTTGTTTTTAATGTTCTTGCTTTGTATCATACCCTCCAGAAGATCCAGAAGTAACACAGCCAAAGGCAGCTGAAATTATCCAATACACATTATGTAGGAAAACACAGTAATATGAATATTTTCTTCTACTTTCTATATTTTGCATCATTATTCAAGCTCTTGTGCAAATAATGACACTTAGAATCCTATTACTTGTTTGTGCCTTAATTCGGGAAGTGAGATAAATAGGTGGTATCAGCTGGGCCAGCAATTAACTATGCACTGAATTGCAGTTTCAAAAATAGAGCAAAAGTTGACTTCTTAAAAAAGCTGCTCCCAGAATATCACCATACCATGTGCATTCCTAAAGATATTGTTGAAATACATGCAGCCAATGAACATTTCCTAATATGCATAGGATATTATTATGGAGTGGACACATACTGGTTATTATGGAAGAGCATTCATAAAGGCAGGAGGGGACTCAGGGACTTGCAACATGAGTGGCTATCCAACACCTCTAGCCTCTGGCAATGTCTGCATGGCAGCCTGTGGTGCTGTGCATAAACACACAAGCTTGCTGAGCACAAAAAGGGCTTTTTCTACAGTCAAACTGGTGTAGAAAGACCACAACCCACTCCAGTTGCAGAAAGGAAAATTCATCTAAATATATGTTTCAGTGGACCCTACTCTGAACAAATGGTTTGGACTCGACGATCTCCAGAGGTGCCTTCATACCTCAGGTATTCTATTGATAGCTGGCATGGGGCAAATGTCAATGCTATCCATCTCCTCATTAAAATTCCAAGACATCACTACTTCAAAAAACCTCAGCCTGAGTAAATGGAAGAGGAGCTGGGGAAAGGATACATGCAAGTGGAATGCCTGAATAGAGGGATCAACAAAACCAAACCAAACCAAACAAAACAAAACAAAAAAGGAAAGAAATTTGAAACAGAAGAGCTGGATAGTGGCACAGGCAGCTGGTCTAGAAGCTAAACCCTTTTTTAGCAGTCAAGCTTTCTCAGAGAACTGGAAAAAACCAGTCATTGTGAATAAAGTATCTGAAGGCATCAGCTGGTTTTTTTCTGTCAGTGAATCACTGGCAAGCATTTACTTAATTGTGAGAATTTGCCACTATTTATTCCATAATTTATGCAAATCTATTTTCATACCCACAGAATAATAACTATTAGTTATTTATTATTAGTAGTCAGCTAGCTCTGGGTCACAGCTAAAAGTGTTCATGCAGGAGAAAACAAACAATTTAGGAATAATAAACAGTAGGTATTATTTCTTTCCATATGGTACTGTACCTGTTTCTAGGTGAATACATGGTGAAAGTCATCAGTTACTGAATAGATACAATAAAAAAAATTTTTAAATATAGACTAATAGCAAATAGGAAAGGTTTCCATGTAGCAAAGAAGAATTATAGCATGTGCTACGACAGACATCCTAGACTGGTGTAAAATCAACATCATTCTAGTGACAACAACAGGGTCACTGAAATTTCATTGATTTATACCACATATAAGTCTGGACTTTATTTCTTCTTTTTTGTTTTCTTCCAATTGTTCAACTTGCTTTATAGCAGAGGATGATTAGAAAGAGAGACTAAGGAAGAACACAGTGGCAGGCACTTGGAGAGATGAGATCCAAATTGACTGAGGCATGAACAGGTATTTGCAGATATGTAGAGGAAAGAGAAGTCAAGTCCTGGCAATGTTGCTGTGATTGTGACATGAAATTAGAGATGATGGAGATGAAGGGTAGAAAAGAACATCTGGAGTCAGGGATGTCTCCATTCTGCAGTAATTTGATACTAACCTTCTATAGCAGAAAAAAAGTTTAAAAAACATCTTTAAAAAGTTAATGCAGGAAAAGGTTAGAAAAACAGACTCATCGAAATATTTTACCCAGAGCAGATTTAAAAGTTTTCTTCACCAGATTTACTCTGGTGTTGATTTTGGCTAATATTTTTAATATTATTTTTGATCATGAATTAGGTCTATGACTGTCTTTCTTTCCCGCTGCCCGGCTTTATTACCACAAAAACAAAAATAAGTATTTTTCTAGAAGTATTGGATGGCCAGGACATGTGAAACCCTTTCCTGTATTTTTCCCAGTTCAGAGGAACCATGCAATGAGAAGAAACAAGCTTGCCTGAATCTGGAAACAAAAGGATACTGCCTACTTTTAAGTACCAGTGACAGACCCAAAGGATCACAACACTTGCTTCACCCTCCAACCCTGCCTATGAACAGACATGCTCCAGCATATGCACACACACATGTTTTTTTCTTCATACTAAACAAATCTGAAACAAGGAAAGGCTAGGTTTGATTTGTAAAATTTGATTTGTAAAATGTGGCAAACCACAAAATTACAGAAAACACATGGTAAAGAAGAAAAGCAGAAATTTCAGAAAAAAAAAAAAAAAACAACTTCAAACCCAGTTGCTTATGTTAAAAAACCCACCAAAAAGCCATGTCCAGGAACGCATTGTTTAATAAATTGATACTAGACATATATACAAGTTTACTGTCTGAACTAAATTCAACATACAGCAATGCTAATGAGAAGTAATTTACATTGACAGCTTTTCAAAACAGGTCATTTTCCTGATCCAATATAAAATTTTCAAGAATACACCACAGCTGTTTTTAAACCTACACTGGAAGTTCCTAAAGGGAGAAAAATAAATAGGAACAGATAAAAATGACTGTAGAAAGGGAAAGGCCTGGTCCCATCCAGTCTTCTTCACAGGGGGAAGCTGTCCCATCCACAGCTTCCCCCTGTGACTCTATACTCCAAAGTAAAGGAATGAGGTAGAGGACCAGCCTGAAACTGGTTCCACACATCAGAACTGTTGGAGCTTTTGCTTTTCTGGACAGTAAAAATAAACACAGAGTAAGAGAAAATCTGGATAGAGCAAGCAAAACACTCAGAAACAAAACCAGTAGCCAGTGCAGCATGGAACAGAGAAGAAATACGAAAAATTTTCCCTTTGTGTGGTCCAAAGGGGCAAAACTAGGACATACTTTAAGTAAACCAGGCACAAATACACCCCTGATTTAGCCTGATAAGAACGTCTCTGCTCACAGGAGCAGTAAGATTTTGATCTTCTCCCACTGCATTTTCACAGTTCCTCATGGCTTAATGCTGGTTCAATTGCATGATATACCTCCTTGCAAAGATACAGGGCTAAAGGCCAGCCAAGGCCCATGGAGGAGTGTGTCACTCCTGCCCTAATTAATTCAGGCAGAAGGAATGTGATCAAAGAAGTGCTGACACTCAATCAAAAGTGAGACAATATGTTCATGAGTAATAAGCACCGTCACATTTTCAGGATGTGCCAACACTTCCACTGAAGTACATACTGGAAAAGGGAGAGAAAGGCCAGAAAGGCAATTGCAAAACATATGTGACAGAGGCTCAACAAAAATAAATACCTCCCCAGCCAAAAAATAACCCTCCCTGACTCTCCCATGCACTGCAGACAAAGCACCAGGTGCACTAAAGCTGTTTCACCTCACAGAGAAGCTGAGTGCTGGAGACTCATCTGCTTGCAAAACCTGTAGGTACCATATGGTACTTCACAACCTGCATGGCAAAAACCTTGCCATGCACAGATGAAAACAATTCAGTATGTGAGTTAAACGCACCAGAGGTCTAAAGGACAAGGACAAGGCTGGCCAAGGATTGGCCTTTTTGGAAAACAAATACTCAAAAGCACAAGTCATCTTTCCAATCTGCCAGTCCAAGGCATTGGAAAACTGTCTTACCTCATTGGGGTGGAGCAGGGACATGTCTCCAGGTCTTCACCATCCCAGGCTTGCCCTGCTTTTTTGGTAGCAAGGTCAAAGAAATCTTCATTGACAACAGGATTGCAAAATTTTCTCCTTGATGTTCTCCCCAAAACACTGTAGCGCCCAAGCTCAGACACAAACACAGAGCTAAGGTTTCTAAGGAAAAACTTCAAGACCTGTACATGTCCAGCCCTGCTCAAATCTGCTTACTGACAGTGCCAAACAATGCATGTGCCGTGTATCACCAGTAAAAGTATTAAATATTTAATTATTTCTCCTAATAGTGTAGGTTCCTCAAGTAAAACCCTTACCATCTGCTATAAATGCCTGTCCTTATCAATTAAATAACTCTTACTTTAGTCATTTCTTCCAATAAAATCTAATTTTCTTCATCAGATGGACATCTTTCATGATGGCATTTTATTCTTTCAACATGGTATTGTTGCCACTACATGGTAAATACAAAAAATCATACCATTACCTTTCTCTTATGTTTTTTATTAAAAAGAATTTAAAGTCTCTTCCAGAATTTATCACGTTTTTTGTAGATCAGTCCCATAGACCTTTAAAGAGGTGATGTTATTTGCATTTAAAGTATTCTCCCATGAAGACATTTCTGGTAATGAGAACCTCAATCAAGCAGAAAATGCCATAAAGAAATAAGATTTATAAAAGTTTTCACCAGAAATCAGGTGCACAATAGTCAACACAATTAAAATGCGCCTGGGGTTGCAACAGTCACCCATTTTATGTCTATTAAATAAAACCTCTGGCTTAGACAGTAGCTGCATGTACCTGACCCAGAAATGTCTGGATTCTGTGGCCTGAGATGACCTGGACAGTGTCCCTCCCTGTCCAAAAGCTTTTTGAACCATGTAGGATGCTGTGAGTGGAAAGGCTATCTTAAAGGGCGAATATACTATGAGCTTGCTCACTGGAAAGATACCTGGAATATCCTCTCCACGCCTGTGCACATCACTTAAATATTTTTGTTATAGACAGGTTGTTGTTGCCTGGCTCTGTCTAATGAATTAGAAGCACAACTGAGGAAGAATTTGGTGCCACCAGTTTTCTACCATAATGATGAGATCAAAGAGAAAAGAAGTTATGAGAGAAAATGCATAAGAAAGGGAGCCTGGCATGGAATGTCTGTGAGCTCCTGCTTCATCTCCAGACAAGGAAACCATGTGGCTTTTTTTTATAAAGTACATTCAGATAAGATTGGGACTTTTTATTAGTGCAAATCCTTATTATAAGCTTTTCCATTTCTCTGTCTGGCAAAATAATCAAGAAAATGTTGTGCTTTCAGTACCTGCCTCTCCAAGTACAAGTCAAAGTATAAGTCATTGCTTGTAATGTTTTACAATCCTCTATTATTTTATCACTTTTATATGCCAGCCACATCATGCCACACACATGGCTTGTTTTCCACAGGTTCAATGAAATGCATTTCTAAGCTGGTGTCAACAGCTAAGGTCATCTCCACAATATCAAAGTAATATGGGTATCTGATGGGTATAAATGGTCAACACTTTCAAGTATTCAAACACTTTCTTGAAGTTGGGGTTCTATACTTCAACACACACTAACAGGATCTGTGGGCACTCCGCAAGTCTTAATATAAAGGAAGTTAAAGTTAATGGTGTCTTTTCACATATATGCCTGCAGGTAGGTGCAAGCAAATTATGGATTCTAGAATTTTAGAAAAGACAGAAGTAAAAAGAAAATGTATTTTTAACAGATACATCTAATGTGAAATGCTTGAGTTTTTTATAGGAACTTCTTAATGGCTTAAAAAACATTATTCAGTGGAAGGAAAGGATCTTTGGAGAGACATCCATTTATTCAATTGAAAAATCAAAATATTTGGGGCAGTAATCATCTCACTTAGCTGTAGAAATTTCCATTTACCTACCTAAGCCCAAGCAAGTTACTGTAGGTTCCTCTGAAGCGAATAGTGAGAAAGAAATTACTCCTGAGGTGATACTATCTTTTGTCCTTTTTATTGTTGTTGCCACTTATTTTTCCTTTAAAATAAGAGAATTTTATTTTGAAAGTACTTAGTTCTCTAGAGCAACATGGTGCAACAGCCTTATACTGTAACTACACTGTGGGGGGAAGGAAAGGAGAATGGCTCCTTTGCAGTCTGAGGACTAAGGTGGGAAGGCATCCCTGGAGATCCTCTTGTCTCACTGCAGTCACCTCCTAGGTACAAGAGGTTGCTTGAATAAATCTATGAACATTTTGGGACACTGGTACGAGCCAGGTGTCAGGCAGGGAGAACAGTGTCTCACCAGCACTGTTGTGTTTCACACAGCACAAGAGAGCAACAGCAGCAGTGAAGGTATCAGGCAATTTCAAGCGGCAGAATATCTCCCTTGACCAGAAACACAAATATTCAAAAACAATGAAAAAGACATAAAAACATAAAAAGGGGTGGGGTGGGTGGGGAGGAGACAGGAAAGGATTCAAAAAAGTCATGTCATCCTATGTAATGACTTGGTAGGAAAATGTTTTCACACTTCAGCCCACTGAAACTAGACTGACACTCCACCCTGTGTAATGTCTGTATTTTAACCATAGATAATTGAATGGAACACCCCAGCCTTTACTTACCCTGCCTAATGAATGTTATCATGTGGAAAAGGTAAATCAATAACAGCTGAGATCAAACATACCAATCTCCTTTCCAGTGCACAATGCACTCATTTATATAAATCTTTACAACCTGACTGCCCTTCTCGTTTAAACGCAGTGAGTGAAACATTGCCCGGTACAAAAGACCTTCTCTCTCAAGAATTCTCCATGCTGTTTGAAAGGGTAGCCCAAATGAATTGCTGGAATGGCCATTGAAAGGGCTACTCATTAGCTATGACTGTCCTTGGGAATTAGCCAGGCGTGAGGTAACAAGACCACTAAGTGCTGTTGGTATTGGCAGCAAAGGCAAGGTTCATCATAGTACCTCTTGTCTAGACTAGGGATGTAAAAGGAAATAGAAAACAATTCTTCGACTATATACACTTGACAGTCTGCTCCTTTTTTCTATAGAAAAAAAAACTGCAAGACATTTGGAATTTTTCAATTTTATTTGGGAAAGAAAAATTTGGAAACCATAGTGACTCATGCTGGAAAGTGTCTGACTGGCATGGGATAGCCAGCTAGCTCCAGAAAGTTAAAGCTGTAGGAAGAGTTTCAGCAAGGCATGTGAATTCAGATTTTAATGTCATTTAACTCTTAGTATCCTTATAATTAATTTTGCTTTATTCACTATGAAAATAAGAGGAAAGTCCCTAACCTGAAAAACCTGATATATACCAAGAGGTTCACATACCCAGGGAATAAGAATTTCAGCTTTAGGAACATGTACAGGTCCATTCCCAAATGCATTGCATAAGTCTCCTTTCAGATCATTGTGCAGCACAGGTATTCTGGAGGAAAAGGTCAGATCAGATCCCTATTTCTGTTTCATTTGGGTGGCTGCAAAAGAAATGCTTTAATCTGCAGAGCACCCTGGCACTGTGGTATCCCTGTCTGAATTGAGAACCGCACACCCTTTTTCACACAATTGCTTTTCATTTCCAGCTGCTGCACATTGTTCCCCGGCCAGCTCAGGTTCCATCACAGAGTGGCTGGCTAATCCAAAGCTATAGCCTGAAGGAAAATTTGCAGTCTTTTCTCAGGACTTTCCACAGAAGGTGAATCACACCTCTTTGGGGAACATCTTTTCTGTCCAGTGGCAGCTACTGTGGGCTTAACCACAACTCTCACACTTCTTTGCCTCATTTCCTTCATCAGAGTGCCAACATCCTCTGTTTGCAAGCACCCTAATTTCTTTTGGGAAGGGTAGGCACTGAGTTTCCTCAGGCACTACATCTATCCTACCTCTTAGCTGTCAACAATTACCCATTGACTCCTTTCCTAGTAATAAGTAAAAATGAAAAATTGACCATCTATTCCTTAGGATCTTTTTAAGGTCCTTACTAATGCAGGTAATTAAGAGAGTAAGGGGACATCACAATGCCCCCTTCTTTATCACAACCTCCTTATAGACATCTTGTCTTCTGTTTCCATGAGTGTGTTTCTTTTCCCACTTTCTCTTTGAGTATGTGGTGTCCATATGTCCTTCATTGCACTGACAAGTGCAGAAGTGGAGCTTCCCTTATCTTTCTTTCTTTCATTCCAAATAAAATTTGATCTCCCTCCAGGCAGGAATTTGATGTCCTTAGAAGCATGACTGATAGCACTCCAGCACTTTCACCTCAACCTACCTATCATTGTGGCTCCAGATCGTATCACACTGGCAATTTTGACATATGACAGTGCAATTTTGACTCCACATACACACAACTCTAATAGACATTTTTGGGTTTTTTATTATTCTCAGATTCCCCTGTTTCAGCCCCCAAGTACCATTCAGGCATGGAGGCTAGGCTTTCTATGCTGAACACTTACAGTATTGGACTTATTAAAGCAGGGTGATGTGTGATCCTTGGACATCTCTGCTTTTCTGATTTTGAATTGTCACCTTCTCAGTGAAGTGGCATCTTTATGTCCCATCCATGCCATGGCCTCAAAGCTGAGGCAGTGCTTTATATTTGCAGATCTATGGAGCAGACACATAAAGTCTGAGGAATACCAGATACCAAGCATTCTTTCATGGAGAAACACCACACAGATGGAGGCAAAATGGGCATCTACACCCACTCCTTGCCTCCATCTCACTCTTCAATTACTATCTGAGCTGGTATGGCATTTCTTAAAATCAAGGGCCCTTCCTCTCCAAGTTCACCCTGCTCTGCCAGCTTAATTGCTAAGTAGCTCTCCAATCATAATACTTCTCTCAGCTCAGTGGTCTTCCATGTCCTGTTTCAAACTTCTCTTTATCATCTCTTTTCCAGCTTCCAGATTTCTTATCATGTAATGGTGATCTCATGAGGTGCTCTGCAAGACTGCCTATTATTAAATTGCTTCCCCAGATTCAAATTTGGGCTGGACCACAATGAGCTCTTCGCACATAGGCAAATAAAACCAGCCAGATATAAAAATGTCTTGAAACACTCATTGAGATTTGAACCTGACATAAAGATTAACAATAGAAGAGAAAGTGCACACAAAGTCTGGTGTTCAACAAGGATATGCACATTTTCTATGTGAAGCAGAATTGACAAGTCATCAAAATCATCACAGAACCGTGAAAAGCAGGAGTCCTCCTTCACATGGCTGTTTTATGAAAAAGGATGGTAGAACGGACAGGGAATACTTTTGGCAATGACAGGACAAAAGCTGGAATAAAGGCAAGAATAGAGAAGTAGAGGGAAAACTTGTGTATCTGCAACAAAGAAATCCTAGTCTGGCTCTCAACTTGCATGTTAAGAACTGCTGTGCCAGACATATTAATGCTTCCCAATTGTTTGGTTTCCACTTAGGGCTTTGCACATGATTGAATCATTGAGTGACTGTGTCTTGGCCTTATATTTCCAAGATATACTGCATTCCTTTTACATATATATTACACATCCTACTCAGGGCCTGGTGTTATATTCAATATGCAATCTACATTTAGGAAACATTCCTTTAGATTCACCCAAGAAAAGTGCTATCCCCATCTGGTGTCCTGATCATCCTTATGTGAAAAATTCATCTGTCTTTTAATGTCCTCTGAAACTAGTCTTCATCTGATACTTTGGAGTGTTCAGAACATTACTTTCTCTCATGTGTCTCATTTCTGATTCTTTCTGGACTAGAGCCAGAAGTCTTACAGGAAAGCATCTATACATGAGAATAAAAGCCCATTTTAAAAGGTTGGAATAATCGGAATCAGTTATATGATCTAAAGCCAAAGCCTCTGCCCAGCAGTCTTACCATTTACACTTGATCACATGTCAACAGCATAGATCTGATTTGCATAAATAATTTTCATTCGCTTTAGCACCTATAGAAATTACAGTAACATAGCTCACTCATCCAGGATTGCTCACTGGTTGTTGTCAGGTCAGCTGAAGGCAAAAAAAATATATAGCTTGCTGATATTTTATAAAGATTTCCATTCATTTCTCTTTTCTCTGTTTAGTCAGGTTATCACTTGGAACGCAGCAAAGGTACTGCTCACATTCTGAACCCTGTAGTGCTAAGCTATGTGTGCAAATACAAACAGCATGTTCTTTCTAAAAGAATGTGTACTTGCAAGTGGTTTTTAATTTGCTATCACAAACAGGGGTCTGGATTTCAGTGAAAGTGAAGTTTACCACACACATACTTACATGCTGAAGTGAGATGAGAAACAAATTGTTGTGGAAAAATAAATTTTGACAGTTAAGATTAAGAAAGCCTTGTTTTGCAGTGATCAGCTAACTCCTGCAAGAGAGATGGGCTGTGCTTCTCTTTACCAAATATTTTTTGGTTTTTAACTAATCACAGGAGTTCACTCACAACTGAAACAAGAGTAGGCATACAGTATATCTTGTGTAAATGACATTATCACTAGGATTATTAAAGGCTGCTTTTGTAAACTGATATACATGGAAATGAGCTTAGTGCAGCTCTATTGAGTATAGGTTATTTGCCACAATTGTATTTAATTTTTGTGTTCCATGAGTGACTTCTTCATCTTAATTCCATTCTAACTGATTAGTGTAATGCTGTGTAACAATCACAGAATCATATATCACAAAAAAAATTTAGATTGAAAGATACACCTAGAGGATGTCTGATCCAGGTCCTTTCTCTAAAAAGGGTTAAATCCATCAGATTGCAGAGCTGTCCAGTTGAGTCCTGAACATTGCCAAAAACAAGAGTGTCCACAGCCAGGGCAACATGTTTGACCACCATCATGGTGATGTGTTGTTAATATCCAACAGGAATTTCTTTGTATTGCAACTCATGTCTGCTGAGCCTCATTATCTCACTGTGCAACTCCAAGAAAATCCCAGCTCCATGTCTACATGTAATTGAAGACAGCAGTAAGACCTCCCTTTTGCCTTCTCTTCTGAAGGCTGAACAAACACTTTTCTCACAGCCACAAACTCTATATCTTTTCTACAGTCTCCTCCCATCCAGGGGACATCCAATGAACTCTCTTCATTTAGCTGAAATCTTTCTTGTCCTGGAGAACTCATACACAACACTCCAAATGTTCCAAGTCACTCAGCATGCTGGCTATGGTTTTAATTGTGCTGCTCAGGTTGTTGCTGGCTTTCAAAGCTGCAAGGGTCCATAGCTGGCTCCTGTTGAATTTATTGTCCATTAGGACATCCAGGTCCTTTTCTGCAAAACTGAGCAGCTGGTCCCCAGGCTTAACTGTTGCTTATCAGGCTTACTGCCTTCCAGATGCAAGTCTTAGCATTTCTTTTGATGAACTCACAGTGTTCTTGTCATCTCCATTTGTCCAACGTGTCAAGATTCCTCTGAAGAGCAACCAAACTCTCCCCAGTATGGTACCATGTGTGAATTTGTTGAGGGCACACTCTGTCACATCACCCATTATAGGTGTCAAAAACCCTTTTGAACAGTACACATTGCACTTATTTATGGAGAGAATTATAATATTGGTGTGTATATATGGTTTTACCTACTTGTCCTGGTCAGTTATCAGCAAAACCAGGGTTAAAGTGACTGCCTCAGCAGAAGAATTCCCACATGTGGCTGCCATCATTATTAGCATTTCTGGAGAACTTGGATGAAGGGGAACTTTATGAATTCACTTGAAGAAAATCATTCTGTGAGGATTGGAGGAGTTAAAATACCGGTCAAAATAAACCATTTTTACCTCATTGTTTTCTCTGAGTTTAGCCTGACCATGCATATAAAATCTCTTCTAGGATATATACACAAGAATTATTTTATCTTCGCCATGGTGAATAGAAAAAATGTTCCTTTACTTTGTAACATGCTCTGCAAAACCTTTAGGCCTCTTGTGTTTAAATCTCAAGCATGTGCACTTTTCCTCCTTCACTGACCTTTTTTGTAGAAGAGGCCAGGATTAATTGCAGGAAGCACATTTTCTTGTAGGTGTAGTTTGTACTGCACGGTCACTTCGCTATAGATGCTCAGGCTGAGCTCTATCCTGCTTTCTCTCCACCAATCTTGGCACCTGTGATGTCCCAAGTCCAAATCATGACTGGCTGTCAGCCTGGGACACTAAGGCCAAAGCCATCTGGACAAGAAACCTTGTTTCCTTACCTTCATGTCCAAATAAATTCTCTTCCTGGGACCTGTGTTAACAACAACTGGTCACTGCAATTTCTCAAGGAATGCAAACAAAAGGGCTACAAGTGTAACAGGACTGAGTCATGATGTGGGTTTTACAGCATTGGCAGGAAGCTGGATGGGTTTTAGTGTTTACTTACACAATAGCTTTGCTTACTAGAGTCCCTCAAGGTCTAGGAGTGAGTGGGTTTTCATGCCTGTTGTCTCACTCTCTCAATTATGGTTGAGTCAGTAAGACTTTGTTGGTTGTTACAGGTTATACTGAGACCAAAATGTCATTTGCAACCACATAGCCAGGGACTCAGTCACGGGAATTACAGTTTAGTTTAAGAAGTCACTGAATTCCTCTATTCATTACTGTGCAGTAGATTAATTTGAAAAGTGATGATGGTGCTTTGATGACAATATTTCTTTATTATGACTAATTAATTTTTGCATGTATCTTGAAGCCATAGATTGTAAATAAACAAGTGATGTCAGCATGTGTAGCAGAGAAAAAATAGTCTATGAGAACATACTCTTTCTTGCATATAATGACATGTTTTTGCTGTAGAAAGTCCCTAAGGCTGATTTCTTACTTGCAGTTTCAAAACATCATCATTAGTAAGACACTGGGGAATTAAACCTTTCCATGAATCCATTTATGTCTTTACTGAAAACTCCACTTTTCTATGTGAACAACAAGAGTCTCTTGCAGTTTTTCCCTCACGGCTTTTGATGTGGGCCAGAAAACCATTTCAGGTAATAGACGTAACATACCCTGCTAATCTGAGTTGGCTTACTCAGCTACCACAAAGCAAGGAGCCAAATATAAAATCTATTGTCAATCTCATGACTGGTCATGTGTTATTTTCACTACTGAAAGTTTTTTTGTTTAAATTTCACTTTTGTTGCATTCATAGGTATTTGGAGCTTACACTAAATTAGATGACACATATATTTATGCAATAATTCAATGGTGTGGTAGGAAGATAACTTGGCAAGATTCTTTTTCCCCCTCAGGCTTATAAATTCCAGATTTTTTTTTTGCCACACCTATTTGGCATATATTTCTTTTTTTTTTTTTCCTTTTCTTTTCTATTTTTTTTTTTTTTAATGAAGAACAGGAATAACAAGATCAACCCTGAAAAACACAAAAATACAAAGTCCCTTTAATGGGGGCCCAATCTTAACCTCCCAGAATCTTTTTGCTCATCTTAGCTAGTTCTGGACCTGGCCCACACGCTGGATTGTTCCTGTTCCTCAGCATGTTTCAGCTGACAGCCAGCACTGCACAAGAATGCTTGAGAGAACCCTCTGTCCTTGGCATAAACTGGATGAGCTGTTAATCATTTCTCACTGACTGACATTTTTTTTCTGCCTTCTGACTTTCCAGGTCATCTGTTTCTCTCTTCCCAATGCTCTCAGACACACCACGTTCTGGATGCTGCAGGGGCTCCAGCCACTCTCCTCAGCGTTTCATGTCTAGCAGCCTCCCAGTAGCAGGTACCTCCCTGGTAAACAGGGCTCTGACAGCTTTTGACTAGCTCCAGTTTGTCCAGCTGCACTGCACTGGAAGGAGCAAAGTGAAAAGTGAAAAGTGAAAGAAAGGTTAGCTGGGTAATGTGATCTGCTGCAAAATCACTCTCTCCTCTAAGGGTAGTAAGGTAAAAAACATTACACAAAGAATTTCTAAGATTCTTTTTTCTAAAGTAGTCAGTAACAGTACAGACTATTGTTTACATTTTAATTAACTTCTGTTTCACTGGTTTTTAAATAAGATTAATTAACCTATTGCTTTCAGCTGAATTATTGCAAGGTCTTGAACCGATTCAAGATCTACTTAAAATTTTCAAAGGGTAGCATGGCTGGTTTGTGGAGAGGAAGTCAAATTAGCAATAGCTTCATAGCAGTTTAGTAGTTCATAGAGACTGCAGTGATGAGAAATATCTCTTGGAGAATCTCTTTTCAGCAGCCTTTGATCTTACAGGAGTTTTCTTCTTTACTTTTGTAGTATGTATAACTGTTCCAACTAGAAAATAAGGAACAGGAGATTATATGTGTAATACAGTAAAAAGCTGACATCAGAAACCCCAGAAGTATCCCTCTACTTGTGCCAAAAATAAAGAGCACACCTGGCCTTGACATTACTGTAATGAAAATAAAAGCAGAGAAGATACATTGAGTGCCACTCTCCTGTACTTACCACCTTCTCATCTGCACTTTCACCACCAAAACTTTCATTCCAATCAAGAATCTTGTTGCTTTTACACTGTGCTTTTCAAACAGTGTGTTCAGTATAGCTACTAACAAACATGTTACAAATGTGCATAGAATTGGGAGCAAGCTGTGGGAGCAATATTGCACAACTAGAAGGAAGTACATGATTGACTCATTTATAGTGAACATATATATATATATATATATAAAATATGTCTGCATTCATGAATCCTGATACGAATCAGTATGGTTTCTTGATGGTATACATGTAGCACCCTAGATCTTTGGCTAGGACTACAAAGCACATTACACAACACAGGAAACGTGAAAAGGGAGTTTCAGGCCAAATTTGCAATGTGCCACTCCCAAACTAGTGACGTGCTGATCTGATCTTCCAACATAAGTTGTTTGCTTTAAATTATCCCTCCTGTCAGTAGCATAAAAGTGCTATGACAGCAGCTAGGAATTGGCAGGAAGAAATGAAGTTCCCAGCTGTGCCATCTCTTTTCTAGACCCATCACCTTTTTTGCCAGCCTTCCTCACTCTCTTCATCAGATCCTCAGGCCCTTCCTGTCTCTTTCACCTTTCATTCTTATTTTTGGCATGTATTTTTCTTAACTGAGTCTTCTGGCTGCGTGCAAAACTCATCAAGAGAAGAACTAATGCAACCAAGGGTTGATCAACCTTTGCCCTATTGCCCAGAGAAAAAAATTCCTTTTCCAACAGGATTTCTTGCCCAACCTGGCAGGCTCTTAACAATTTTCATACAATCACAGGCAAATCTTAAGAATATTTTGACATCTATTCCCACATAGTAGTGATGAGTTCACACACGTAGTTTGTAGACTGAACATTGAGGACATAATAAATTCTTTCCAACACTGATGAAATTTGCAGTCTTATGTCCATTCTGCCTAGGAGATGAACTATTGAAGTGTATAATATTGAAAAAAGTTTAGTTTTTCATGACACCCTTAGGGAATAAGACAGATAACCACCAGAACTAACCTGTCATAATCATCTGGTGACCTCAGACGGTCCCCTTGAACTCCTCTCTTTCACAAACCAAAAGCATCCCTACAGCTCACTGATGCATTTTGATAAATAAGTAAAAAAGCTAGATAGGATTGCATGTGATTGAAAAATAATCCTGAATCTACTTAACAGTGGCACGAGGAAAAAAGGAAACCTTTTGCATAACTGTCATCACATCACAAATCCTTCTCAATGAACCAGCGAGTCACATGGACACTATAAATATCAGTCTTTGTCGCTCTGTGGTCTGTTTTTTCTAAGAGTGGGTAAATTGAAGATGACATAATATTACTATTACTATCTCTTCTACTACGACTACTACGACTACTACGACTACTACTACTACTACTACTACTAATAATAATAATAATAATAATAATAATAATAATAATGTTTTAAAAGAATAAGTAATCCCAGATCATTTTATCTAACAAGATACTGGACCTTAGCATACACTAAGTTGAGCACTGGAGGCCAAAAAGCCTTAGAAAATAATGAAAGTCACTATAGCAAGGGGAATAACGAGCTTTCAGGAAAGCCTAGGTTTGCTTACGGCTTGGAGATATTATGGTCACAAAATGCTTCTGTTTTCATCCACCCTGCTTTTCTCCTTAACAGATGGTATGTGCCTTCCCATTTTTATTACTAACTTCATTTCTCATTCTTGTATTGCAGTTAGACTCTATTGCTTTAAAAAGTATGTACCATGAGTACCAGAATGGATGAAACTCTCCATGACTCTGAGCCTCCAGGATGATTGACTGATTAGTTAGGAATCATGGCTTCATTTGCTTACATGACCATGACCCTCAAGTCTTCTAGAGTCCCTTCTCTAAAAAATACTGTGGATTCTCTTATGTAATGGCTATTACTCTGTGGCTTTGGGTACAGAACGTCACAGCTGGTCATGTTGAAGGCCATGTTATTACTTGTGCTTGGTTAAGTGATACAGATAAGCCTGTGTCAGGGTAATGGCCACCTCACCTACCTCAACCATCCCAAAATCCCTTCCTTTTAGCCACATAGCTTCCTGTGTGAGCCATCAGAAAGCCAGAGTGTCCTGAGAACAAGTCCACAGCTCCTGAGGACACTTCCTCACATCTTTTTTAGATAGTGATGGGGAATGGATTGCCTCCTTGAGGTGCCAATAGCTCTCCTCCTTTGACTGTACAGAACTGTACAATCAGCGCAGATTACACATCTGATGGTATGGCTACTGACACGGGATGTAAGACAAATCCCATCCCCAGAGATGTCTCAGCACCATTACTTAGCTCTTCCCTAATCTTTACAGATGTCTTCTATCTTTTTCTTGAGTTGCGTTTTTTTTCCAGGAGTGGTTTTAGATCTTCATTCAAGCTACAAGTATGAGTCTTGAAATGGAAGGAGGTCAATGACTTACCTTTAGGGGCTTTGCAGAGATAAACACATACACTAATAATGATTTGCCTGCTTCCAATTACATTTTGAAATGTGTTAACTTAATTGTTTTATCTTTTCTCATTTTTTCCATTAAAATGCTGTGTGACATCAAATCAAATTCATTTTAGAACAAAAGTATCTTATAATACATTTTCAAAAAAGTATTATACCAGTTATTCATGAACTCATTGTGTTTGACACATGCTACATAGAGGCTTTCCTTTCTAGAATCCAAGTCTATTTACTCTTGGGATGAGTGTCAGATCAGTATATTTAGAAATACCTGATACAATTATAAATTTTCATCCATGCCTCTGAAATTTTCTTTTTTACATATGAACATATGAAAATATATGAAAAATCAGTATTAATAGTTAAGAATTCTCTCTTTAAATGAATATTTCAAAATGTCTAATTTCATTTTCTGTAGTTTAACATTTGTGTCAGTCATTGAAGCAAAAAATTAACATCTACAGATAATGTCTCCTGTTTTCTTTGATACATAATAAAAACATCTATTTTTTTGCCTTTTTGCTAAGATCTCTGACATTTTAATCTATAAATAAATATAGCTATTGTGTTTCCCCCTTTATAAAAGGCTTTAGAAGCTCTTACTTTTTTCCTTCCTGTTCAGATATAGCTGAAATCTGCTATTCATAGATTTTCTCATGTCCTTCTTCCTTTCTTAATCTTGTCAAACTCCTTCATTTTAGTTTATAACCTTTCCCCTTCTTCATTATTTATATTCCCATCCAAATGAATCAGAAACATAATTCAGGCAAGCTTCTTAAAAAATTAAACTATCCACTTGGTCTTCAGAAACATGATGTAATGCAGAAGATCTTTCCAATCATCTCATTCCTAATTCCCAGACACCCAGTTTTTAACTACCACATACTGTAGCAAAGTTCTGCAGCTTGTGCTATCTGCTACTGTACTGGACATTTTGCTATTAAGATTCAGAATGTTGCTCAGTTCCTTCTTTCCTGGGGAAAAAAAAGGAAAAAAAAGAAAAATAAAGAAAAAAAAAAAAGAAAAAAAAAAGTGGTTTCAGCATGTCTTACATCTAGCCGCTTTTTAATTCCAAAAATATCCAAATTGATAACAAGCATCCTAAGACCTCTTAAGCTTTCTCACTGAGTTACAAGATGGCAATGTTCTCATTGTACTGCACACTGAATTTTTGAGGTTCAGAAGACTTTCATCCCATTTTTGATCTCTGTACAAGTTTTTGAATCCAAACAAGATTCTGAATAGTTTTAGTTCCAGACTTCCAGACAATAAATTATGAGGGAAATGCCTAAGTTTTAGGTCTGTATGGGATGAAATGGGAAATTTGAGGAACTTGGATGCTATGAGCCAGAGAAGTAAGAAAAGAAAAATATTTGCCTAGAAGATTTAGTTGTTCAAGATTATGAAATCCAAAGTCATGTAATAGAAATTATGAGAAAAGACAGAGAAATAGAATATTCATTTTAAATATTTTAAGCTACAACTCTTCACTTAATAGAAACTAGTCACTTTTTGATTTTTTATGGAATCCCCTTGCACATAGCTCAGAAGCTAACACCAGGAAAAAACAGCAAAGTGGACAGAATTTCTTCTTTTCCAGAAGAAATTACGGAAATGACGGACATTTGGGATATTTACTGTGCTCACAGAAGTTTCTACATTGGATGTTTTCCATATCCATTGAAGTGAATGATCTCAAAGAATAAATTAGGTAATTTAAAGCTTCCTAATCTACTGCAGGGGGAAAAGAAACAAACCCTACAAAACAAAACAGAACAAACCTACTAAGTTATAAAGCAGCTCAAAACATCCATTGGATTAAACGAGTAGGCAAAAGTAACACTTGTTCTTACACAGGTTCTGGTGAATTATTGTAAGTTATTTTCTAATGAATTATTAGCATGAAAAATGCATGGGAATTAGCCATCAGCATAGAGAGATCCATGAGGGGTATCAGCCTTCACTTCCTAATCAATTTTAAGAAAAACACACTAAGTTAATGAGAAGAATACATGACATGGCTTCAAATTATGCCTGTTAACAGTGTATGTAACCTAAAATAATTTGAATACTTTTAAGAGTTCCACAAGCTCATTTACAAGGACTTACTGACTCTTCTCTGCCTTCTGGGGCTGCTTTGCCACAACTCTTGTATCTTTAGCCATGACAAAGAAAGTTACATAATGGCAGAAATGTGAACACGAAAAACAAGTTAGTCTTTCTATTTTTTTTAATACCAGGTCTCTTGAAATGTTGCTGATTAAAGCAATAACTCAGCTGAACCAAAATAATAACAGATGTACTGTAAGTGTTCCCAGACCTAAACACCTTGGAAGGTCTGAGATCATATTTAGTAAAACTGATCCCCATCTTAAGCAGTTTTGACACATATTCTTAGCCTTGGTGGTAAGCAAATAAGTAAGTCCTTTGAAGCATTCTGAGGCAGGCAAACAAGGATCTGTCACACAGGGCTCTTTTGACCTTATATTTTTGCACAAATTTCTCCAACTTAGTTAAATTCACTAGGATTTTTCAAGTGATGGTTCATGGAGCTGACATTTTAAAGCAACAACCTGTCTGCCTGGGCATGTGTGTGTATAAAATGGAAGACAGCACCTACATATTCAAAAGTCAAGTGAAGTGATACAATTGGAAGTAAACTGGAGGTGACATATCTTTAAAAAACTATGAAAGTGTTCTCTAGTTACCAGATTCAAATATATTTTCAGCAGAGCTATATTTCCTTTCCTCTTCGTCATTTTCCTGATTATTACTAAACCAGTAAATGAGCAAACAATATTTTCTAATTTAGTATATTGTTTTAATTCAGCATAGGCAGGCATACCCACTACTGCAATATGACATGGTGAACATGATGAAAGCCATCTGCTTCCAAAGGTTATGGTTCAGAATTTCACTCAAAATGTTTTGCAATGGTTCCAATTACAGATGCTGATATTCATGTGCCAGTGCCATAAAGAACATAAAAAGGCAGTCCCACCAGATCTGTCCCAAAACAGGTTCATCATAACTTCCCAGATTTTTGCAGACAATCCCAAAATCACAGCTGGCCACATCTTAGGCCACCCAAGACATTTCCACACCACCAGCTGGTACTTATATGTTGCAAGGCATTGAGTTTTTTACTGTGGCTTTACAGTTCTCTTAACTTATGTGAGGCTTTAGGGAAAAAATGTTTGAGAATAAATCCTTAGGATCAAAATAAAACAATATAGATGAAATAACCAGTTATATTTAAGGCAATGGTAACAGTAAGCTTGTGCTTTGTTTAGCAACTTTCTATACAAAAAAAAGCTTTAATTGTAAAAAAACCCCCAAAACTATCAGAAAGTACAACAGGTAGGTAGATGATTAAAGAACGGGCAGGGTCTGCTCATAATGATACTTCAGCTCAGTAGGATGGTTCATATGTCCCTTGTGGTATTCACACGCCCTCTGAACAGAGAGAAGCTGTGAGAGAAGCAGAGAAAAGAATGATAAAAACAATTCTTATCTCATTTGCTGCTCCTGGTGTTTGCATATGTGGAATGTGTTGGGAAGGTTGCTTACCTGAAGGAATTTGGTAATTGGATGCTGGTGGTGATTGTTTATGTTAATTAGCCTATCAGGTCTTAGCTGTGAGGACTGTCGGTCTGGAGACAGTCACGAGTGATTTAGCTAGTGATAGCTCTTGTTAGTGTAATATTCTGTAATATAGGTATAGTATAATAAAGTAATTAATTAGCCTTCTGATATCACGGAGTTCTGCGCATCATTCTTCCTGCCTGTCGGGTATTGTAACTCCAATAGTTCTTTCCTGAAAAAATTAATGACAATCCACCAAAAACGTGCACTTTCTGTCACTTTGTAAACACACCCCTTTTAACTCTCCTTATCTTCCATCTTTCTTAATAATCCTGACTATTATTAATCCTTAACAATCCCTGCTTATTCTTTCTTCTTGGCTTCATTAGACTTTGTTCCTTGCACTTGGAAACTTCTTTGGAGATGTAGAGCAAATAAGACAAATGTGGTTGTAATCTTGACTTCCAACAGCAGAAGCTATCAGAGAATAAACTCTCCTGGCTGGTGGCAGATTATCATCCCTGGTTTTTCACCCTTGCAAGGCACACCATGAAGTGTTCTATAAGAAGTACAGAGTGAAGAAAATCCACACTTTCTCCCACTGGTCCCTGGGGTAGCACGTAGCCCATCTCTATCTCTAGAGTCCCTACATAGTGTAGGGAAAAACAATAAAATTCTGTATTAAATAGCTGTGGATTTCTTTATAATTCAAAAGTTCCAGCTCATAGGTTTCTATCTTTTTTCTTTAAAAACCCAAGGCTTCAGGTAAGATGAAGCCAAATCTTAGTCTAAGGCTTGCTTTTGATACATATGGAAAAATAGTAATGGAGAGCAAACAGTAACATACCAAGATATACAGAAAGGCAGAATCCTAATTTACAACTAAATTTAAGCATGGGCCAGGGCTGTCTTGCCTACGGCGTCTTGCTTCAGAGGCATTTACATCATATTCCTCTCTTCATCAGCTGAAGAAGGAAAATTAGGTTCACATAAATGTAGGCAGAGCTGTCTCACTAAGGGCCTACAGCTCATCCTCAAGTTAAGCACCTTACTTATGGTGACTGGACCCCACGCAAAACCACCTCAGTCAGTCAGGAACAGGCAGCTCCTGACTGCCTGAGTCAGTTCTAAATTAGCTGCAAGAATCACTGATACACATGAAGTAAAATGCATCAGAGGATAAAAGTGAAATTAATCTTACAATCAAAGTCTGTATAATGGCTTGGTTCAGCAGGGAAATGAAGGCACCATGACAGACAGTTCCCCCCGCCAAAAAATCTAAGCATTCATGTGCTGCAGAAGCATGGAGGAGAAGGTGGAAACAGTTCAGAAACATCATAATGCCTTTGCATATGTCACGGACAGAGCATACTTCAGATATTTCTTGCAGCACCAGACACTGTGTCCCATAAAACAATATGATAGACTTGGTGAGAGATCACAGAAAAATAACAGAAGTGGGAATGTGGTCTTGTGAAGAGAAATTGGAAAGACAGAGGATTTTCCCCTCGTACAAGAAGGAATGAGAGGCAAAATGAAAACATTTTACAGATTAATGTTATCATATAAAACAGCACAGGGAAAGCAGATCAGGGGCTTCCACTCTGGCTCTGGAAGAAAAAACAACAAGGCATTCATTGAAATTAAAAGGTGGGCAAGTCAAAACTGATAAAAGGAAATACCTTTTTATATTACGTGTAATTAAATTGTGGAACTCATTGCCAAAGGAAGTTGTTGAGACCAAAAGCTTTACCAGATTCATCAAGAGATTGGATATTATATCAATATCATGGATATCCAGAGTTATCATAATTAAAGAAAATAAAACTTTTGGAAGAGATATTAAACCTAGTGCTTCAGGGCTTAAACTAGTCTCTCACAATTAGTGAATAGGATCAGGAGATCTCTGCGGAGGCAGATTATTCTGCCTCCACCTCCTGCAGGGTTCTTCTGTTCTTTATAGCATCTATTTCTGCTTGTATCAGATTGAGTAACAGACAAAATGGTTCTCCAGTCTGACTTAGTCAAGGATTCCTCTACACTTACACTCCTCTCCAAGGAAGTTCTACCTAGAAGTGGGTGTGGATATGTGCTGAACCTTCCCGTGTTCCCGTGACAGGATGGGGTCACAATTTGATCCTTAGCCACAAGTGAAGGGTATTTAGACATGATTGCATGCTTGCAGGAGTTGACTGCTTTCCTGATTTTAGTGGGAGGTTCGCCCAGCACTTCCATATTTGTTATTCTGCATAAAGATGCAAAACAGTCTTAAGAGATAGGTAAAGTTTTATTTAACAGCAAGACAATCCAGATGATACATCAATATGTTCATGGTGCCAAAATAACAAAACCCATGAAAAGAATAAATTAACACACAGGACACTCTAAAAAGCATGTTTTGAAGCAGGTCATTAAAAAGATGCCCCTTTTCCCTATTTCTTCTCACCTTGGTTTAACTTTGCAGTCTCAACACAAATTCTGATCCCCATCCTGGTGTGAGGGTCTTGGAACCTGAGCACACTGATTGTCAGACAAGCAACTCATAGACTTCTTTCTCCAGAGAGATATCCTGTCCACTGTATATAGGTTCAACTTAAAAATCAGCTGCAGTGAACTCCTTTAATCCAGGGCTGGGCACAGGGAGATGCCACTATCATGGTTTGAGAAGACATACAGCAGTGGACTGCCATTCAGTGGGAAAATACATCTTTTGTATTATTTGCATAGTACAAAATGTGGAGGGAAAAAGTTTTGGAATTAATCCAGACATAATTTTTACCTCTTTTTGAAACAACAATAATTAACCTAGTTTTATTCCAAACAATAGCTGACCATTGCAAACATAAGAAGTCTTTAAAAGCTGACTTTCCATCTCACCCACCCACCAAAGCTCTTTCTTTCTTTGGAGAATTAAATTGCCTCAGTATAAAGAATTCATACTAGCTTTAGTTCTAGAAATCTGATCCTACATTTTTTTCCCATGAAGAATAATTCCTTGATCTGCTATCTTTGGCACTTTTCCTAATCCTTACAAGCATTCATTATCTATTTTGTTTGGTTGGGTTTTGAGCTACATTTGGAGATATTATTGGCAAGTACTTGTAAATATACAGTAGCCTAGGTAACCCCTTCTTTTGTGTTTGCCTTCTTGCACAGGGTTACTTTAAGCTACCTCCGCCAGTGTGTCAAGAATGTAATAAAGTTTATAACTAGATATTTACTCATTTGACCATCCTTGAAAGTAACTTCTTTAAAAAGAAGCAACTGAAGATACAAATTGAGAGCACGACAAAGGTTTTTACCCTTTTAGTTGCTGTTTTTGCTATTTTTCCCCCAACTCAGCCTTTTATAATCAAGTTTTTCATAATTTCATTTTGAAAGCATTCTGACAATGACGCTAGTCAGAAATATTTTTTTACCTCTTTGTAAAATATGGACTTTTAAAAATGGATCAAAAAAGTCAAGTTTTTGACAGTATTGTTGTGACTAAAACATATTTCAAACTCTTCTTTGCTTAGTTTTTTACTTTCAATGTCTTATTTAAGATTTTATGAATACCAGAGGAATTCAGATTTGTATTCTTTGCTCCCTTATATTCCTATTTTTCCTTTTTTCTTGTCTTGTTTTTACACCCTCCACCCCTATGCACACTACTGAAACAAGGGCAGAGGAGACAAACACTGGGTGAAGATAGTGGATGGGAAAGATTTCTTCACTTATTTCTCTCAAACAGAGAAATTCAAAATAATATGAGTGAGAAAATTATATTTGAGGTGATAAATAATAGCAGTAGTAATAGCAATGCAACTCTACAGCTGATACAATATATCAAGATGTAGCTGTGTATGTACTTCTAATTTTAAATATAAATTAATTTATGCAGACTTCTCTGCAAGTCCCATGCTTGCTTTCTCTGACCTAAGTATTTCAGTCAGAAATGCAAAATTTTGTGCTGGACTGATTTTGAATAACTGACTCATAACCCAGTGAATACAGGGGTGTTTTTAATGGGAATGCTGACACCATCCCATCTATTCTAGCTCAGACATTGCTACTCAGTTTCTTGTACATAAAACTCATTTAAATGCAGTGATGACAAGAGCTTGTGTTTTCACAAGCCCTATAAAGTTCAGTTCAAACAAATACCTGCTATCAGACTATTCAAGAAAAGGAATGTGGGGGGGGGGGGTTGTTTTAATGTTTTACTCAGTTTTGAAGTGGTTGAATGGTTCATCAACCCACTGAGTAGTTTCCTTAATCATTTTCTTTTTAATTAATAGACTTGTGAACAACCACAACTGCTTTGTGGAAACACTAAACAGATGACTAACTTGGAGTGAGCAATCTACTCAATACAGTCTGCCTTAATTTGAGCCATACATGCTGAAAAATAAAAGCATGGCAAGTATGCAGGTTATTGTACAGCTTTGTGTCTGCTTTCAGTTAAAACAAGTCCCTGGTGAGCAGAAAGCAGCAATCATAAAACTGAGAGGAACATTTTAGATTTATTGCCACCTGTTAGCATGACTTTGAGCCCTGTAAGGGACATGAGTTATCAGCCAGGTTAGTGTCACAGTGCTGGTGCTGGTGGCCACCACGGCTGCAGAAAGAAATGGTCAAGTGTCAGCTCTGTGGACCAGAGCAGACATTAGTGCCTGATTACAGGAAAGATAGCACACTGTCACTGTGTTCCTTCTGTCCTGTTTCTGGATAGGAACCATCTACTGGGGGTTCATTAGAAATGAGCCTCGAGGCAAGCCAGCTCTGTAAACTACAGCTGTCTAATTGGTTTTGCTTGTGTGCACTGTCTTTGCTTTTATAATGGGGGAAAGCAACATAGCCTTTCTAATTAGATTGTTAAACATAATAGCTGAATGGCACAGCAGTAAAGAATTTGCCCTAGTCTTTGTAATTCCAGAATAAGGCACAGCAAAGATCCAGGATTTTTCCAGCCCATTTCTCCCATCATCATATCCAATGGTAATGAGACTGGGTGGGTTGTTTTTTTTTCCTTAAAATAATGCAAACGATTGTAGGCCTTGCTAAAATCCAAAATAAATGTCAACACAGAATTCCAGGAGCAAACACATCTCTCCCTTTATTCTGTTGTCTCTGCTTTCATTTGCTCCAAATGCCAGGGCTATGCACTAATTGGTGTCTTTGTTGGCAGTCGACACAGAGGAAAAATGCACAGGCTTGGAAGATGAACTCTCCTCTCTGCCCGAAGGTGGTCCCCCTCCACCAAGGCTGAAATGCACTGGTACAGTGGGGAAAACTCAAAAATCAGCATTTACTGCACCTGTTTTGTGTATTAAGAAAGGAATTTGGTCTGTCAGTTCAGCACCTTTCATAGCCTCTGAATTGATTCAGAAGGAATAAGAAAGCTTCACAAAGCCAGTTTTTTTCTCAGTGACTCAGATTCAGAGTTCTTGATTCTTTTATAGATCCTTGCTGGTTTTTACATAAGGACTTTGTCAGCATGCTGAGCACATGCAGAAGGATGCAGAGAGGCCTCTGTTTCCATTTGCTTTCTATAGAGTAATTTAATGCATATCCTTGCAGACATGATGTGGCTATTTGGAGGAATTCTGATACAGTTGAAGCTCTTGTCTTCTTTGAGAAGAAGAGAATTCTTCTCAAATAGTCTCGTATTCTCTTTTCCTTTCAGAAGTCTGTCCTTGATAGAGTCTCCATTGGACCCATAGGATAAATGGAGTAGGGGGCAAATAATCAAGTATCAAATAAATGTGCAATTATTTATCAATTAAATATCAATGATTGATTCTAAGGTTTAAGTCACTCTCGACAACATGGCAGCAAAATGCCAGCATATTTTACCACAGTCTTCAATTCATCCAATTACTCTTTTGTCAGATACTCTGATTTCCTGGTTAGAAAGTGGAAAATAGGAAAATGGTTTGCTAGAATAACCAAACATAAACTTCCCCCCAAATGCACTCTTTAAAAAGATAAATTCTTGAGTACTTCACATGTAAAAGGGGATTTTTTATTCCTGGGATAACATGGAAACTAATGTTTGAAATATATGAAAGATGTCACGGGAAATAGCAAATTGTTCAATGTGCAACTGCAGTAAATAACAGCAAGAGGAACCAGCTGTGCAACTTTCATGTGGGTGTCTCAAAGGAAACAGAAAATGAAAAACAAAAGATAAGTGCACTACAGGAACCTTTAGCATGTATTGCTCTCTACTGCCTTAAGCCTTCTGAGTCAAAATTAATTTGATTTCTACACAGTGGCTCTTTCTCATCTCTCAGGGTTGCACTTTGCTCTGCAGGATCTTCAGAACCAGAATTATGAGAAAAATTGGTTGAACCTCATCTTGCACAATATCTTTCTAGTATGTCATGGTCAAATAACCTTGCAGTTCTGATGAACTGCTCACAGAAAATAAAACTCTTTTTTTTTCACAAATTTGGAGACTTTTTCCTTCTCTTTTTTTATAAAGCATGAGATAATATCATACAACTCTTTTAGTTCTTGGGAAATTGCAAACTTTAGGGAATAATTGTAAATAGTAAATACTGAAAAATTTTGCACTAATACATTAGAGGATGGCAAAAAGCAAGTTCTTTTCTGTAAGAGATTATTTCTGAATATGAGAATGACAAATAGGTACTTTTAAGAAATGTACATTAATTCCTTGTCTGCCTTTCCCCTGGCTCATCCAACTGTGATATAAACATAGTTTTAATAAGTAGCTATGGGTCTGTCACAAATGTATTCATCAACCAAGATCTCACCAGAATGGTAACACCTAATACAAAAAAATTAGGTTTTAAGGTCTCCATTAAAGACCCTCTTCATAAAATGGATTTGAAAGACCTTAGGGGGTCATTTGATGTTTTATACATTTTCATGAGGTTGGTTATCAAATTTTCGTTATCTTCAGGGATGGAGTTTTCACAACTTCTCTAGACAATTTGCACCAATGTTAGACAACCCACAAAGTGAAATTTATTTACTGATATCCAATAAAGATTTTCTTATTTTGTACTTTGTATATCTATTCCTTATCATGCTTTTTCATTAGAAAGTGCCAGTTCTCAAGACCCAATAACTTTGTGGCACTGTGTCTGTCTTAGAAAAACTCTGTACTTAATGAAACAACAAGTGAGAGGTCACCTGATACTGTAGTGAGCAAATATTTTTCCATAAGAGGCCCATGCAGAAGATACTACTCAGCCTTGATTCAGGTCCTTTCTTCTTGATCCAATGATATGAACTGAAACAGACCCAAAAGCAGACACAAACCCATTTGTTAGGGCACTCACCTACACTAAGTAGCTTTGATTCTTCACTGTGAATCAAACCAGACAAGAGCTTGGCTTTGCCCCAAAGGTTCTTCAGCAGATGCTTTAGGCAGAAGCCTACTGTTCTGGGTAAGATTCTCACAAATTCCAGAATTTCAAAGAGTGTTTCTACTTCACTTGTAAGTAAAATGTAGCCATTGTTCTCTGGCCAGACCCAGACACAGATTCTGCCAAATTTATAGAAGACAACAAGGCTGGAATTCATCTCATTTAACCCCAAGCATGCTCTTAGTCCATGGAAAGAATTAGGCTTTTCTAAGGTGTGATACATCTGGTCTTTCTTAGATACCTTAGGTGAGATTTCTCTTACCAGATGTTCTTACATCCAAGCTGGTGTCCCAAGCCAGTGGACCAAAAAAGCAACTCTACAGCACTATTTGCTTCATTGTAACGTAAAGGTCCAAAATTATTTAAAATTGTTAATTTCTTCCCATTGACTATAAGCAGAATAAAGAAGAACAAATCAGGGTTAAACACCTTTTTCATAGATATCTGAAATTGGATACAATGAATTCTACCCTAAGAGGAAAATTTTGTGTCCATTTTCATTTGAAGTTATGGCTCATATCCAGCTTTAATGAAGAGAGAGCAAAAACAGGGATTTAAAAGAAGTGTGAGGTTGCTTTCTTGGCTTTTTTAGGCTTTGGAAGAAAACCTATACTGTGCTCTTTCTTAGGTTATGTGTTGAAACGTGTTTCAATGTTGTCAAAGATTAAATAATTAGTAGAACATGGTCAAGATCAAAAGGCTGTTCCATGTCATAGCTAATTTGAGAGTTACCACAAATATGACAAGTAGTGATTCCTGCTGGTCCAATACCTGCTGTAGCCAACCATGTGGATTCAGAGTGAAATATAATACACTCACATTGTGTTTTAATTCAAGTTGTCATAAGGTGTTAATTTAAGAACTGAATGTATTTTTACCACTCCTCATCTCCCAGTTACTATTAACATAAAAATGAATAACGGGCTTCTATTCTAAGCAAGAATAGTTAAACACCTGGCCAGTGACCTCTCAGACACCAGTTCCAAAAAACTTATATTAAAAAAAAAAAGCTTTAAGCTGATTCTATGCACAGCTTTATCAGAAAGCAGTCTAATAACACTGTCTTGGTGGAGGGGGTAATTTTTTTCCTTCTATCATTTCTTTCTCTTTCTTTCTTTCTTTCTTTCTTTCTTTCTTTCTTTCTTTCTTTCTTTCTTTCTTTCTTTCTTTCTTTCTTTCTTTCTTTCTTTCTTTCTTTCTTTCTTTCTTTCTTTCTTTCTTTCTTTCTTTCTTTCTTTCTTTCTTTCTTTCTTTCTTTCTTTCTTTCTTCTTTTTCTTTCTTTCCTCTCCCTCTCTCTCCCTCTTTCTCTCTCCCATCTCCTTCTCTCTCTCCTTCTCCCTCATATTTGGCATATTGAGGACACCCATCAATATATTCCATAAGAATCAGTATTTGTTATGCAGCAAACACAAAAAATGACTGATATCAAGAAGAATCATTTCATTTGGCATTATTCATAGATTTGAAAAGCAGTAAGCAAGAACATTGTATTACTCTGATGCAAAAAAATTATTCATTCTGTGCCAGTGACTCATGCATCAATGCTTTGATATGCATAAGCTGAAACATTCACCCTCAAATTAACCTTTGTATCTTGCTGTGATCTATCCACCTTCCATCTCTTAACCACAGACATTATTAGTATGGAATAATATTCCTACACACTTCCCAGCAAACACTTTTGAATCCACATGCTACAAAACACAATCTTCTAAAGCCTGATCTGGAGATTCCAGTTTGAGAGGGAGTACTGCCATAGCCTGATGGCCAGAAGTGAGAAGAATTCTTAATTGCTGCAGCTTTGTTAATAATTTTTGCATGCTGATTTTTTCAACACATCAGTACCAACCAACAGAGGAAGATCTGAACTGCAAGAATCAGAATTCCACTACTAGGTACATCAAGCAACACATGACTTTGAACTATTCAAGGTGAGAACATTGCACTTAGTTTTTCAGAGGCTGTAATATATCTGCTGTCTTTGCATAAAATTAAACTCTATCAGAAAAGAAGCAGACTCTCATATCACCTAGAAACAGTTGTTTACTGCTTTTCCTTCATCTTCCTCCTCCATTCCAAAGTTGTCTCATCTTTTTTATATTTTAATCTTTTTTAATCCATCTTTTGTTGTACTAGAACAATCTTGTAACTGCTTTAAGCCTCTCTTTGCTTCCATATTCCTCTTAGATAATGCACTATCTATCACACAGTCTTGATCTATAACCTCAAGATCTTCCATGAGACTCTCTTTTTACCTTTGTTCCAACAATGATTTCAGCAAAAAATCTGTTTAGGAATTTTTCATTAAATATTTTTGGCCTTTCACAGATATAACAAATCTTCTACTTTTCATCTTATTGTCCCAGTAGTGATTGAATGTAGCCGAGTCAGACTTGCATGATGCAAGACATCATCTTTTATTAGCTGAACTGGGGAAAAGATCAGATTTGGTTTGAATTTTGAAGGACACTAAAGGTGAAATAAGGCAACTTGCTTAAATGTCTTGTCTTACTCTGCAGCAAAATTGAAAATATCTTACACTTGTTAATAATTTGTTATGCTGCTTGAATCTAACTATATGCCAGAGCATACAGACAAAAGAAGAAAAGTGTCTGAAAGCCAAGAACATATTTCTGGTCAAAATAAGAGATAGAAGAATCCACTTACCCACTACCAGAATTTAGTGGTTCATGCACTTGCCTACAAGGCTGGAGGCCTTGATCAGGTTCCAGACTGATTTTTTCTCTTTGATTTACCAAAGAAAAAATCAAAGACCTTATGTCTGTTTGACCCTGGGACTGAGCCATTTGAAAATTTCAGTAAAGAAGAAAAAGTTTGTACATCTCAAAGTAGGAATGCTTTTAGATCCTTACACCTCTTTTGTTATTTTTCTCTTTTGTATTTTAAAATTCTACATGCATATTTATTTTGTAAACTGTGGGTTTTTTTGACATAAGTAAGATGTTCAACTTCCAGCACCTATAATGACAGCTAAAGTTTTTCTACTTTCCCAGATGAACTTTAATCACCTTCTTGTCTTCTCTCCTGTGAATGCAATGAATATTCAGAGTTTGGGGATTTAACTTTTACTTAGATGTCCTTTAGTTATCTTTCTTCAGTTCAGGGCCAAAGTGCATTGGACTTTACTGTGAGCTTTTGTTTGCTTGCAAATTTGATTATATTATTTTAAAGCACAATATCACAGAGGGTCCAGAGCAAGCTCCTCCACAGACTTTCCTTTTTTACTCTTTCATATGTCTAGATTCACATCTTATTTATAATAGATTTCCAATTCCAGTGGAGACAATGAAAGTGAAATTAAATTAGCTCTCAGTGAAAAGGATTCAATATTGCCAGAGACATTGCTGTGAAGGGCATCTGAACAATAATTTTCTTGGAAAGCAGGCTTGAAGATGCTGTCCCAGATCACACAGCAAGAAAACTATGCATATGTCATAGCCTTCTGCAGAAAGTATGACCTTTCAAACTCCTGTCAATTTCAAAAAAACATGAACTTTATTTTGAAATAAAGAACGATTGGCATTATTGGAGTAACCTCAGTTTTTCTCTCTTTTATTCTAAGGATGTGAGATTTCTCTGAAGGGAAAAAGTAACAGTAGGACAACTGTTCTAGAGTACATGTAGTGGCTTCTTTTTGAAGCCACTACATGTAGTCTAGAAAGCACATGGACATTCTCCAGCGTTGAAACTGTAACTCAATTTTATGAACTTTATCACTTAGTCAGTGTCTTTATTGCATCTAGATAAGGATTTTTGTGGGTTTCAACTTAGACATGAATGAATGATGGTCAAATGTGAATGATGGTCAAAAGCAATGTGCTCTGTTCTCAGTTCTTCAATATCTGCTTGACCAAGGTCAGAATTGGTCTGTTTGGCCCCACTGACATTAACAGGACAAAGCACAGACCTTGGTAAGAGGACTGGGAGAATGGGCTCATTCTGCTCTGACGTTCCCAGCACAGCTGTGTGGGACACAGGGAGCAGGAGGGAGTGGCACTGGTGTCCCCTACCATGGCAGCTAGCCAGGCTTTGCAGCAAAGTGCTTCCATGAGGCCAGCAGGAGCACCACGCTAGGACATGGACACGTGAGCCAGGAGCAGGGCATGGGGGCTGTGTGCCTGCTGAAGAGAAGTCTCTCTCTGCCCATGCCCTGTCAATAAAGAGGATTTAAAGGGTGGAGGATGTGTAAAGGATTCTGCTTGCATTCACACCTTGGCTTAGAGAGAATGCAGGAATGGGCAAGGGGACTGCAGGGGCATTCCAGAGCAAGGAGATGACGGGACACTGCCCACAGCAAGAGCCTGTATGGAGGGTTGGGATGGCCTAGGATTCCAACACGGCCCAGAGGGCTCAGTCCCTGTCCCACCAAGAGAGGGAGAGGCTCTGGAAAGTCTGAAGCAGCAAATTACCTCCCCAGGCACCAGGAGCAGCCAGCTGTGCTGGGCTGTAGCACATCCTCCAACCTGCTCCTTGATCCAGGCCAGAGCTCAGCTTGGAGCAGACAGTGCAGCCCAGCACACTGTGGTGATTTCTTATCACCATTATTATTTTAGAGAAAAATGTATAAACACTCATGCACACACTTCATTATGAAGTATCATTTAGCAATCTATTCTCATACAAGTTTTCTCCCTCATGTGTAAGCTATTAAGTATGATTGTTTAAGGAAGTTAACTGGAGTTACTAAATATTCCTGTCATATGCTTTTGGGGAGATTTTTTTCCCTAGGCCTATAATCACATATCAGAATTTACAGCATATACTGCATGCAGTCTTGGCAAATAGGACTATGGGGAAGAAATTATAGTGCAATAATTCATTCCTGTTTTCCCTCTTGTTTTAGTGATAGCACTGACACAAATTACAAAGGAAATACAACTTCAAGTAAGCATTTCTGTGGTTTAAAATGCTATTTAAACACTTTCAGGACACCTTAGGGAATGTATTTCACCAAGGACTTTGTTTCGGTGGTTACGTGTGAGTGTGCATTTGGGCACAAAAGTGGTTCTCTGTGTGAGGGGAAAGCCCATGGGGATGTGTTTTAGTGCATTATGTTGGGATTTATCATAGCAAAAGCTTGCTAAGGAGACTTAGTCTTTTGTTAATTGAAGCAAATCACTTGGTTTTATTTCACCATCTTTTGTAATGCCAGTTTATAGGTAAATAGGGCCAGATCCTGAGGGAAGAAATTTTTTCTGTTGCAAAATGTTTTGAAAAATATTATAAATTAACTTAATAGCTTTATTTTTTTTTTCTGAATTCTGCCACTTAATTTTCAACATAAAGCTAAATATTTTCTAACAAAAAATATTTTATCCATTGCATCACATTAGAGGCTCTAACTCATCATCACACTTCTCTGTATTTGTTTACAAACACGCCTGTTTACTTTAGTGCCTCAATAACAAGGTTTCCCTTATTCCTTCAGGCCACTACTCATCTTCTGGCTTAGAACTCGGGGTTTGAACAATACTTCTTTTCCCAAAACACAGATAGATTTCTTTGCACATTGTCTTCACTTTTAGTAACATCCATCAAAGTTAAATCAGGAGGCTATGCTCTTGCACTGCTGTTACTGGCTGCACAGGTTACTGGATACAGGGACATGGTATCACAGCCCAGCAAAACAACATCTGCTGGAGTGATTAGAACTACATCACTGCTGGTGGAGAAACGTTTGTAAAATTCTCTGAAAATGAAAAATCATATTCACAGGATAATTGATGCAGAATTCTAACAAAATTACACAAAGTGTTTAATACCTCTTCTTCTATGCCAAATACCTCATCAAAATACTAACACAATGTTAAAACCAGGTGTAAATGTGCCTGTTTTGCCAAGGCAGATGAATACAGATCAGTGAAATCAAGAAGGTGGCCATTTCAGTTTACAGAGCTTGGTTCAAATGACAGAGGGTAGGCTCATACAGCTGCATGTCCAGAGTAGTGTGTTGTCACATTTGTCTCTGTGCATTTCTTGTTTTCTGGTTCCCACAGAATACCACAACTTGTGTCTAGGGACTTCCAAGGCACAGAGAATGCAAGCAGCTCTTTGCAGGTCACGTGGTGTGCTTTCTGGTTTTGGAGTTATGTAAGTGTGTAGCTGAACCGGGCAAAGAACCCCAGAGCTGCACTTTGCAAGCATCCAAAACGCTGCTCACAGTCCTCGTGAACTGGCAGACGTGAAGCCTGACCACCCAGGCACTGAGCACTGAAGCACAGTGAGGAGCTACAAATACAGGCTCCAGCTGGAGACCCAGATAAACTTGCAGCACAGAAGAAGAAGCTTTTCTGAGAACAGTCAAAGCACCGAAGTCCAGAGACAGCACTTATCGACAGCTGCCCAAAAAAGCAGAATAATGCTCTTGTGTCCCATGAAGTTCAGATGATGTGCTTCCAGCCTCCAACCTGTGTGTGTGTCTCTGTGTGTGTGTGTGTGTGGGTGGGTGTGTGTGTGTGCTCACAGTGGATTAGTTCATTTCATGACTGAGGAGAAAGACGCATGAAATTGTATTTTATAATCCTCTTCTATATTAAAAAAAAAAGTTCAGAGAGGGAAAAGAGAAAAAAAAAGTGTGTGTTGCTGTGGCCACTGGTTCCTGACACATGACCTTCCTAAAATAAAGGTTCTTAACAGTGGTTCTGGATATGACAGGGTTATTGTAGAACCAATCCAGTGTGAGCACAATAGACTAGAATTTCTCCAGCTGCCATTTTCATTATCAGATAAGCAAGACTTAATATCAACAAAGCCAAAACCCTAGCACTTTTCTTGTACAATACCCTGTACAAAATCCCTAACCTTTCTTTATTTCTTGCACTGGAAAACATATTAAATTTAATTTTCCCTCATGTGGAGCAGTCACAATCTCAAGCTGGGCACTTAGGATTTACAAACAGTGCTGAGCCTTCAGGAAATATACAGCACAGTTTGGAAGAAAAACCTTTGCTCTTTCTAACTTTTAATATTCTCTTCTACTTAAATTTTTGTCTCCTTCAGGCACTCATGAAGTTTCTGTATTTTCTATTCCCAAATTTACTCATCAGAAATGCAAGTATTTTGTCTAAACTAACAATCTTGGATGGCGAGAGACCAGCATTTCCAGAAGATAACTGCCTACTGAAACAGTGTCCTTTCAAGCATAATGAACACTTGATTAAGGTGCTTGCACTGAGGTCCTCGATTATGGATCTTAAAGATCTTTAATAAAAGAATTTTAGGGAATGAGTCATGCATAACATCAGGTGAGATGTATGTTACCTTTCCACCTTTCTGCTGAGGTCATAAGCAAACTTTCATAGTTTCAAAGTTTACACTGGCCAAATAGTTTGCCAGACAATTCTTCTTTTGCTTATTCCATTCCACTTATATCTGAATTATTCACTGTGTTTCACTTTATAAACATTTACAGTCGATATGTTCTAAAGGGAGCAAATAACAGTTTGCCTGCTATGAATGTGGGCTTGGCTGCCAACTCCAATACCAGCAGTACAGAGAAAAATTTCTTTGCTTTCACCTTCAGGATATTGCTGGGAAATAAGTCATGGGAAGAACATTTTTCTGCTGAAAAGTAGTATTCAGTGCAGAAGCAATTCACATTGCAGAGGAACTCGATGCTAAAAAAATTTAGCTTAAGGAAAAACTTTTATAGGAAACTGCACAATAATTGTATCTATTTTTCCCTCTAAATTTTTGTTGTCATAGAAAAATCTTTTCAACTTTTTTTTTTATATTAGGACTAATTTTGTTAAGGAAAATACCAAATAGAAATAGAAAACTATAAAAAATATAATTCTTAAGCAAAGAAGGAACTTGTGGAATTATGAAATGGTTAAAAATGTTTACATTTTGGCTTTAATATGGGGGGGTGAAGAAAATCTGTATCAAAACTTCTTTTTTAAAAATTGTTCAAGATTCTTTAAAATGCTTTGGAGACTGACAAAACATGAAAAGAAGATCTGTGCACTTATGATGACTGATGGTTTTTGGATTGGAATGGCTGGGTTTTGCTCAGTGTCATAGCACTGCCATCTGGAATTATTAATCCGTAGGATCCCTTCACAGTTTTGACAAATGAAGGGCAGATTCGAAGGCTAGAAAGCACAAAAGTGTCTCTGCAGCCGATTGGGACAACCTCAGTCTTGTCCCTCAGAACATCCTTCTGTGTGGACTAATGAATACTGAAGCAGAGATAAGCATCCTTGTGCCTGTGGTGAAATGAGACCAGTCCAGGAGCTGGCAGCTACCACAGAGCAGCCAACACTTTGGGGTTTTCTAGGGCATGGTGGGAGACCTTCTTTTTTTCCAGCAAGCAAAGCTTAGTTTTAAACTCCCACAGAATGGAATCGAGTCATATTCAGCATGCACATTGCTCGTCTTAACTCAGTGTACAATTTGTATATATTGTTTTATATTCATCATGTCAGAGATTGCAGTGAGGACCAATACTAAGATCAAACTCAGACTTCTCTAAGTTTGATCTTAGTATTGATATTCCCTTATTCTTGCGGCATAAAGGAACCTACAACACAGGTGTTCTGGAAACTAGCTCGTAACAAGCAGAGAACTTAACAGATATCACTATAATTACAAGCAGGACAGGTATAAAGCTCTTCCTAAGTTAGTGGAGGGAACATCTTTGCTTGCTCCACTTTAGTCAGGAACTGCTTGCACCAGCATAGCCAAACAGTGAAGATATGTAACATACAAGGATCATGGCACTAGTTTTCTATTGCAGTCTACATGAAGTCACACCTGCCAAGGTGTCACTGATCTCCTTATTTTTGAGTCCTTGTGCAGATACCAAAGCAGGAGAGGGCAATATACAGAGCTACACATAAGGAGAAGGCAGCACTAGCTGAGACAACACCTTTTTCAAGAGCAAAGATACAAGAAAAAACTTTCTTTAATAATGTTTTTTTGTGCATCCCAGAACTTTGATGTTTCTGTGTTCAGGGTGGAGGGAGGGGGTGGTGGATATGCCAGTCCAGTCCTGCAGGACAAGGGCACCTATTCCAGCTTTCAAACACAGTCAACACAAATTTTGTTCCACAGTACACTAGCTCACGCTCCCTGTACTCTAGCTAATCGATCAGAAGCAAACTGTGGAAGCTTTACGCTGCCCTTGACAAAATGTTGGATACACAGCACAGCTGCCATCCTTGCACTCGCTGGGGATGCAGACACCAGCTTCTTGCTTGGGGGTGGATATTGACACTGCTCCAAAGCACTGAAGCAGTGTGAAGGCATCTACAGCTGAGAGATACCAGTAGCTGCGTTTTCTTTGACTCTGGACTGTCCCAGCAATGAGGCTGCTTGACAATTTGCTTTAGAATTGTATTTTTACTAGATTCACTGGTTTTGGGGTTTTTTTCTGAGAACATGGCAGTATTATTTAAAAACCATCCTCAAAATTGAAACTAAACTTCACAGAAATCTTTTAAATCTTGTTCTTTGCTGCCAAGTACACCACTGAAAATAAGATAATCTTCACTTTGGGCTGTGACTTTAAAAGATGAAGCCGAAAGTAGCAAATTGTTTCATCATTACCTGACCTCTCTGGAAAATGGGCTACCAGGAAGAAAAAGCTACTTATGAGCCACAAAGTCCCTGCTTAAATATTCTTGGGTAGTTTGGACAGAAAGAGGCCTTCAGGGCTTGGCTTTGGAACATAAACCTCCAGTAAGGAGAAAAAAACATCAGGAAAAAGCATGTGAATTTAATGTAAATAATTATATTCAGTCTCCCATGTTTGAACATTTATTCTAATGTGAAAGGTTTTCTTGAAGCAGAAAGTGACTACCTGGTGTGTTTTGGATCCTAATCCAAGGGAATACATCCCCTCCCATCACACAGTAAAATCACATCCCTGCTGTTAATGGCTCTCTGTACAAAGACTAAGAGCCTCTTGCACAGTCTCCTGTTGAACTGCAGGGAGAATTTGGGACTTACACTCAAAAGCACATGAATTCTATTCCAGAATCATAATCCCTTTCAGCTGGCTGCTGCACTGATATAGTCACATTTGCTGTGTAACTAAAGGGTGCTGGAAAGCTTCCCCAGTTTGATTATCCCTTCCAGAGCTGGTGAAAGCATGTGGGGTTTTTTTGGTTTTTTGGGGTTTTTTTTTTGTTTTTTTTTTTTACCAACTTATCCTGTTTAATCAGGACTAAGTAAACATATTACACACTAATAATAAAATCACTGGAAATTCTCTATTTAATCTCTGTGATTTTCTTTAAAAGGCTCAAACAAAGACCAGCAGGATCTCTAATCTTACGATCAACAAAGTTACATCACCAGCAGCCTCTGTTTTATCTGTTTACAGATCGGGCTAACGTTGTTAGAGGGTGGTGATATTAACTGTTACTGTGTCAGTAGATAGTGCACTTGCATCAGCAGCCCAAACTTTGCTGTCACCTCTGGCTGCAATTGCTTAGAGAAAACTCCAGAGATTATTTTTAGTACCAGAAGACGCTGTTGTGGCTAAGTTTGGAGCAGTAGATCACAGAGTTGCCACTGAAGATGCCGTAGGAGCCTTTGCTGAAGCCTCCAGTCATGCAGGAGAAGCACCCCGGCAGCAAATGCTTTTTGCCAGTGAATGACCTTCCTCTGGGCCAGGCAATCCCAGCTAGCTCAGTATGGAGAGAGGAGCTGGAGGCAAAGGGTTCAGTCTGCTCCCCATTCCTTGGACATGATGTCCCTCCAGCCAAAACTTCCACCCTCACACTCTGCCTGGTTCCAGGATAACCCTGGGTGTGGGCAGATAAGGATGCAACTGGCATTGCAGGAAGCCAGCCACCAGCCCAACCAGGACCGGGGTGGGGACTGCCTGCCATCCCAGCTGCTGCATGGCTGCAGCATCACCTTCCCTGCCCCCTCCACAGGCTGTGTCCTGGAAAGAGCTGCAGCTGATTATCATCATGCCTCCCACATAAGAGGGATGTGCTGGAAGGAGCATTACTCCAGCCAGCCTCCCACAGCTCCTTGCTTGAAGTTAAAAGCCCAATCTAACCCTTAACAAACATGAATAAAAGTGCTAGGGAAGGAATTTTAATTGGCTGACACTGTAAATGCTTTGAAGGTGCTGTGTCATTATTGACTGACTTTCAGCACACCTGAGCCAGCCAGAGGGCAGTGATGTTACTTTTGAGACCAGGATATTACTGTTACTGCATCCTAGCACCCCTCTGTTAAACTGCATCATCTCTTCGCATTGAGCAGATTTGTTGTGCCTCATATATTGCCAATAAAACCTGGCCTTGCTTCTGCACTGAGTTTGCAGAGAGGGTTGGTGCTGGTTTGTTCTCATACCTTTGCCTGGCACCACTCCACCACCAGCACATGGCTCACCCACATGCAATTTTGAGCACCCACAGAGTGCAGCAGTGTAGATAATCTCCCCTTCTATCCCACTTCTTCCCAGGAGTCCCCTCCCTGCCCTGAGCTGAGCTGTTGTTTCTCCCCCATGCAAATGCCAATTAAAAAAAAAAAAAAAACATCACAACAAGTGGGGAACAAGAACAAGATAAGGAAGGTGAGTGCATTTTAACTGACATGAAATCAGAAGTTATCCAAGTGAGAAACTGAAAGGATGCACACTGAGCCCAACAAAATGTTCCATATGGTGCTCAGGTAGTAAGTACTTGTCAGACAAGATAAGTTAAATTCACAAAGAGCTACTACACAGCCCCATCACAATGCTTTCTAGCAGACATGAGAACTTTCTTTGTATCCTGTGCTGAAGGAAATCAGAAACTCTATATCTCAATCTTTTCAGGTGATCTAACCACAAGATGCAGGGAGCTTTGCTTTTTTTTTCCTTTAGAAAAGGTCCTTTTAACTAAAAATAAATGACATCTGATATTTAGGTGTCAGATGCCCTTTGGCTCCTATGTGATCATGCTAAAATATCAGGTATACTTCCACTACAAAATAAAACATGTGATGAAGCCCAAAGGAAGAAACCTTGAAAACTACAATTCTCTCCTTCCATAAATGTAAAGTTAATGCAAAAAATTAATTGAAATATTATTTATGGAAATTCTGCTGGTTTGTATTCTGCATTGTTCATGTGAAGGACCTTTTTAATGCCCAGTTTTAAACATCCAGGAGACAGCATCAAGCTTTTATTAGCTCCTGAAAAGTTCCTTTCAGCCCCCAACAAGTAATTTCTTCTCTGGATTTAAGTCACCAATTACAAATATTTGAGAATCATTTTTACTCCCTTCCTCTATCCTAGCTGTGTAGACAGTGTCAGTATGCAGTACATGTATCAGGGATAACCAGTGATAGAGAAAACTGCAGTGGGGACAAGGCACTGCCTTGGCAGATGGACAGACATCCCCTCCATGTATGAGGGAAGTTTTCCAGCACCCCTGGATGCACCAGTGGTCTGTCACTGAGATCAGGCCAGTCCACATGAGGGCAACAGATACAAAACAGCACAACAATAATTCTACTCTTACAAGAAAATATTTTCATTTTTATATCCACATTTCAATGAGGGCTTTAGAAACCTTAAGCGTGCTCCTGCAAAGGTCAGTAAGTGTTTTATGTGCTACCCAGAGACACTGAAATGCCTGAGTAAAAATAGACTGTTGAATGAGAGATCTTCCACAAATGAATTTTCTAATAGCTTTGATATTGTTGTCAGCACAGATTTCATGGATGAGCTGAAACTAGCCTGAACTTGCTGTGCCACCCAAGTTCATCAAAAACTGCAGGAGGAGCTTGGATAGGGAGGGTAGAAAGTCCTAAAGATGATTCCCACCACCTTTAAGCCTAGACCTGTTGTCCAGAACAGCCTCTTTGTGGTTTGCCATCATCTGGAAGAAATAATCTGAACCACCACAGTTCCCAGACGTGAGACCATGCAAAATAGGTGAGAGACAAGTATACAGAATCCAGTAACATCAGCATGAGAAAGTTCAGGTTGGATGTTTCTTTCAGACAAGCACTTCACATACATCATGACCTTCAGAGACTGTAAACTCTTATCCTGTTGAGGTTATTTAAAATCAAAGGCCAGTGTGCCAGCAGCTGCACAAGTGAGGAATGCCTAAGAAAATAAATACCAGTTAGAGTGCTATTTAATGCTGTTAACTGCAGTGGGTGGAGGCTGGAGGGCAGTAGCTTTTAACAGGTTTTATTTGAAAGACTAACTCAGTGTGGTTGTCACGACAGTTGTCTTTGTGACTGAAGTTGTATTGCTAACAGATGGAAATCTGGCAGCTTTTTCTAATTTATGCAGATGCTTTGCAGAAGGAATTACCATCCTAAGTGATTCTAACATTAACCTTACACAAACCTTTCTCCACTGTGTTAATAAACAGAACATTTTAAGGCTGTTCTGCTCAAAAAAGTCAAAATGCTCAACTGTGCCTCCCTTTCAATCTCTTCTCTTACAATTTAGCTTTAAAATTATTTTGCATAAAGCCTCTTACTCAACTGAGAGTTGGATATGTAGCAAAAGTCAGCATAGTGCTCAAAATACCCATTTTAATTATAAAATTACCTACCAGGTTGTGTCTTCATTAATGAGCTAAGCTTGTGGACTCTCTTGCTCTTGAAAACTGGCATTCAGTACAATAGCTAAAAAGAATGATTTAACAAGAGAACTATCTAAATTGGCAATCATTTAAAAGGACTGAATAATATTCTTAATAGCTGTGTAATGTTTCATCTTTTTGCTTTGATTGGCACTTTTTTAATTGTTAACACTCCTTTCAAACTGGCAACACATTTCCTCATTCTAATCTGCAGTAAGCCCTACAGTATTACACACCAATGTGAGTGCTAAACAGACTCAGAAGTAACACACCACTGAGCTGTTTTGAGGCATTTGGTGCATTTAATGGATCTCTGTTCTTCATAGTACATTTTAGGAAACCAGAAGACCTTATGATTTTGTTTTGCCTCTTGACAGTTTGAGAATGTGGGTGCTGTAGAGCTTATCGGTGAAAATTAATTTGCATAATCAATGCCCTGATCAACTGAGTGAAAGGGATACTTGCTACTTCAGCTACTGATCATGTGCATCCACTCATGAAATGATTCCCTGTTTCCATATGTAAGACTTTGACCCTCACTGACTGAAGGCAGTACTCATATAACTCTATAAGGAACAGAGATGAAAACAGGATATTGAGACATGCAGACCATTGGAACATTTCAGAGAATGAGTCAAAATTAGTTTTTATTTTTTTAGTATCATCTGCATTACTTATGAGCTGTCTTTTGGGTCTAAGCTTTTTAACTTGAACCAAGAAAGATACCCTAAATACACCTTGCGTTCATCTAATAATGCACTCAACCTAGAAAATACACAAATTAGATCCTAAGCTCAGATGCCATATTCAGGCAGGTCAGATCTTTCCATGGAGGTTTTCAAATGTCTTTTTTTCTTTGGCCATTTTCTTTACAGGACATCAGACACTTCCTTTTGGAGACTTTTTCTATCATTAACTTAGAAATTAGGCACAAGTCAGTTTTGTCAAGAGGATGACCATCTTTTTTTTTTCCCTATGTTTACAAAACACCTGATTTACCTGCAACCCAGAATTCTCTACCTTTTCAGAGTGCAGTCAGGTGACAGCTTTAACAGTGCAGTAGCCTTTTCAGCAGCCCCAAGGCATGGATACACGCTATGGGCAGAGAAGACAAGTGAGTGTTGGTGGCAGTATAGGAAGCCAGTTTCCAGGCATGTGGCTCAGGCTTCAGTTAAATGGCTTGTTTCCTGCCAGGAAATCTCATCCAACTATTACAGAGAGGAAAGGAGATGCTCCAGTGAGGTATGTATATTTACCTTCTGCTATTTTTTTGCCCAAAGCATGACCTTGACTGCATAATAGCCTCTGTTCTTTTTCCCTCACAATCAAGTGAAGTCTCAAGTTGTAGTGACTAAACATATCCTGGAACTACTTGTAAGTAAAAAATTTCCAGCTCCCTCCTGAGGGATCCATATAATTTTTCTGGATTACATTTTTGAAGGGATTGGATATTTGTTATTTCTAATTTATTTATACAGACTTCTCTGTCAGGATGCTTCACCTGCAGAACATCCAGAAAAGGAAAAAATTTCCCTTAAAGCACTCAAAGTTTAACATCCAGTGTCCCAAATAACTTCTGTTTGAGCTCTATAAAAAGGATACAAACATCCAGGTGACGGAACAAGAGCTATGTTCTTGTTCTTGAAGGATGAAATAATGATGAAAAGGGGTGAGGACTGTAACAATATCTCCTAATTCCTCTGACTGTGAAATGACAACTCAGCAAAGGAAACAATCTCTTTTTGATCATAATCTTGCTTTTGTAGTACTGGGTCTGAGAGATTGCAGCCTTTCCAGAGTCGTTTAGCAGTGGCCCAGCTTTGAATGGACATGAGAGAGTAAGCATCCACTTCTGAAACTCAGGGCATTTGGAAACAGAAAGCTCTTTCTGTTGCTTGACAAATGTTACGAGAGTCCAGAGGGTTAGACAATATGTCAGGTGGGAAGCACCATTAGTCCCAAACAGTTTTACAAGAAAACTAAACCATAAAACCCCAAATTCTGTGCATAAGTAGTACTACAAAATTGAGTCTAGTAAGCATTTATAGCACTTTGTGCCTCTGGCTTCTTGTGAACAAACAAAGATCAAAGGCTGACTGCCCTCAGCACTCAGTCAGACCTTCAAGAAGGGGTCCAATATTCCTCCCAGATGATTGCTGCCTCACAGGGAACACTGGGCAGCTTGAAGAATAGGGCCCTAAATGCATATCTGGCACCCAGTTAACTCCTAAAGTAGTATTTTTTAATCAGAATTTGTTACACCCCAGTATAAACCGCATCTAAAAGAAATCTCACGCACCTGGTCTAAATCTTGGTCATTAATTAATAAGCCTGTCAGCCTTATCACACTAAGAGTTAACCTACTCTAGTTAACAAGTTACTGCTATTCATGTTTCTTGTATTTTTCCTTCAGTGGGCTATTTACTGTGCATTGCACTTACAAAATTCCATTGCTTACATAGATAGCAATAGTGCATGAAGTATGTCTCCAGCTGTTTTCAACTTTTGTGACCTACGTAAACACTGAGCTTTGAAATAGCTTATGTTAACTCCTATTGAGAATAAGTTAATTCCTCAGCTGACTGATTCTAAGTATTTTAAAGTCTGCGGTCTCAAGTGAGATTTACATTTCATATTTCATCTCAAAAGAAAGCTAAAACTTTCCTGTCTTTAGCTAGAAAGTTTTAAATCAGTACCATCTCCTCATAATGTTTGTACTATCACAGATTTTATACCCCTATTAAAAAGACATCTTTAAGATTTGCAATATACTAACTAATTCGCACTGCAAATTTCCACAGGTAACAAACTGCTCTGTCAGAGTACGGGACCATATTTTCTCGTGATTCTACAAAGAGAAACTGCAAACTCACAGTGCCATATTCAAATAAACCTGCTACAAATTTAAAAATACATGATGAATATCTGTCACACACATGCATTTCTCTCTTCAAACCCAAGAAATAGAAACTGACAGAAGCAAAATTATGAATCAAATGCTGCAGTTAGTGACAGTCAAAACACTAGATAAAGGCCCATATTCTGGTCTGTTCTTCTCCATAGATTGACTAGTGTTTTTGTTTTTAATTTGAAAAATTATACTTTCTATTTATTCTAAGATTTAGCAAAATGGGAGTAGCCATTTTAGATCTGTGTGAACAGGTAAAAACCACCAGCATTTCTTCCTACAAATCAGTTTTAAATTGATGCAATTTCTTGTGCTGAGTCACATACAGAGGACAACAACTCTGTATGTAAAAACTTTCTAGGAAGCTTTACCTTCTTTATGGGCGGAATCTACCCTTGCACAGTGCAGCCATGAAAGGACCTTTAGACAGAATCATGGAATCATACAGTGGTTAGGCTTGGAAGGAGCCTTCATCATCACTTAGCTCAAAGCCCCCTGCCATGGGCAGGGACACCTTGCACTAGACCAGGTCACTCAAAGGCCCATCCAACCTGGCCTTGAACACTTCCAGGGTGGGGAGTCCACAGTCTCCCTGGGCAACCTGTTCCAGTGCCCCTCCACCCTCACTCACATTAAAGAATGTCATCCTAATACCTGATCTGAGCCTGCAGTTACAGGCTGGAAAACACAGAGAAAGTTGCTATGAAAGAAACATAATGTGTGTCATAGGAAGGGGCAGGGGCAGAAGCTCTGTTTCAGCTTCCCAGAGATTAGAGTGAAGGATCAATGAATGGAAGATGGAAGCTTGAAACTTGGCTTACATTCCAAGACATATTCATTACCTATTCAATGACTTCTCCTCTCTTCTTAAGTTTTCAGTGGCAGTTGTTTAGCAGACAAAACACAAATCAGCCTTGAAATACAGACTTTCAAGACTTGCATTGCTTTTGTTTCTTTGAGTATAGGCCTTGATAAGACAGTTGCAAAAGTGTTTTCTAAGAAAACAATTTAGTGACTAGATTACTCATCTTTGACAAATGCTGAAAATGAAGGATTAATGATGATTAATTTCAGGTCTTTTTCAAATTATCCACGGTCATTCAAATTCAGAATTTTTCAGTCTTTTTTTTCCTGTCTGAAATTGTTATTTAATTTATTCAAGATAATTGACATTCAGTGTTTCAAGTGCCAGCCAGAATGACTCTTAATGTCATGAGCTAACATTTTATAATTTGAACAAAAATTTGCAATGGCCAAGATTTTTCATATTAACCCATAGCAAAGAAGCACAGTGCATGACACCACACTGCTCATTCTGATTAAAAAGTTGAATTTGGTCTGCTTTGACCATGTAATCCCAAGTCAGTAAACAGAGCTAAGTGGACTGTAAATAGAGACTGAAAAGAAAGATGAAAATGGTAATGCCAGCATAAAGCTTAGTGGATCTGTGGAACATACAAAGTCACAACTGCTAATCAGAAATAGAAGAATTGACAGCACAATCCATTTATTATAAAGCTGTTAAGGGAGTAACACCACCACTTAGTGTCTCACCTTGTGGTCTTGAAGGAAATCTTTCTCTCAAAGACACTTGATGGGGACATATGGCAGGACACTGCATTTGAAGTAACTTTGGTGTGGATGCAGCATCTCAAGCCCTTTCTTCCTCACACACCTGGAAGAAGTTGTAACAGATCTCATGCAAACACTTCCATGGGGATATAAACTCAGGCTTTGTTACAGAGTGTTTTCCTTCTGTATCACCTTAAACATTTTCCCAAATTAGAAAAGAAAGTATTAGCCTCTTTTTGTTACTGGAAGGATTAATTGCTGCTTGATTTCTTTTTCTCTGTACACCTAATTGCACTACTAGTCAGTTTGGCAGTAAGCTCTTCAATCAGTTAATAAGACAGTTAATAATGTTAAAGACCATTAACTCCCACCAATGTTAATTCCCCGCGTGTCAATTTAAAGGTCAGAAGTAATTTTCCACTGTTATTTTATTTGTGCATTTGCATTTAAGGATACAGACCTACCTAGTCTTCAGTCCTGCACTTCTGAATAAAACATTTATATTCTTTCATTATTTGATCCAACCCTGTGTAAAACTAAGCAAATGCAAAACAAATTCTTGATAGAATCACCATTATTTCAATAGTCTTCAGACAGTTTTTTTTCTCATCCCCAATCCATTTTTGACAAATACATGTATGTATATATGCATGTGTTTGTAGCTTATGTTTATTTTTTTTTACTATCATTTTGTGTTTATTGACTAAGAAAAACAGAAAATCAGGGTTACCTGGCAATAGAAAAACTGGCATTTAGCCATGGCAGCATCAATTGAATAAACTGCCCTTGGGAGTCCTGTAAATTCATTGTGATGGGGGATCCTAATATAGAGAGCTGTTACACCTACTGCTGCCCATGCAATGTAGGAGAATGCCTTGCTAAATTTAGCACAATGTTTATCCCTACTGTGCCTGTATGTTCTGATTAACCTGCCTGTTGTCCTTCACCAACCCAGCAATCAGCTGAAGCAACTGAACTTTCTAGTGTGAGACAAACAAAACTATTTTTTCAGCAGCTGTCAGCTGAAATAACTTGTAAAACTAATACATTTTTCCAATCCAGTTTAGAAATCTATGAATCACCTAACTCCTAATTTATTTTCTTCAGTATTATAGTCTGTTCATCCAGTTTCCTCACCTATTCATGGAAAGGCCCTGGTATTTGCATGTATGTGTCTTCACAAAATGGTAACGTTCTTGAAGGAAGATAAGGAATTAAGGATTTCCTATTCATGCACAGAATGGCAGTAACCTAAACACCAAGGTCTGAGCCTACTCTGTTACCTAGGACATCCTGACATTTCACTCACCTTAGTCAAAGGCATTTTAACCTTTTTAATCTATTCGTTATCACCTTGCTGAGGGTATCAATTAGAGCATCATTTGTTCTATACCAAGCAAACTTACCAAACTCATCTAAATTGAGATAGTTACTTCCTGAGAAAGCAGACTGAAAAGTATTTTCTGTTGACTTCCATAAACCTTGGATCACACATAGAAACCATCCGACCAATAAAATAAATGTGCTATTTGGGAGCATGTAGTATCAATAGCAAGAAAGGGAAAAGCAGAAGCCAGTGCTCATTAGTGGTGTAAGTAATAGTAATCAAAATTTGTCAGTATTATGGACATTCAACAGCAGACGGAGCAGCAGCACTGTCTTTTCCACTGAAGATCTTCAGTACCCCCTGAGCTTAAACAGTGGCTTAGAAGTCACAGACTCCACACAGACTGCAGATTCTGAGTCATTTGGACTCCTTTGTTTTTAGCACACCTGAGGGATTTCATTTGGCTTGCCACAGAGCCATCAGAAGGTGTTCCAAACACAAACATTAGGAACATTTTATAGTTGGTAATTATTTTTAATCAAGGTTTAAAGGCATAAGGTTATTCCTCTGATTAAAATAATGCAAGTGATTATTGTGAAGGTTTAGACAGGTGATGTTTATTGTGTAGACCTCTAAGGAGGAGGAATTATTTTCTTGCAAAGATTAAGGAACTAGTCCATGCATTGTGTATTACCACAATTCAAAATTTATCCTCCACATATTCTATCTGCTTCTCCTGCGTAATAATGGCATAAACATCTTGGTATGTTTAATCTAGATTCTGACTACAGGTCCTTGCCAGAAAGGGCTGTAAACATAAAAACATTCCCCCCACCATGAGAAAAGAAACACAGTTGTGCCAGAACAGATTTTTATTTTAAAAAATGGCCAGGATAACAACGCAAAGAATATGGGGTTGTCATGGGGCATTCTTTGTAAGGAAAGAAGAGAAGGTGCTGTCAGATAATGGCAGAGTGAAAGAATCCCCCGGGAAGAAACTTGTTAACACTGCTGAAGAAGCCCTCGCAAATAAAGAGGTTCAGGGGAGAAGGGGTTGAGGTCAGAGCAATGGAAAGGATTTTGTCAGCTCTGTAGTGGTATGGCTGGAAGTTGTGGGAGATCAGGAGGAGGTAGAAGGAAGGACGGTACAAATGTAAGGAGAGGAGGCTAGCTAATTCATGCATTAAAACCACTGTATTTGGAAATGAGAGGGAGATGAACTTGGAAATGTGAAAAAAGAGCTACTATGGTAGAACAGGTGCCTGGATGTGAAGGGAGAAGGAAGTAAAATCAAAGAACTCTGCCACAGGTGATCATGTTACACACAGAGGATTATTATAGCTATGCTGAAAGAAGGTAAAATTTTTCCTGGGTTCATTCTCCCACAACCAGAGGCCAGTGGAAATCCTTGGTCCTCTGCATACAGGCAGGTGTCAAGAGGAAATTATTCTGCTAATGGAGTAATTGTACACTGCTCTCCAGGAGGAAGAAGGTGAATTTTGGATGGGGCTGCAGCTGTCTTCCAGGTAGTAGACAGGGATTAATCTGGCAGAAATAACCAGGAACATGAGTAGGTTCTGCTCAATGTTGCAATGGCCAGTTTTGAGGGAATGCCTCTGTAGCTGTTTTGAGAGGTGTGTGATCACTGCAGGCCTGCACTGCTGTGGGAAGCTGACATCTCTCACAACAAATGCCATTGAAAAACGCATGGTGCTAACACAGCTGCTCATAAAACTGGTAGGGTGTTGTTGGGAACATGAAAATGGAAGTAGCAGCTGAGGCTGTCAAAATGGAGACTTACCACTTTTAAACTGATACAGGTCCCTTACTTGTAGCAGGCACAGGGCCTGCACGGCCTCCTTGGCGATCAGAGGCCTGAGAGCTAGGAAATGCCAAAGTCAGCATGACTAAGGCTTTAGAAGCCCCTCTCTTCTGTCTTTCAGACCCTGCTCTCTCCCTGTAAGCCCATAGGTCACTTTCCCCTGACCCTTACTATTGGACAGTTTTCAAAACCCCTGTAGGGTATAAAAACCCCTAACTCTGCCCGGTTCGGGAGAGAAGAGCTGTCACTGGACCCTTCGCGGAGACCCGAATAAAAGAACCCTGCGGAACCCATACAGCGCTTCTCCCTCTCTCTCTGCATCTGCTGCTGCGGTGGCACCTGGGCGGCACCTGGCAAGCTGAAAGAGCTGAAATCACAAAAGAGCTGGCTGCAAATCACTATAGCTTGCCTAGGTTGCCTGAGCCCCCCCGCTGAGCTATCCTGGCCGGCCGGCATTCCCCGCTGGGCTTCTGCCTTGAGGGTAATAGCCTGGCCATACTTACTATTGGAAATTTTCATTCTGAACTTTAACATTTATTTTTACAAAGTTGTAGTTAAAAGACACATCACAGCAATAAAGTTTCTAAGGCTTATGACAGGATGGAAATGGTTCATTAAGACATGTTCTGTAATAATTATATCTATAGGGTCATATCAAAATACTTTCAGAAATTGTGTGTGAGAAGTGCTATATTCAAACAGCCTCAAGAAGAGGTAAACTTTTAAATGAAATTTCTGCCTCTGTGTAGAGCTAATGTTGAAAAGAGGTCCTGCCTTGAATAAAATTATGGGGTTTGAGGCCTTCTTTTCTCTGAAATACTGACTAGAAGTTGAAAACTGCCTATTAAAATTTGGTTAAGTTACATGAAGATTGGCTTTTATTTTGGATAGTTTAGAAATGGTGGTTTATGTTAATGGGGGGAGTGTGTAAGATGCGTGTTTCTGGCAACCTGTTTGTTACAGAATGTATTTTTTTTTCAGCTTATAAATGAAAAAACATTAAAAAATTCTCATTCAAAGAAACTAGTGTTACCTTTTGGAGAAAAAAAGCAGAGAAAAAAAAGCCGAGAAGAAAACAACACCCTGTCCTGAAACTTCGATGGCTCTTTCCAACAACCTTTTGAATATTTTCCGGTCTCTCATTTTGTACCTCCTTGGCTGTGTGAAGATATAATTAATAAAACCCTGTCAACAGGAGCTTCCTATTAAATCATTTCACTGAGTTTTCTCTCCATTTAATTCTGTTTAGCTGAATGTTTACTGATGAGTCAATTAGCCATTGCTTTGTTTGTTCAACTTAATGTCATCACATCACCATGAGATCACCGCAGCAAATATTCAGCAGCAGCAGCTTTGCCATGTCTGGCTGGTTGCTGCAGGCTGGCCTTGGGCTGGCCACATCAGGGGTCTGCCTGGTCAGTGGCCTTGGACTGGCTCTGATGTGCCATGGGGAACCCCTGTGTGCAGGGGGAGCAGAAAGTACTTTTCAATCACTGGTGAGGATCATCCCTCCCTATGGTGCAACCCCTTAAGCAGGAAATAAGGAGACAGGCCACTTTGCAAAGGCAGCTGTGACAACAAACCCAGGGCAAGTGAGTTGGTGTCTGCCACTGGAACAGACCCTGTTATGTTGTGATGGTACATACCACACAAAACATTTGTGAACCGATGGAAATTATTAGGGAGCAAGGTAATAAATGTACCAATGGACATCAATACAGCAGCCCAGAAGTTTTCAATTATAATTATATACCTGGTCAAGCACGACACCATCAGGTTAGTTTTATTGCATTGTGTATTGCTACCGTATTCTGGACCTGAGCAGAAGATGGCAAATGCATGTCAGGGTCACTCAAACTTAGTGACTGAATTACTTCTTCAAGCACGTCTGCCAGGCTATGTCTTCAGAGATTGTTTTCCCAAATATCTGTAAATGGACACAGTCCAGATCAAGGCACACTTAGGTATATCAGCAAGTGATATGTTTCAGACGGGTTTTTTGTTCAGTGAAGATAAGATCCTTTCATGGAGATGCTGAAAATCTACATCATGCTCAAGAAGTGCCTGTTGCCTTTCATGGTTTAAACAAGGAAGAGAAGCAGGCTACTAACAAAGAAACTTAGTCAAGGGAGGTTGGATGTGACTGGATCATAGGCTTGTGAGTTGCCTCTTAAAAAAAGAGTTCAATTTTCCCCATCCTTCCTTAAAATCTCCTAAAATCCTCTTAAAACCTAGCAATCCATCCCCAGTTTCTAGCAAGGGCATAAGTAGATAAATAAGGTGTTTTGGGGGGAAATTTTGTATTTATAACCAATATTTATACTGTATTTATAATAATTTTTTTATAAATAATAAATAATTTATATTTATTTTGTCTTTATAACCTTTTGTATTTATAAAGGATATGGAAGATAGCAAGGAGAGGTAAGTCCACAAATTCTGTGTTTTAGGGAAGAGAATCAACCCATTGCACAACATCCACTACACGGTCTGTGTCCTTCATGTGGCACAGGCTCTAGGTCCTAATAATATTCTGGCACTGATGCTTATTAACAGTGCAATTTCAATAATCAGCATATTTCGTCAAATAATTGGTAGGCTGATGGTTATAAGAGGTGACACTGCCAATAGCTCATAAAGGCTGAAAGAAATATTTCCCATTTCCACACTGCATAAACAAAGCATGCCAGACAACCTCAGGAATGCTAATGATCTCCAGTACTTCAGTATATTAAGTATTCATCAATTGAGCGCAGACCACAACAATGTTTTGAGAGTCCTTAAACACATGAGAAACACATGAGAAATGATGTAAAGTTTATATGAGCTCATATAATCTTAGTTGGTTGTACAGCCAAGCACAAGATCACAGAAATAAGGTCATGTGTGCCATATCTCTCTTACTAGAGGGTTGTGCCCTACATTATATTTGCTGGTGCCACATCCAGCCCAGAATTAATTGACTCAAGCAATGAGTCATCCACTTCTTCCCCTATGGCATTATTCCCCAATCTAACAGATTACATTGTTAGGATTTCTTTTCCTTGATAATCAGACTTCACTGTCCTTAATTTCATCCCATTATATAACAGCTCACACTTACGCTGTAACTGCCATCCAAAAGCTTTGCAAGTGTTAATTGAGTTTCATAACAGCCCCCCATGAAATAAATAAGTTCTGAGTCAGAGATGCAAAAACCTGAGTTACTTGCCACAGGCCACATGTGGGATCACATCGAGCACAGCTGGGTCTCTGTCATTGACTGAGAGCTGTTTGCTTGCAATTTATGCAATAATCAAGAAATAAAAACTCTTTTTCAGGATGCAGCCCTGTCCACTCCTACCAGTGTCTATCTGCACTGTGAAAAACAGTTTACTTGTTCATTAATATTTGTGTCCTTTAAATATTCACATGTGTATTTTTCCCTAGCCATATTTTCATACTGTTGATATTTGCTCTATCTATAAATAAACCAAGCCTTTTGTTATGTGGCTCTTTTCTCATGACTCTGATCTGGAGACACATCTTTGCAGATTATGTGCCTAGAACGATGCGCTGTGGAGTTTACAGAGCTAAATCATGCTGTGACTGAGCCTCCCAGGCTGCGACACGATACGAGAGGCACAGTCCAGCTGGCTGCTCCAGCCTGTCAGCTGAGACACAGTAGCTCACTGTGCATGTGCTGTTAGCCCATTGTGAAGCAGAGTAACGTGGGTTCATGTGAGTCACCATCAATTGACCTTGTTTTCCGACGCAGTGCAGCAATGGATCTCGCTCTGTTACCACATCTGAAATGAAGGACCCTGACTAACAGCTGGGGGACAGGAACCTCTACAGGCCAGCACAGGCTTTCTGCCTGACAAACCCTTAATTTTCTTTAATTAACGCACCTGGGTTTAGAATACACAGTTAGAAATGGCATTTTATTGCACGCATCACCATAGCATCTCAGGTTTCTAATTGAAGCAACTCAGGCAATATTCTAGATCATAATCCAAAAGCAGGCAAGAGCTAGAAATCTTCTGACTGCTTTGAAAACTAATGTATTTGTTTGTAATTTCTTTTGCTGAACATAATTTCTTTCTAAGTATTTATCTTCTATTCGCTTACTAGATTTTGGTGATATTTATCTGATAACTGTTTTTCTGAATTGGATTTAATCATATTGCTCATTTGTGTTTTTACAAAACTTTCCTCTCTGCTTATTTTGTATCATTTTTCTGCTATTCTCCCTGGTTTTGCTACCATTTCTTAATTAATTAAATAGTACAGTGCATGGTGGAGATTCCTGCCACGTAAAATTCAAGGTGCTTTAACATGGCAGAAATTAATGTTTTCAAAAACATATTAAGCGGTGAATTACAACATTTTTTGTGCGTGTTCTGCTGTATACAACATAGAGGTCATAATACATGCAAAAGAACTTTCTACAAGAAAGTTTTGGTACAGTATTTTTCCTGAAATTATCTTAATCCAGTACTCATCCTTTCCCTGCCCTGCCAGCAAAAGCAAACCAACAATAAGGATAACTAGAAGTCCTCTCCTGCCTGGATAAAACAGGTCAGAAAAAGGGGAAAAATATTTCTTTCCTGAGAAAAACAGTCAAAGAGCTCCTGATATGAACTAGTGGTTGTCTCACCTGCATAAAACAATGGGTGTTTCCGAGATATTTAGCTAACTTTGAACTTGCTTTCAAAAAGGCTCACAAAAACTGAGGCTAACATCTTGCTGTAGCCAGCCCTGCACTCACACATGTCACCAAAAAAATGTGCTACTTGTGCATAATTAAAGGATCTGCAAACTACCAGTCAAGATAAAAAGATCAAGGGCTATCATAAACCATGCTGTCTTATGGGATGAGCTCACCCGCAGCAGAAAAAATGTGGTTTCTTATGTGAGGATTACTTGGTCTGATACAGTATAGAAGTTTGACAATCTCCTCTCCAGTGGATCAACTTGAGGACACAATGGAGTCTTTTTTCTAGGACAACCCCTGTGTTCGAAAATGCGGTCAAAATTATTTGCCTATCTGGTCTGATATTTAGCGAGGACCCACACAGAGCAGAGCTAGCATGGAATGTTATTTATTTACTTCATGAGGAAGTGTTTATGGACCAACACTGAAGTTTTTTCATGGGAACATGTCAACTCAGATAAAGTTTTTGGCAGGAAACTTTCCTACTCTACAGAACCCAAGCTAGAAAGACCTGGGAAAGTGCAGAGGTCTCAAGCTGATGGAAACAGAATATTCAGTATCTGTCTTGTCTATATGTTTTGCCTCAGAAAGCAGTTGTAATTAGCAGGCCTGAGACATGTCACTTGCACCTATATTGCCATTTTTTAAGAAGATGTCAAAAGAAATTAACGGGGGGTTTTTTCCCTCTTTCCTTCTTATTTTCCTTCTGTATGAAGGTTTTGGGAGGATCAGTGTGGAACCTAGACAAACAGCGAGGGCTGCAAAATAGTTCTTGCTTTCTTTCTGTTCCTACGCTATTTCTTCTTAGGACCTTGTGCAGTCTCAGGGAACTTGGAAGCAAAACTTAATGTTGATTAAAGTTTTGAGCTCAAGTTTTATCCCAGCCTCATCATTTATAAATTATTTTCATGTCAATAAATAATCTTTCCAACTTGTTTACAGACAAAGCAAGCAAACATTTTTCCTGCTAGTGTTATCCTTTTTGAGCAGTTTTTGTTTTGACTATTTTTGTAATATTTTCCTTTCACTTGTGCTAACTGTTTAGCATTTAATGAAACTCCAAAAACTGGAATCTGTGTTCTAGTAAATACACAAAACCTTGAAAACTCTTACTGGACTTTTAGTCTCATAAATCAGCAAAATTCAGCAGTGGGAAATCCAGGAAATTTCCCGCATTTATAGCCAGTTATCAGTTTCATTTCTCTGCTTGGGGTTTTGGGGTTTTTTTCAGTCCATTAGATTGTGTAGGCAGAGAGGGAGCAGGAAAGGCAAACAAGGTAGACAGAATGCTTCCACTCATTCAGCCTGTGCAGGGAAATTGTCCTGTGACTGTAGCAATCTTTCATCCCCCCTCACCTGAGCTCACGCCTTCCCCCACCACAAAAGAGCCTTAAAATATGTTCCATGCAGCAGGCAGCCAAGAGCACCTTGGGATTACCGCCCTTCCAACACCAGAGGGAATGCAGTTGCTGCAGCTAATTATGACTTCTCATAGGTAATCTCTAGTAATATTCATCTGGAAAATCTTACTTTCTCCATAAAAGACAAATTTGGACATATGAAAGAGTAAAATCAATGTGCAAGTCAAAGCTGGGAAGGGCCAGGTGGGTGTCACTAAAGGTTATTTCGGCACCTCTCCTACTGGTTTTTGGCACACACACACATGCAAAACAAAACACGTGAATGACAGTGCTTGTCATGCTAACCCAGCTGGATCCTACAATCTCCAGCTACTGTGAGCTCCCAGGGAAGCATTAAACTGCCTCAACACAGGCTTCTCATGCCATTTCAGATGCTGCAGAGTATCTGGCATGACCTTCAGCTGCGGCTTTAGATGGGTGTGGATGTCCCATGGATCCTAGGTCCCTTCTACCAGCTCTGTGTGGGTGGCTTAGCTACTTTAGAGCATCTGAAATGTTCTGAGCAGACTGTATTTTGGCAATGGGCCCCTGCTCCCTGTGTTGCAAGCTATGGAAAACATGTTTTTCCACTTTCACAGGAATCCCCAAGTGTGAAAAGACCAGAATGAGGCAAAATCTCACCAGAGTCTTGTTTACTTTTGCAGCTGTGACAAAGGTTTTATCCACTGTATTTCAGCACAGCACCTTTTGCTGTACATGTTCTGGGGTGCCCCTAACACCAGGGCAAAGGCCTCCCATGAAATTGCTTACTGTCCAGGGCTGTTTTTGCATCCTCTGCCAAACTCTTCATCAGCTACTCTATAAGGCAAAAAACTCACTCTGTGCATACTGTGGGCTGGAAGTGCAGCCTGGGACATCAGTTCCTTGGGAGCTAAAAGCATCAACATGTCCTGACTGGGACTGCAGAGGGGTGTGGTCCACAGGACATGGGGCTATGGGGAGCTCCTCTGGGGAGAAGAGGATGCCACGAGTGCTGCACACCCCCCTGCATCACCAGGAGAACAGCTCCCCACTAAATCAGTCTGCTGTCCTGAAAGTGAACCTGTGGGAGCCACAGGGGGAAATTCTCACCTAGCAGGCTTTAAAACAAAGGTACAATCCCATCTCCTTTATTATCGAAGCAGGAATGGGCATAACATAAAATTCTTCAGCTTAAAAAAAAAAAAGAAAAAAATTATCAAAATCACATTCGCCCTTTTTCTTCCCCATGCTTTCATCTGGTGGAAAATCTGATACAAAAGGGAGTTGCGCGCTTCGGAAAATCTGGTTAGCATGTCAGCTCAGTATAAAAAGGAGTGGAGAACAGAGAAGCCAAGCTCCCATGCTCACAATGACCCTTAAGGGAGCTTAATTAAAGGTGATGGTGAAAGAAAGGTAAGCAGTTAAGACCCTGCACCAGACAGGATATGCTGAGCCAGACTACTCAATACTTGTAAAGATAATGTTTGTCCCTTGCTCCCGTCAGTCTTTCCTTCCTCAGTCCCTGCACTCTGATGAAGGAGAGGGTAAAGCAGGGGATGAGGTAAATGGCAAGCAATGATGCCATTTCTTAAGTTCTGTTTCCTGGTTAATTGCTCTTCCAAAATTTTTATTTCACTTTGCTTCTCTTTTCTTTCATATTAGGAATCTGACCCAGAACTTTCCTGCCACTTACCAGAAATTAATAGCAAAGGAAAGAAAGAAAGAAATCCTGTGCAGACAGGGTCATGTTCCAGTGAACTCATTCTAAACATAACTTTTTCATTTCAACAATCCTGCTCTGGCAGCATCTGAATTCCCTGCCCAGCTGGTGGCTAAGGCTTAATGCCTCTATTCCCATCACTCCCCAGCCCCATAAAGTAAAGCCTCTATGGCATACAGCTATGAGATAACAGTCTCCATGGGGCTGAGTCATAGGACTTTTCATCTAGAGATGAACAATTAACTTGCTATCATTCTTCTTTGCCTCCTTACATTCCTTTTCTCCACTCTCTGCTACAGAAATTTGCATTTATTCTCCATCTTCACACTGCTGCATTGAAATCTGTTTCAGGCCACCATGTCAAACAACAACCCATGGGTCCTCCATAACCACTCACCACAGGGACCAGGCTACAGCTATCCCTGCCTGCTCTGGGAGGAAGGTGAGCAGCCCACGGATGAAGAAATCCATCAAGACAAGAGGCAGAAGCATTGAAGAGCTTGTTTAAGACAGATATTCTGTGCTTTGACTAATGCTAGTTCAGGGAACTTCAGAACAGCATAATATGGCTGTGAGCTCACAACTGATGGAGATGAAATCGTTTAGATCTGATGAAACTAGAAGTGAGGGGATGTGGCCCATTTCTTCTTTTTATTAAAAACTCTGGGCTTTTTTGCCTTATCCATAAAGGAGTTGATATCTTAATTTTGGATTTACAAATCATTAACATACAGGGCATGGAGTCAAGACTATTTCTGGTACAGGATTTCTGCATGACCTTGATAAGTGACTCTAATGGGATCATGCTGGCGCTCAGCAACTCTGAAAATCAGGCCACAATGGTGCCTAAATATGGATGAGATGCCCACGTTTCAAATGCTGAACATAACCACTTTGCCCTTCCATTTCCCTACTTACAAGAAATCAAGCTAATAACATTTTATCAGGCTCAATACTTTACTGAGGAAAGAAACTGCAGTGACTGGCATAAATTTCAACCAATAGTGCAATAATTCATTTTTTTAGAGTCCATTTAGGATGGTAAGTTGAAGGTGCTATAAAAATGCAAAAAATAAATGCAAAATACATCACAAAATTTTTCTTCTCTCTCTAGTTATAGAGTTCATACTTGCAAATTTATGTACCAGTATCACACTAAATGTAGAATCTACAAAGTGTTTCAAAGTAAATAGATTAATATTAATTTATTTACCTAACAAAAAAAAATTGATATCTGCAATACAAAAATGAATGAGAAACATAAGGATGTTACAGAAAGCAACTTCCACTTGGAAGATGTGCTCAAAGTCTCACACTAATGAAATGTCACAGGCTTTCTAAAAGTTATGGAGCATAAGTTTCTGACACAGAAGGTTACTCTGCCTTGGACTTCATATGATGGATAAAGATGAATTAATCACTGGAGTAGAAGTTGGTCGTTGCCTAGGAACCAATGATCATGACCTCATTGCATTCAACATACCCAAACAAAGGATAGCCCCAAAGAATGCAGTAGATGTGATGTTTCAGAATGGCTACTTCCAAAAATATAAAGCAAACTCTGAACTACATTAACTGAAAGAGAAATATGTTAAAGAAACTGTGCTTACATAACTTTCTACAGTGATTTTTTTTTTTGTTCCAGTGGTGCTAATTTTTAATGAAGGTGCTGATGATTATAGTGTATCAAAGATACTTAGGGAGATACTTAGTCTGAAAAAAAATAAGCAGACAAGCAGAGATCTGGATAGCTACAGTTTGACTAGTTTAATGCCATATGCACGCAAAGTAATAGAAAAGGTAGTATGTGCTTCAGAATTAATTCATGTCAATTCAGAGCTGCTGTAAAACAAACAAAAACCTAAACACATCATCATCTTTCAGACTGTAAATTCAGATGACAAAAGTTATTTTTAAAAGTGATTTATTTGGGAATATTGTTAGTCATTAAAAGCAATAAAACATAATATTCTGGCTAAAAATAGCATTGTTCATTCTCTGGGGCACTTATTTAATGGATCTAAGAAATGACCAAATAACAGGTCTTGAGCACTGATAGGGAAAACTTGATGAAAGGCTGTGTTACTAGTGGGATTATTTAAGGATTGTTACTATGTCTTTTACTGGTGAGTGTTATTGTATTAATTAGAACCAATAAGAGCAAATTTGGTCCTCACCTACAGATTAATGCAATAATATAACAGAATGGGGACAGGACATTTATTTAGAGCAACACTTTTTTTTCAATAAACTGGGATCTACTGAAAGAAAATATTCTTTAGGACAGAGAAGAAGAATAAATCTCCTAATTACTACTACAAGATGTTGCTATGACATTTGACCTCGCTGCACATTGCTGTTATTTGGAAAGTTATCACAGAGTAGGGATCAGATTTTAGTTTTGCTGTCTCTGTCCTCTGTTCCTAAGACTCTCTGGTAATAGAGTAGGCACTGGACTGACTGAAATTTCCATGTCTTCAAGCACAGCTGTCCTTATATTTTAAACTGAAAATCATTTAGTTTTGGTCAAGGAACAGATATGGTTCAAACTATGGCTAACTGGTTCAAATAAAAGGAGATCAGACTAGATGTCTAGATGTTCCTTCTAGTCCTTAATCTTACAAATCACAAACAGGCTAATGCATTAAATATTCAGCAAGGCAATATCTAAACATTTTGCTTCTGTGTATTTGTTGTGAAGAGAAAGCAGTATCTTCACCTCAAAGGCATACCCAAGAGACTGTTCTACTGCTGCATAGAACCAGTGTGCACCAATGGTCTTGAATTCTTTAAAATTTCTTTAAAATATCCTACTTTTGCTTTTCTTTCCACCAGCAATAAAACATATTTGGACATTTGAAACTTAAAAGAAACAAATTTAGTATTTGAGGTGGCCATTAAAAGCTACATGCAAAAAAAAAAAGGAAAGACTTCCTTCCCTTGAGATGGCACATCTGCTCAGTAAACTTGCACTACACTTTACTGGCTTTGGTTTCTTCCCAGCAACTGCCCCTGTGAAAACACCTGTGAAGACAAGTCAGACAGAACTGCATTAAATGGACATTAACGATATGTATTGCCAATTCTCAAATCCAGATTGTGTCAGGAAAGAACAAAAAGGAGGGTCTGAAAACCAAGGCTGACCATGAAAAAAAATAGCCAAAATGGGCCAAGCCAGCATATGTAAGAGATCTACCTCACAGAAAATATAATGGTAACACTGAAATTTTTAAAATAGTCAAAACAGGAAAAAAGAGTTCAACCTAAGTGTAATCATGCCACGGGAGTTTTCCGAATAGTTCTTGGATCAATTCTTGTGATGCTACTTAGAGAAATGTCAGAGCTTACTGGTCATCTTCCAGAGAATCCACCAGCTGCCTGCTATCAACACTGCAGCACTTGGACACTCGTCTTTTCCTCTTCATCACAAATTTGACTGCTACTGCTTTAAAAGCTCTTTTCTCCTAAACAGTAGAGATCCTGGGTTTGTGCAGTTTTGTTAAGAACAGCCATTTTATTAACAAGTACTTGACCTGGTGCACACACGTACAACAATATGAATTCTAAAGTATCTCAAAGGAGTTCTTCTTAATTATCATACTTCTAATATGTTAGTAAAAATATATATAAAACTGTGTTATGTTATATTTTGATTACTACATAATAGTACTTGAAAATAACATTTACATGAAACACTCATTCTCTGTGGAGATGCAGCATTCATTTTGCACTGTTTAAAATCATGTCACACTGCCACAGCACACTGAGAACCTGGTGCTGAAAGTGGATAAAGGTAGAGATGTGACTAGAAACCCTGAAGCACAGGAGAGAAAAATGGTTACAAGGAAGGGGATGGGAAGGACCTCAAGAAATTCATTTGGATACTCTGTCTATCTCTTGCCCACTTTGTGCTTTGAGAAATCTTTAGAAAGTTGAGCACCAAGACTGCCAGCACAAAGGCTTATCTGTCCCTTTCCAGTCTTACTGCACACAGCTCATCTGTGCTTGGAGTCCCTGAGCAATCACAGTGGGAAAGGCACCACATTATTTCAGCACTTACATTCATAAGGCTAAAGAATTGAAAAGATAGTAGAGCACCACGACAGGAAACTCACTGTGAACAAAATGCCAGTCATTTCTGAAAATTATTTATCAAATAATTTTCACTGTATTAAAAGAAAAAAACAGAAATGAAAACCTGGATAACAGCAAAGACAATGCTTCTAACAGTAATTGTCAGTGGATAAATGAATATGCTGTGGATGAAGATTTGCCTTCACGAACTGTGGCAGCAGAACTTTTACCTGAGCTCTTTCACGACCCTAAATAGTTATAGAGTGAAAAGAAATGAGCCATAAATAACTACAGGGAGTTCAGAAAGGAATTGAAAGCTGAAACAGAAAAATAAGCAGGAAAGACAAAAAAATTAGTGTGGTTTACTTGGATTTTTACCAAGCTGTGTGTCCACAGCCATAGCCCCTAAACCATCCAAGGAAAGAAGTAGGGGTCCTTTTTTCAGTGTAATTGCATTCTTACATATCTGTTTTATTCCATTGCCTTTCAAACACCCTATGACCCACCGCAGAACTCCTACACATCAGCACACATTTATGTGTCTGGATTGAGGATTTCTCATGCAAGTGAGTGATTTACACCCATGGAGCACTGGAAAGAAGTCACAGAGAGGAGTGGATTCACAGGAGGGGTGTCCGTAGCAGCAGCATCTCTCCACACCACCCCTCACCCTGTCTATGGCAGCTGCTGCTGCTGTGGTACCACACCACAGTCGTGGCCTCCTCATCCCCTCAGTCTGAGCAGGGCAATGTACCCACAGATCCTACCCGAAATGAGATGCTGCATCTCTTTACTCCACAGCAGTAAAAAAGATATACAGGTGCTGGGCAATAATTTTTTCACTTTAGCAAGAAAGCAAGGGAGGGCTGACCTTCCACAGTCATAGCTTGCAAGCATCACCTAAAAGAACTCAGTGGAGCTGCAAGTACAGTCTGAAAATAAAGACAATTTACTGGGCTATTTCACTACAAAACAAACTGTTTACAATATTTTATGAACTCCCCACGCCAGTGTCCATGAAAATTGAACGTTATGTTTATGAGGCAACCCTTATGTGAGGTAGTATAAACTTAGTGCCTTACACTTGAATTCTACTAAAAATATGTTGCATTGTTGTCAGAGAAAAGTTAGAGAAAAAAAAAAGTAAGATTACAATCTGGTAGACTGGATAGTACTGAAGAGCTGAGAATTAGGCTAGGACTTACAGCGCATTACTCTGGTGATCCATGATGTACAGCTAAGGGCTGCATCAGCTGCCCAGTCTGTTGCCTGTTTGTCCAGCCCAGCACACACAAGCTTCCTTTTCTCCCCTGCTCTCACTCTGCCAGGCTCCTGTAGCCTTTGAAACTCTGAAGCAGCTAGAGGGATGGTGTCAGGAAGCAGGGCACATGTGTCCAGCTCAATGAGTCCCTACAAAACCCTTGGAGTCACAGTTCTACCTGGTTCCCCCACTGGACTGCAAATGCAACGGGCAGAAGTCCAAGGGAAGTGCCTGCTGCACGCCGGCAGCGAGGTGATGCGTTCCGCTGTGTCAGATTTTTGGAACACAGTAGTAGCAGCTGAAAATAGTCAGAAGGCTTTAAGTATGTGCACAATCATCAGAAAGCAAGGAGAGAGAGCCTCCATTAAAGAGAGAGAAGGTAAATAGAGCCTGAGAAACTGGAAACATTCTTTGGTTTGGCTTACAGCAGGGAAAGAAAAATCTTAAAAAGCATTGTGCAGAGCACGAAGAGAGGCCATTAATCACAGGAAATGCACTTCCTCAAGTACAGTAGGAACATGTGAGATCCTGTCATTTTTCAGACCATTACTCAAAAGCTTTCCAGAATTTTAGAATATGATGAGCCTCAAGACCCAGGTGACATGACATGGCAGCAGAGCAACTGATTTGACAAGGATGGCGAAGAGCTTAGTTAGCCTGAAGACATAATTCCTAGGCTTTGGAAACCTACCACAAGTTTGACTCAGATTCCCCACCAATGGCCCTTCCCAAATACCCAGCTAGCCACATGCATGAGGGAATTGACCTGGGAACTTGATCATCTGCAAAAAGGTGTCCATTCTTTGCACTTTCCAAATGACCCATCAAGTCCTAGAACAGATATACCCTGCTGTGGCAATTGTTTAAAAATTACAGCAATATTTCAGAATCAATGGTAAATTGTCATGCCTTTTTCAACATCTGAAAAGAGTAATTTATTTAAACTTGAAAAGTATCTCTCTCTGCCTTGGCTTTAGAACAAGAGCCAGGTACAGTATTTGTGTTTTACAACCAATGCGGGGCTGTAAACTGAGAATTTGGTATGTCTGTGGAAGCTGGAAAAAATTATCTCTACTGACAATCACGTTTCAGGGATTCACAGGTTTTAAAAGTAACAATGACATACATAGTATGATGGTTTAGTAGGAATACCAGGCCTTTGTTTTTCAACTCGCCACATTTGCTAATATCATCCATGCAAAGGACTCTGCACAAATTCATTCTTCATAAAACCCCATTGAATTGACGTAAATTCACTCTAAAACAAAAATCCTTCACTAGATTCCCAACAAGGTGCAAAAAAAACTCCAACAAGCATCAAGGAATGGGTCCAGAGTTTTTTCTCCCCTGCAGATTTACCTCTAAGTATAAGTAGCAATCATACTTGTTCCCACAATTTTGGATTATATTTCTCTGTTAAAACTGCAACAGACCTCTTCTACTGGAAAAACAGTAGGAGGGAAAGTATTTCCAAGAAGCTGTACCTATTAAAATGAGCCAACTGCACAGTGCATGGAGGTGTACTAGCAGGAGCAGGGCTTTTTGTCGGTGACACCAACCATGGGTGAGGCTCACTGCTATTTTCTATAGCCCTGTGGGTCCGTCCTCCTGTCAGCATTGTCTACATGCTGCTGCCTCCCTGCCAGCACGACTTTCTGTGCCTGCCCAGTTGCCTAAACGAAGGCAAGGGAAATTACGGGGGAGAGCCATCCGCTCTGTATGAAACCTGAAAATGCTTTGCCATGTTTATAGCACTAACACCTTCATAAAATCCCAGGTACAGAGTGGATGACAAAAACTCAGGTTTGAAATGAGCAGGCAGAGTTAAAGAAAGTGCTCTTTTAACTGCTGCCACAAACATCATTGACAGCTAGGTGACACTGGAAATACAAAAGGAGGGAAGGCACAGTGGAGCCTGTCGGTTTAGCTCTTCATCGGAGCACGTTTAATGGGACTTTATGTTCAGCCATGTGAACTTTGAAATACCTAAGTTCAAATTTCACCTTCAGACTTCCCATCTGTTCTTATTTCATCCTCAGACTTTCCATCTGCTCCCATCTATGCCTTCCTAATGCCATGCCCAGTCAGACGGTATGGTTTTACCAGATGCTTCTGTCTTGGAAATTTTATGGCATATAAGAAACAATAAAAATTTATGTTGTACATGTTACTTGTGCTAATTAATTCCATTGCACAACAATGTTTTTTAAATGATATTGTCCAGAAAGTCTGTTAAAATCTACTGTAGACAAGTATGGCAATATTTTATAGATCCTAATGCCAGATGGGTTTGGAGTTCAGACATTTGCGCTAATGTATTTTGCACTTAGGTGCTGTGCTGGGAAAAATCAACTCCCAGGGACAAAGAGTTAACATTAAAATATTGGTGTTAGATAGGGGCACTGTATGCAAGGTGGAGGTATGTTTTTCTGTACTAATTTTTTGCTGGAAATGAGTATATGATAGGCTGTTAGTGTGTCATTTTACAAATTTTATATAAAATGAAAGATGTTATTTCATATTACTAATATGTAAATATTTTAGCGTCTGGAAGAGCAAGAATGTGCTGGCTAACAACCAAAGATGTGCTGGATAAAATCCCCTCCACCTGTTCAGAGGGCCATTGTGCTAGAAAAATAATATTGTTAAATAAACAGCATTAAGTTCCATATCATAGCCAGTCTAGTAAGAATAATTAGTATATGAAAGAAAGAGTCACTATGAAAGGGCATTCCTATAGTTTCTTGCTTCAAATTCAAAGCCAGCTAGGAGATATTCTGAACTCTGAGTGCAAACAGTCGTTACACAGTGGGGCTTGTTTTGGACAGGGTTTTTTGTTTGCTTGTTTGTTCCACAAGACTGGGTAAATAAGGCTTCACGCCAAGCAAGACTTTCCTTGCCTTGATTGTGCTCCCTCCCAAGCACTCTGGTGGCTGTGCCTCCTATACATGAGGAATCCAGAATGAGCCCAGGGGCTTCACATTTGAACCCAAATGCTGTTGGATATCAGACAACAAGGGTTTCCTCCCCCAACAGCAGATTCAAAAGTAACCTCCTGAAAAAGGCTCTGTCATCTCCATCACCGCAGGAAGCTCCCTGATGGCCAAACAAAATTTGTTTTTAAGTGGCAGCTCCATCAACATCACATCACGAGGGTTAAAAGGTGCAGAGTTGATGGGGGAATGGCTCTCAGCAACAAAAATTGAAAGAGCAGCTTTTTCCCAGAGCATCATTTTCCTCAGTAAAAGAGATGCTCTGAGAGGAGGACAGGGAAAGGACAGACTGCAGTATCTATTCAAGTGAACATAAAGCTTGGATATTATCTTGTCTAACCATTTTTGGAAGCTGACAAACAGTTACAATTGATGCTCAGAGATTAAAACAGGAAATTGTATCATTGTGAGAAAGGGCATTTACAATAATGCTGTGATTCAAGAATACTTTTGTGAATAGAAGAAATAAGCAGAGTTTCCTGCTATTTGTGCTTTTATAATATGTCATGCTTATAAATCCCCACACAGCTGTGGGTATTTGTCATGATAATCACAAATCTTCATACTTTACTCAAATTTTAGTGCATGTGATTTGTTCCTGTAAATGATGCCAATACTGCAATTATCCCTTTACTTTTTTCCATGTTATTTTGTTTTTAAAGCAAACAATCTCATTTCTAGGGAGAAAAGATGATACCTGTGTGAATTATTGACTAATTGTGATGCACAAGTAGAAACTACACAGATATAATAACATCCTACAAGGAACACACAGACTAAAATCTGTTTTCATAAACAAGTCAATGAATATTTATGCATGGAAAATATATTCATGAACAAGGGGAAAAAAAAGGCTAAATTTGCAATTAATATTTGTGGTGAATAATTTTGATTTATGAATGGGAACATTTTGTTAAAGGTTGCTAATTATCAGTTGGTTTGTGTGGCTGTGAAACAGATTATTCTAGCAAAAAAATTGGAAAACAAGTGAATATTCAATGCTTCCATAAGTTTTTAAGTTCTTTATCTATTTTATTTAACTTCTACAGCTTCTTAGATAACACCTGATTTCCTAGTTGCAGGTAAGCATCTTTCTGAAACATTGTTTGACAGGTATTAATACATTCATGATCCATTACTATTTTACTCATTGTTTCAATAATGATGAGGCTGAAGGACTCTGAAAATTAATTGCAGAATATGTATCTTCTTTTTTGACTGTCTTGGGTTGGGAACACATCCCAGTTCCATGGTAGCCAAAACTGCTACCATTGTTGGCCAAACATTAAGCTGCAGCATGAGTTGTGGTCAAACATAAGTGTCTCTCGCACACTGCAAATAAATATATTGCCAGCTTGCCATGAGTATATTGTGGAATTACTCCCAGAGAAGGTGGTGAAAATCTTGTCAGGTTAAGTGTACCATCGAGGTATCCACTGGGAAAAACAAGAGACAATATGTTCCTAAGAGCAAAGAGTATCCATACCAACAGCAAAGGGTTGGAGAAACCTGGTGTGTCCCTTGCTGTGCGTTTGCTGCTTGTTAGCAGCAGAGTAATCTGACTGGAAACTTAGTACCTAGGCTTCTCTTTTTTCTTTTCTTTCTTTATATTTAAAAAAAAAACAAACACGAGTTCTCTTTTTGGGGGCTTTCCTGTATGCCCAAAATAGGCCTAAGTCCCACTGCAGTTTAACTGCATTTTGCCATAAAGACATAATAGAAACCATGTGCCTCTGGCTACTAGGTGCCCTCAGATTCCTGTCATCTTTTTTGATAAAGGGCCATTCTCACATTCCTTGCCATCTTCCTTCAGACTTTGCTAGGGGTTACTTCTCTTTTACCCAGACCCACACAGGTCTCCTCCCTCCAGCTCTGTGGCAAGCAGCTGACACGTCTCTGTGCCATCCTCCCTCCCAAGACAAAAACAGTAAAAGAGCTGACTTTCTGACATGAGGTCTGGCTTTGTCCATGTAGGAAGATATTTATACTCACATGTCATAAAATCTTACATTTCCACACAGGAAATCAAAATATTTGAAAGTACAGACACACAGTGACACTGCCTAAAATAAGTCATTCTGGTTTTTTGTGTCTAGAGATTCCCTGGTCTGAGCTTGAAAAACTTAAATTTGTGAATGCAAGTGGACACATGAGAGGAATGAGGCAGCCAGTGTGTTTGGACAGAAAAGAAGGCTATCACAATCCATTTGGGTATACATGGCAGAAGTGCCACAGGTAGCAGAGCTCCCTCGAAGCCTCCCAGACATCAATTGCTAACAGTTCTGGTCCATGCCAAGAAAAAAGGGTTCATAAAGAACAGTTCATTGGTTGAAACAATTTAAAAACCTAAAACCATAAACAGTGATTTGATTATACTCTGTCAGAGCCACGAGAAACTTTGTCTCTGAATTCAAAGATTCCTCCTAACAAAGAACCACTGAAAGAAGTGAAGGCAGAACAAGACTGGGAGCACAGTGAGAGCCTGTGCTGATCATGCTGGTTGTGCCCTTGTGCTTGTGCTGCCCTGGACCTTTTTCTCATTTGTGAAAATATTAAGAAAATATTATATTTCTCTAATATATGACATTCCAAATTATACAACTTCCTTGAACTGAATTTTCTTCCAGCCATATCTAGTGATCATGGCATCCTTCAAAGTATTTTCAATGGTTCCTCCATTACTTAGACAAGTCTTTTGCTTGTTCTTCTGTAGCATCTATAAAGCAAAAGAAAAATATAATATTATTTTTATATAGTTTTAAACCTGTACACCTTCAATCTTTTGTTCTTTCCTCCAAGCTGTAATTATTCCCTCAGAAACACTTTCAGTTTAGAGAACATCTTGATCACTAACACGCTGTCAATATAATATAGTATTTGATTCAAAATTAATCTAGCAGGAGATATATCAACTCCAGTTAGCCTTTTCTGCATTTTTAATTCAGTACAAAGACTTTCCTGGAATCAAACAAACCATCATAATTTAATATTTCACATTGGCTGTGTGAGACTGAGAAGTGAAGAGAAAAATGCATCAGCATTGTTTTTTTTACCCCTATATGTTGTAGGATGATGGACAGGGTCTGGATAATGGCAGGTTTCTTATCACAAAATACATTCTTGGTGGTGATGGTTCCTGCTTGCTTTCTTATAAGTAATTCACTTCTTTCTTTTTTCTGGAGGATTTGTGCAGCTGTGGCTCGGGTCCCTGAGGGACCTTCACTCTGAGCATCATTCAGCACTGACCACTTCCAGTCTGTCATATAAAGTCTTACAAACTTCCTAGGTCATGATGGACTTGTAGATCTGTATTAGGCTTTAGCTGGGAATTAACTACCTTGGTTTCATCAACTACAGTAAGGATGACTTTCTCCTTAATCTTCTGTTCTCTGTTTTTTAAACTACTTCAAATGCCTGTTATTAATAACTCATAATTGTAGGAGTGTCCCATGTAAATAACTGGTTGGGAGAGATTGTTGATTTGGCTGCTAAAAGGAGGAAAACCACCCTTACATTAATTCAAAGTAAGCTATAACAAACAACTTTTTATTATTGAAGAAAAACATAAGCATACCAAAACAACAACAAAAACACTAAAAACATTACCAAAACAGAACAAATCCTCACTCATTCAACCCAAGAAAATAAATGAAGTTTAGAAGTCTTATTTTCATGTTTCTAAGAAGACTGTCTCTTTTGCCTACTGGCCTTCCTAACAATTTAGACGAAACCCAGACAGACTTCCAGATCTTCCTCGTGGAGATTCAGATCAAGATTCTTTAGTAGAGAGAACACTTCCAAGCCATTTTGTAGGAAGAGGCTCCTCTGGCATCTCCCTACACAATGTATCAATACTGTTTGCCACTGAGTTGAAGTCAAAGGACTTCACCACAGAGTGGAAGATACATATGTTCTGTACCAGTATTTATGCCATTATTTATGTGGTATTTATGTGTATTTGTAGAGGAGTGAGCAGGTGTCAGACCCGTTAGCAGCACAGAATGGATCCCTTCAGACTCATTAGCAAGACCACAGGCGCAGAGGGGATAAATGCTACTTCCCAAGTTGTAGTTCCTGCCCCAGCTCCTTAGCAGTCTCTTTAGCAGCTGTTTTATCTCCTTAGGAATCACTTCGTCTTCTGTAGAAGTTACACAGCCAATGACTAAAGTTTCAGTGCTGTTCCACCTCTTGATTCTATAAATTATTTTCAGTCAGTGTTCATAGCTCACATTCTGCATGGGCAAGCTCTAGATGGGATGCCAAAGAGATTGAGATTCTAGATTGAGAAGTCAAATTGCCATAAAATTATTAAGTGAAATTATGCCTAAAATGACTTTTTAGGCAATGTAGAAAAGTAAAAGCAGCAGCAGCTCTGTAGTGGGTAGACCCAGACCAGATGCCAGGCACCCACCCAAGCCACTCACTCACTCCCCTCTGTAGCTGGACAGAGAAGAGAAAACAATGTTTTCATGGGTTGAGATAAGGAGCTGAAAAGATCACTCATCAAATACCATCGGGGCTAAACAGGCTCAACTTAGAGATATGAAGTAAATTTATTACTAACAAAATCAGAGCAGAATAATGAGAAGTAAAATAAAACTCTGAAAAACACTGTCCCCCTAACCCTCCCTCTTCCAAGCTCTTCCTTCTATCTCAGCAGCACAAGGAGGAAGAGAATGGGGGTTATGGTCAGTTTATCACCCAAGGCTGCTCCCACTGCTCAGGGAGAGGAGTTGTTCCCCTGCTGCACCATGGGGTCCCTCCCACAGGAGGCAGTTTTCCACAAACTTCTCTAGTGTGGCTCCATCTCATGAGCAACAGTTCTCTGCAAAGTGATGCAGCTTGGGTCTCTCTTCCAGGGGGTGCAGTTCTTCAAGAACAGACTGCTCCACTGTGGGAGCAAGGAGCCCTCTCTCCATGGGTCTCCCACAGGAAGACAGCCTCCTCCAGGCATCCACCCACTCTGGCATGGGCACCTGCATGGATTGCAGGTGGATCTCTGTTTCCCTGTGGACCTCCAGGGGTTGCAGAGGCACAGCTTCTTCACCATGGTCTGCATCACAAGCTGCAGAGGAATCTCAGCTCCAATGAGGTACCGCTGTCATGGTAGTCAGACAGCAAATTATTCCATGGTTTTTGGTATTAACACTAATAACTCATTCCAATATGCCAGCACTACTGGTCTTTCAGTATAATTGACCATTGACTTAGAAATGTAACATTACAACCCAACCCAGGTGCACATTTAAGGCTACAAAGACCAGGAATATGTTGCTATTCATCCCAGGATGAATAGGACATTACACCTGACTATAAGTACTGTAAGTAGAAACTCCTTCCTTCTGCTTGGATCATGCATGCCTTTCTCTTTCTCACTGACAAATGAGTAACACAGTTCCCAGACTCTGACACTGGCACCTATTCCTGCCTCCACCTGTACTTTGGCAGGATTGAAGTTCATCAACTTATGTATTCAAAGGCTGTATGACATAAGTCATAATTTTCTTTATGCCATTACATCTATTTGTTTTGCCCTCTCCACAAGCCCTGCATATGTTCCCTAACTGTGCCCTCATAGCTCTATGAATTTTCAGACTTGTCTGAGAACCACAAAAATTGGTTTCTGCGCTTGCTGAATGGCAAAATTCTTCCTTTCCCCAGAAATGTTTCAGACTGCCATAGCTTGAGTCTTCAATACATTTCTTTTCTCCATCAAAACTCAGACATTTCCTACTGGAAGTTTCCTCTGATGTTTAGAAATGGGCAGCTTCACTGAACCCAAATATCAAGTCCTAAGCCTCAGGGATCCTATTAATCCTTTTGTAACTGAATAATAAATTCCTAGATGACCTGAAGGATTTAGTGGAGTTATCTGTTGCATCCAGAGTCTTGTGTCCAAAATCTTAACCAAGATTTAGGGACGAGGGAGAATCCTGTTTCCAGAAAAGATACAATTTGTACATGCCACACAAATCTAGAGGAGAGATTTGCAGGATTACTGTAGAAAGTCCAACCATCATGACAGTACTTAAACTCAGTCTAAGTGCTCTGGCACTTCCCAAATTGGTTTTCACTAACTGCTGAGGCCTGTCTTAACTCCCTGTCTGTGTTTCACTCCTGCCTCAAATCCCTACTCCTGGTGCACCTTGACTTCTCACCTCAGTCCTGCCTTGAGTACTGCTTCAATCATATGAGCTTTGTCTAGCCTGAATGAAATATCTTTGCACCTCTCAGAGAACCTGGATTCTCAAGCAAGTTTAAAAGTCCTTCTCCTGACCAGCTAGGTGGGAACAATATATCTAAATTCCTGATATTTCAGATGTGAGCAAAGAAATCCCACATAAGCCTCCAGAGGAGACTGATTTATTAGACCGTTTTGATTCATTATGATAGCACAAAATTTGATATAAAAAAAAATGGGGTATCAACCTCTTAGTCAAGAAGTTCCAGCATTCTTTCAGGCAATGAGTGGATTGAAATCTATAGCCTGAACCCACATCACAGGTATTGGCAGGTATCCAACAACTAGGCTATGGCATTGCCTGCAATAAAACCATTCATTCTCCCTTCCCTTCATCTGAAGCTGAGTCACAGAACTGAAAATCAAAAGCCATGGCTGAGAAGAAAGGAAGAAATAAAAAGCAAAGCTGAAAAGGGTTAATAAATTTCAAAGTGAGAATTGGATTCATAACCTTTCTTTGGATTTCTGAAGCCAAGTCATCCAGTCAATAGTTTAACTCCCTAATATTAATGAGGCTGATTTTCATTTGTGCTAATGTCTTCTATGTCCTCCATTAACAGATTATTTAAAAAATTTTAAAGTCCCTTTACATCTCTAAAAGCAGTGCAAAGGAGCCATTCTATAAGTTAGTGTAGGCTGGGAACATTTTCCCCACTATTATATATTCAGTTTTGCAGGGATTTTTTTGGTATGGAAACTACATGAAGCCTTAATTGAATGTGTCCCCACAAGTCTTAAAACATTACTCCTATAGGTGATAGTTTCCAAGAGCTGTTCTCTAGAATTATTCATGCCTCAGTCTTGTGGAGGATATGTAGATTTTGCAAGTGAATGTGGATTATCATAAAGCATGCTTGGGCTTTCTCCAGCACTTCCATGAAACAAAAACATTTTCATAAATGAAAGGGATGCCTAATTTTTCTTGTGGGTTTCTTGTATACTTGAAAACTTTTGCCAAAATATTGCATCATGGACTGCTTCATACTTCCATCTAGAGCATGTAGTGTGCAGATCATGTCTCTCCAGAGAACTAGAAAAGTGTATTTTTCCCAAGAGGCCTATGGGTATGAACTCACTGCACCCTTCGCACAAGTCACAGCCAGAGTGACTGCCAGCTCTGGATCTTGCTGAGGTAATTTAGACCAAGAATAACCCAACCCAGCTCCACTAACCAAACTATTCCAAAATGAAGTGCTGTACATGTGGTTTTCAATTTCCTATTACTTGAGGAAGAGGTTCTGTGGTAACCACTGCATAAGAGCTTCTCTGGGAAACTGTTTTAAAGTGTTTTAATAGCTTGTATTGAAGCAAGCTAAGTTTTCATCTTGAATGAGAACAATTGGACCCACAGTAAATAATGGCATCCAAAGGATAAAATAGCAATTGCTTTAAAAGGAGAATGTGGTGTTTACCTTCATATAAAACAATTCATCTGTAACAACTCTATTTCCTTCACTTTTCCTTCACTGAGCATGTCATGCAGCTCCAGGCACTGAAGTGTAGTGCATTGGAAGAAGGCAAGCTATCAACCATGCTAATTTAGAGGTCTTCTAAAAGTAAAACTGTCAAAGAAGGCCATCAACTTTAGTAGTATCTGAAATGCAAATTGTTGATTATTCTGAATTTCCTTCCCAAAGTAACCCATCTGAAAAGCGGGTCCTTTCATGTGGCTAAAAGCTATCTCAGAGTCTTCCCACTGATCTCTGTGGGGAAAAATTTTCAAATTACCAGTAATTCATGGAATTAAATCATCCGACTCCCAGCAATATTTTGCAAACCCTCTGACTTCCTTTGAACTAAATGCTCCTTAGGCTCCTGCTTTATTCTTCTGTCAGGCTCACATGCCTGAGAAGCTCAGTATATAACACAGTCAGTATGAAAAGAAGGTAAATGCCTACAATTGGAGACAAATTAGAAATAGGTGCTGGGGCCAGAATTTAACCCCACTAGGCTATAGAGAATAAATTAGGAGTTAGGAGTGTAAGTACACCAGGCTGCCCATGTAGTCAGCAGAAAGACAAAGGCATCCCTTTCTGGATGCATGAAAAGACCTCTGACTTCATGGGCTGGGAAAGGTTGCAGGACAGTCGTGTGACTAACACAAAGTGCCTGGATCTGGCATGAAACTTGGCCTGAGCCTGCAGTGAAACATGGTTGTTTCTCAGAATGTTAAATACAAAGACTTTAAAAGAGATACTGACTCTAGGATCACACCCAGTGTTTTGAAAAATTTTGTGCTTCTATAGAGTTCTGTGGAGTGCAATCACACATAATCCTGCTGGACCCCCATGTTATTGCCACACCTTCAGGAAAAAACAGTGACTGAAATCACTTAGCCTGAAGTTAGAATTGCTGCATGTGTGGACCTATCTATCAAAAGCTCTCCCCAAGACATGAATGTCATTATATGAGCTAAGTGAAAAAACAGAAGGTAACTTGTTCAGTTCTTTCAAGGGTAAAGACAACGTAAGAATCTAAAAAAGATCTCAAAATATAAACATTGAGATCTATGTATCCCAACAGAATTAATTAATTATTCCTGTGTTTGCTTTTTTTTTCCTTAAAAATATGTGAAATCACTTCAAAAATCTGCACAACAGTGTAAGGGCCATTATTTTAGACATATTGCTGGAAAAAAATAATTCTATTTGCAGGGTCATGGGTGCTGTTATAAGAGCTCAGGGGCAGCAAATATTTCTTGTCAACTTGCAGCAATTTTTTCTGTTTCTTTTCCTGAAAGCTGCCCATGCTGTCTCTTTTACAAATTATCTGAAATTTCAAAAGACCACACACTTGGCTTCTCCATTACTTTTTTTTCCCAGGAGCCCCTAAAAGGGCGAGGAACCTTGTTAGAATAATTTCTTTCCAGAATAGAGTTTGAACTGGAATTCCACTGGAGAAATGCTATTTTGTTCTGGCCCGAATCCATAAGTTCCATCTTCATATTAGAAGTTTATCATCTTGCTTAAGCTGGAATTGTGTCCAGCTGGGGAGTCGCCATTCATCCCTTCATCATCTTACTAAATATTCAGAGAATGAATTCTAACAGCTAAAAATGTGTGGCTTATGATATGCAGCTTGAATTTATAGTAACACTATCTGCACACTAATAAGGAATTTGCAAGCTATAAAGATGATTATCTTTGTCCTTAAAGTAGAACGTCATTAACCAGGCCAGTTCCATATTAGCAATGATATGCTAAGCAGCCACTTATTTTAGAATTGACAATATTTTCTCTACCTTTTTTTTTTTGCAAATGCCAAAAAAGCTCAAAAATTTAAACTAAAACTGAGATTAAGATAGAAGGTGACATAATAATAATAATGTCCATAAATAATAACTATTTAATCCATACCTTTTTTAAAAAACCCAGATTTAAGGCTATTATCCCACTAAACTAGTTGAAGTACAAAGTCCTGAATAACCTTATTGTCTTTGCCTGAAAATGGATTTTAAAAAAAACTTTAGGAAATTACTCTTTTGATCTTAATAACATGTAAATTTTCATCTGATCCCTGCTGACAGTTCTCTGCAGTCTAATCCATTCCTCACTTCAAACTCCTGCATTTCTATGTGAAAAAAGACATTGTTCTCTACAGTCTTAAGAACTTCCTCATGAAAAAATTTTGAGTAAATATTGCAGTCATGTTTTTAAAGACTATTTACAAGTATAGTCCTTTGGGACCATTCACTTCACTCTGAGTAGAAGAAGGGGTAGGGTACTTTTGACCTGATCTTCCAAGCAAAAATTACAATCTGCTTAATCAGGCTTCACTTTTAAATTCAAATTTTAATTGCTAATTCGTCACCCTTTTTGTTTGAGGTTAATTAGATCAGCCATGCATTTGAAGGATTCAAAATTTCAAAATGTGCTGGTGAACAGAGAAACTAAGACACGGAATTCAAGTCAAAAATTTCTTTTATAACTGTCTGAATGTGAATGGTTAATCTGGGAATATGCGAAGGAAGTTCTCACCAGCTCACACAGTGTCAGTAGTTTTAGGACAGCAGTTAGAAGCCTTCAGGGTCCCAGTAGTCCTCACCTACCTCCCCACTGCCTGTGCAGTGCTACCAGCCATGACCTCTGCTTTTCTCAAATTCTCAAAAGCCTTCAAGCAATAAGCATGAAGTATGGACACCTCAGACACTTTAGCAAGAGACAGAAATCTCAGAGGAGATGACTGTCATTCCTGACCATCTGTTTCTCTCATCATGAATGCTGATGTGCTTTTATCTGCATCACCTTCATATCTGAGCCTCCAGCGGCCAGCACTGCAGCCCATTGTGGTTCCTTCCAAACCAGTCAAAGACTGTTTATCACTGTGCTTGCCCAGGATAGTACACTTTATTTTATAGGCCAAAAGTAGATTTAATTTTGCAATATATTTTCTTTAAAAGTCAACCCCTTTGGTGCAGTAAAAGACATGAGGTTTGATGTTCTTGGCTATGAAAAACTTGTCTTTTGCCAAAGTTGCATTGTCTGAAGTCTCAAAGCAGGAGTTATCATGTTATTTGAGATGAAGGTCAGAGTAATTTGTGGTGCTTGGGCATGACACATGTAATTTTACACTTTATCTGTAGGTGTGATACTGGATTCTGCCAGACTAGGCACCTGGTATCAATGTTCATTCTGGCAATAGTTCAGCAAAACTCATGACTCCCAAGAAAAACCACAGGTTGCTGTATAGAAAATGAACTCAAAGTGTCTAGAGATAGGCTAACATTAGAAATGCATGACCTACCCAGCAATTTGTGGGTGACAAGGAAATGGAGGGATGTATTCCTCTGGGGGGTTTTGCATTTGGGGTGATGTGGCAAAAGTGACTGGAATGTATCTCTGTCTCTGTCTTAACAACTGTTTGGAGAAATTTTCTCATACTTAGGTTTTAATGCAGTGTTTATCCTAGGGAACATTAAATAAAACTTCAATTTGCTCTTGGGAGGTACTTTTCCTGTTATCTGCCTGCCATAGCTATTTGCTCCTGGCAAAGAGATCCTTGAAGAAAAGGAAGTCTTTCATCACAATTTTAGTGGACTGAGAATTGCAGCAGCCTCCAAATGACTGATGTTTCTGTGGGCAGGCTAGGCACTGAGCATCAGGGGAGATCATTATTTAAAATCAGTGCAGAGAAGGCCATTTCTAGTGTCAGTACTGGGATGAGTCATTTAAAATCATTCCTGAAGCTACTGTAGAACAAGTTTATCAGATTCATATCCTTGATCCAGATTATTAGCATGTGAATGCATGCTCCTCACAGAGAGCAATTACAGAATCTGGTCCATTTTTCAAGCTGTATTTCCAGAACTTAAAAAATCCATTGTAGAAACTGTCACTAGTTTAATGCTGGGTCAGTGAGTAAAAACTGCCAGGCAGCCTCACATATCCATTGCAGGTTATGAACTTTGTTGTCCACATACCACTATTTTCAAACAACAGCTTTTACATAAAACCAGGAGTGTTATGTTGCACATAAATGGAGGTGATTTATTTCATGGCAGTTTTCTATGTACAAACAACTATAAAAGATAGACAACACAGGATTTATCAGGCCCCAGTCAGAGCACTAACCATAGCAGCATTGCTTCACATCTTTGAATTTATAGACAGAACAGGGTAATGAGAGAGTCAGTGATTCATTTTACCCACTAAATAAAAGAAGTATGTTCCAGCTGTCATAACTTGTCATTAACAAAAGCACCTGTGCTTTGAACTAGATAATCAATAACACTCTCCATTTTGGAACAGGTTTTTATGTGTTTTATGTTTCTTTCTTATTTTATAGCTTTATTTCTTGCTCTTGATCAAATCAACAAGAACCAGTCAAACACTGGAATTGTGAATCTGAATCTATCTCTCTTGTTCCACTGCCACAAATGTCTCTTTGGAAGTTCAAAGCCAGCATCTCAGCAACTGAAGCTTCAGTATCATTTACTATACTAAATAAAATTCAAGAGCTTTCTTTGCAATAGCTCTAAAGTGGAATCTCTAAAGCTCTGTGTTGAGAAAGCACTTGGTAATCCTGTCTGCAAATACCCCAAATAGAGCCCTTAAAACCAGATACATTCCCTGTAACCTCTTCCTGTAACAATTGCTACTGCAGCAGCTTCTCCTGCAAGATCTCTTATAAGAAAACTCAACATCCCATTTGACATGTCAGAATGAAGCAACACAGTCTGGCTGCATAGTTTTGAATCTCTGTAAAAAATTTACAACACAGATTGAAAAATTCCACAACTGCAAAATATCATTGGATAATATTTGAATATTAAACAAATTTGAAAAACTTATGCATGTCCATGTATACTTGTTTTAAGACAGGCAGAAAGAGGGAGAGGCAGAAAAAACATGCTCTAATTGTTTGCAAATTCCTACAGATGTTTATTCATTTTCTCTGGTTGAAACTCCATTTGATTTGTGATCAAAAGCAACTATATAAAGCAGTTTGCCTTCTTTAAGAGCATTCTTTCCATTAGCAAAACTATTAGAAGACAAGCCAAAGAAAGGATTTCTGAATGGAAATCTTGTTGACAGTTGTGGTAATCCAGACTCCGGTTGACTATTTTTCCATGTGGTTGTTGGGCAGGAATTTTTGTTTATGGTTCTGGTTGATCACATTTTCATGTTCTCTGCAGCCTTTGACAGACAACTTCAAACTGGAGAAGCACAGCAGTAATCCAAGAACTTGTTCATATTCTCAGTTACCACAATCTTAACTGCTTTCAGAAATTATTGTTCTTCGCAATTTACAAACGATACAAAAAAGTCCATAACAGCTATTATCAAAATCAGCTGCAAACTTCCCAGCAGCTCTATTCAATTTTATCTGGAAAGCAAAACTTTGGCTTTGCAGAGCAGTGGAATTATGCAGAAGTTCCTCAGAGAAGGCCCAGCACCATAAAACCCCACAATGTTATGGTTAAATATGTTTATGCAGAAGCAGACTGACTCACATGACTTATCCCCATCTCAGAGATGCAGAGGTTAGAGTGAAAACATTAGATCATCAGTCTACCTCTTTAATTCAAACCACAGAATCTCATCCAGTTACTTCTGTATAGAAATCAGATGCTTAGGCTTGCCAAGAAAGGTCTGAAAAGATACTGGCCCTTGATTTGTGAAGAAGTAGTACTTTTTGCCAGTCAAATAATTTACTATAACTTTTTAATTTTACCTTTTTATGAAACTGAATTTTGGTTAGTCATTACACAAGGGAAATTCTGGGGAAAAAAAAGCCTGTTGCTCACAGCACTGGCAATTTTACCAATCTCATTTTATTCAACATATATATCTCCAGAAGAAACATGCCAGAAGTGTTGTGCAAATAATCCTGTGACAGTTATAAAAGCAAGTAATTTTCCCCAGAATTTTATGAAAGAATAGGGAAAAAATATAATTGAAATATCAAAAATATCCAAAGATCTATTATTTGATCACCAAGGATCCAGAAATTACACTTTGGATTGATTTATTAAGGTTGTTTCAAAATGGCTATCAAGACAGTGACAGGAAGGATATATGGCACTATATCCACATTTTCTTATGAAGCATAATCACAGAATCACAATTGTCTGAAAAACAATAAACTGCTCAAATGAAATATATAGGTAAAGATCTATAAACAAGTGTATGATCCTTGTTGTTCATACACAAGCTTAAAGGCCTTTGGATAATACTTCAGAGTTCCCTTAATTTCACTTTAATGTGGTTTTAGTTGTACCACACTAGCTCTGGATGGTGCAAACACACTTATGCAGATTTTTTTATTACTTAAGATTTCACAATGCCACCTGTGACAGTCATGCTTTTAGAAGTCATGCAAAAAAGTCACATAACTCATTTGCTGTATATATGGTGTATGAATCTGCTCTGCTGCTCCTGTACAGGCAGATCCTGTGCCTCACAGACATAAGTGATAGGTGCTCAGTTCAAGACTGAATTTCGCCTAAACCCCTCACTTTTGTTTTTGTTTTTGTTTTTTGGGGTTTTTTTTAATTCTTCCAACATGTCTTGGCCCTTATCAACAAACTTACCATATCAAAATGAAGGCCATTTATCAAACTCCATTTTAAATAAATAATCCATCTCAAATTATTTCCCTGGCCAAATCTGCAATTCTGGGGATGTATTTTCTCTTAGTCAGACATGAAATTTTCTTTCTCAGCTTTCCTGTTCACACTTTCCCTTTCTTACAGCTCTTGGAAGAGGAATGTGTAAGTTACACTCAGCCCCTCTCAGTGTCTGCCAAGTCAGATCAAGTCATCAGTAACACACACAAAGATACAGTGATGATTCCAGAATAAAACATATATCTTTATTGGTTAATGACTTCTTGGAAATTTACCGGCACAGACCTTCAGAATAATCAATATTTCACAGAACTTCCAACAATGAAATAAGCCACAGCTGTAACAGGCAGTCCCAGAAGTTGGATATTGCAACCAAAGATCACCAGAGCAGAGGGATTTTTGCCCCTCTATTTTCCACCTGTTGACTAAAGCTGCATCTGCATCTGTCCTTGATATTGAATGGTTTTTAGTTCCTTTCAGTGGTAGAATTATATTTTCCTTACAATGTAATATCAAAATTATTTCTTCTAAGGATTTTTTCCCTTGCAAATCCTCTTCCATGAAGATTACCAAAATAAAATAGAAACTAAAAGGCATGTAACAATCTCACATCAGCAATAGCTGTGTAAACAGGAAGTGGCTATCTTCTCTTTACAACTCTTGGGATGAGTAAGGGGAGATGGATACTATGTTTTCCCTTTCTTCAAATACCAGACCCTTAGGTCATTAGTAAACAGGGTGATACTGCAACTCTGCTGGAAAGGGTAAAATTTTACAGTCCACCTTCAGAACTTAATGTCTAGGAATATGGAGTTGATTTACATTTCTTTAAAGGCATGTGATCAGCACTGAAGAGTGCAGATGTTGATGATAACAGAAATCAAGCGGACTCTTTCTGGAAAGGATAAAAAGTTTTGTCTGCAGTAGTCTGATGTTCTGTATGACTGTTGATTCAGTCTTTGTTCCATTCATCTAAATAATGGATCGTTTTAAGTATGCTTGCAAGCTTTTTGTATTTCACAGAAATATTCCTCAAGGGTGCTTACTGACAAAGAATAAATTAAGCTAGTGACTCAAAATGGAGTGAGAACACAGTATCTGTGAATGGGCATAACACATCTGGTGAAAATATGCTACAGCTAGAAATGTCAATAGTCCTTTTTAAATATGTATTTTCTTAAGCGTAGTCTAGAATTAACATATACATCCACCAATTAGCCATCTACCTGTAGGTACAACATCAAGGGCAAGAATGAATTAAAAACTGGCAGTTGATATTTAAAGTATTATAAACTGTTGTGTCCTTTTACATTAAGAAAGAAAAAGGGGTTGGGGGTGGGAAAAATGTCTTTATATTCTAGGAGTCACTTATTCTGCTAAACCAGAGCCCTGATGAAGAAGTCTCTGAAAAATAATGGGGCTGTCAGCTCTCCAGAAAGAATGTTCCACCTCTGTGGCTTTGATGTGGGCTTTAATAAAGGGTGTGCAACAGGAGAGATGTCACTCATAGTGACAAAGGACTTCCTAGTGTCACCCCTCTTTCGGAAATCTTGCCAGAAACACGTGCAAATTGCTTTGCTAGTCTTTTACTGAGTCTGCTCATAGGTTGTCAGCTTTTTCAGCACAGGATGTTTCATAGAAGTCCTAAATTTCACAAATCAGCCTGGTGAACCGAAAGTTGTAAAACTAATTACATAAAGGAAGACTCTAGGATTAGTCTTTAAACCCTTAGTTTAATTGTTACATGGTATACTATGAGAGATTTACAGATGGCATGTGTTATAGCAAGATTTAAACCAAATAAGGACACAAGTCCCAGTGAATGGAAGCAATAATATCCAAGAAGTTCTTGTTTAAATCGGAACAAACTGGACCTGATATGGTGCTGTCTTCTCCCACACTGCCACTGTACCCACTACAGTACAGAGTCAAAAGCATCTCTCCAGAGCTGCAGAAATTATTCAGCTATTCTACACTGAAAGATGAGAGGGTCTAATAAGTTGTTAATATCCAGAGTACCTATAGATCACAGAGGGACTGACAGGTGGAGGATCCTCTTTTCTGAAGCCTTGCTCACTCTGGCAAACCATGAATTTGGGGATGGACACCAATGTTCACCAAAAGTGAATACTTGGTCATGGCACTGAAAGCCACGCTCCACTTACAGGTAACTCCTCCTACCTCAGGGTTACAGCACAATGGGACACGTCTCAAAGATCCAATGCTCTTGCAAATTAAATTTCTGCATTTCAGATCCATGCACCCCAATGTGTTATAAAGATCAGATGGTACAACAACCACTCACATAATAGAATGTATTTATGAAATGCTAGTGAAATTCATAGATTCCCAGCACAAGAGGGGAAGACAAAACATGTTTAGTGCTTAGGAAGTTGTTAACTATTTGGGTTGGGTGGCAGGATTCTTCTGGCACTTTGCATTCTGTGTGTGTAAAAGTTGATTCAACCCCAGAAATGTTTAATGCTATTTAACATGAGATACAAATACTAAGTTGTGAGCCTTTGAAAGATGAGTAAGACAGGAAGAAGAAGGGGTGGAAAGTGAAGGGAAAAGAAGACAAAAGAAAATGGCAAAGCTGGAAGATTTTTTTTTTCATTTGCTATGGAGAGCAAAGCAGAGAAAAACTGCAGGAATGCTCACTTGCCAAATGACCTGTTGTAAGAAGATATCAGGAGTAAGACTTCAATGGTCCATGCAGGTCCCATCCAATTCAGGATATTCTATGATCTTCAAATCTATAACTTAATCTAGATATTTTGGATCATCAACATATTTGGCAGCCATACAGCCCATTAGCACCAATAGACTGGATTTCTTGTGTCTGGGCTAATTTCTGGGAAAATGAAATGCCCTGATCCATCTTACACCTCCAGGCTGGAATAACCCAGGGTGCTGAGGCTGGTTGTCATGGTCTGCCTACGAAGCAATCTAGTCTGCATAGAATTTCAAGGGGTGTGGTGAAAATCACAAAAAATCCTATCTCTAACACTTTTATTTTGCTCTAAGGCAAATTGTTTGCAAAAACTTTCCTTTTGATTCCTGTTATCCAAATAACTCCAGCTTAAATTGGAACTCAACTATTAATCTGATAATGACATGGCTGAGACAAATTCTCTGACAATTGATCTCAAATGACATACAAGGCTTTACTTTACCTCATTGTCTGCATTCCTTTCCAGCTAGGAGTTCTGTCAGTATTTAACACACACAAAACCCTCAAATATAAGTATTAAGATGATTACTATGTACCTGGAAATATCCTTTAATTTTAATTTTGTTTTATTTTATTTTTAGCTTCAAAGCTTCCCCAGGAATGAACACCTGTCTTTCACAGCATTACAAGAAATAGTCGGGTACCTCAGATGCTTTGTTGTGTCAAGTCCTCTAATAGGGACACTGTGAGTATAAGTCACATTTTAATTAATGATCAAAGCAAAGGACACCTGTAAATTTTGGTTCAGTTTCTTCAGTTCTTTGATATCAGGTTTATCCATTAGAAAAGGACTCCTTTGATGCATATCCTGCTGACATAAGGTATCTTTCATGCCTAGATGCCATGGTGACTGGAGCTTTACAAATACTGAATTGAACAAGGTGAACAGACTACTATGTTTTTGCCCCATTACGTCTATCAGTTAAAATCTTATCTCTAAAAGCAGCAAAACTCACCATCCTGGGCAGTCTGCTTTTATTCCCATGACTCTAATTTCTACTCAAGACTTTAGAAGGTGCCATTAGGAAGTCTTGTTGGGGTCTGGCCCTGAGAGATAGTGACAGATTTGTGTAAGCCTTGAAGCCTGTTCACCACCCAAACAAGCATGAAGATGCTGTTGGGGAAGGAAGGGACAAGATACTGCCAGCCCCTGAAATGCCTCCCCTGCATTTCCACTGCAAAAAAACCCAAAAAAAAAACAAACTGGTGGGACTCCCCAGCTCAAGTCTCCATTCATTCCCGGGGGAACCAAGAGGGGTAAAGTAGCAGCTCAGCCCCTGTAGCCAGTGTAAACAGTGCACACAGCATGGGAGGGACAAACCCTGAATTTCATGGAGGTGGCAACACAACCTCTGAGCAGGGTCGACACAGAACCCTCTCTCAGGCCTTCAAATATTGAGGCAGGGGAGGCAAAGGGCGACTGGTCCTTGTGAAATAATAATAACAGAAATATCACACAGCTTCACCTAAAAGATTAGTTCAAATGTTATTGATAATTTTTCATGGGGCTTTCTTACCCAAAAAGGTGGCATGTGGCAGAGATCTGTGTGACATGCAGTGTTGAGGCCAGATCACATCAGCAGCACAGCTACCCAAATAAAGCCCGAGTCAAACCTCTTGCCCCGAAAATACCTAAGTCCTGTATGTAAGAAGTCCTACAGTTCCAAAAATGTTCAGCATTTTAGGTGCCTGACTTTTAGAAAGCCTATTTTAATCTATGTTTAAACACTGGGAGAAGGTCATGCAATGATTTAAAATGTATACTTATTGATGGCAATAATATGGATCCTTTGCCCAACTTTGCCTAGCCAAAACCAGGTAAATAGCCTAAATAAGTTATTCAGGTTTCCTCTACGGGGAAACATGAGCAACAGATACCTCTATAGTGCAATGCCATCTGTCATGGGAAATGATTCATGCTCCAGAACTGCCTGACTTTATACAGCTGGATCTATTTTGCCTGCATTTAGCTCTCATCTATTTCTTTAAACTGAGTTTTTTGTTGAGTAAAATGTTTATCTTCTAGAAAGAAGTTATTTTTGTTTGCTTTCCTACATGAAAACAAATGTGTAAATTTTTAGTAGAGAAAATCTTTGACTAATGTGATAGCAAATCCATCAAAATAGCTTCACACAAAATGACTCCTGGAAAGACAAAGATTTCCAGAAATACTCCCTCCCACATCATGAAGATTTTATAAGCTGTTTTGAAGGATCTGGAGGGTCAAAGCGAAATATTAAATTCTCAGAAACTGCACTGTGAAATCAAACATAAAGCATTTGATTATTTTGGTGTCAGAAAACCATCAAATCAGACCTGAAGAAATAAAGGAACACCGTATGCCTTAGACATCATCTACTTGGCTATACATATGTCTCTGCCTACAAGGGAAGGAAAGAATGTACTTAAAAAGGAATTGAGGATAGAAATAAAAACTGAAATATGTCTCTACATGCCACGTTTGGGAGAGTGGAAAATAACCTTGCAATATGTCTTTAGAAAATATTTTCTGCATTCTCTTCCCTTAACTGAAAGATATAGGATTGAACATTTCTGTGTCTAAACCCTCCCTCCCTCAGTATCTCAAGGCTTTACAGTTATCATTTACCTTGCCTATATCCCTGTGAATGTAAGAAAATACCATTATCCTTCTTTTAGGATGGGGAGCTGTTACACAGGAAAGATTTCAGCATCTTCCTTGAAGTAACAAAAAAGTCTGAAGCTAAGTCAGGAGTTGAGCCCTGCTCTGTTGCATCGCAATCCAGTAACCTACTCACTAGATCATAATTTCTATTAATCTTACCCTATCCTGATTTGCATAGCCAATAAATTGTGCCTGCTCTTTTGCCAGAGCCTCCAGTAATGTTTTGCATTGTTACTGTCACTAGTCCAGCAGACTACAGACAACACTTTGTAGATATTACTTCTTTTGTTGGTAAAGTTGCACCTCTCACCAGAGTGGGCTTAATACCTAATATAAAGCAGTTCAGGAATTTTTCCATTAATCTTTTGGAAAATATGATTTGTTATAACCAACATTTTCCTTACTGTCTTGCCATGTTCAACACAAGATTTCTTCATAGGCATTTTAGAACTTTAAGAAGAAATACTTTTTCAGAGAGATTGCTTGATTCAGCAGGTGCTGGTTAGAGCACCCTCCCAGGGTGCAATAGGCTTGGTTTTTATCCCTGGCCTGCCTCATACATAGAAAGTAGGTTTTGCAGCCTCCATGAGCTACTGGCAGTTTTGGCATGAGGGTCTCCTACTTCTGAGTAAAAATTCTGACAATATTCAGGCTTTTCAAAGGAAAATAAAGAAATGTTTCCAAATATTAGAAACTAATTAGCGGATGGATAAAGTGCTGACTAAAACAGTTCCCTTATCTATGCCTCCACAATGAAGCAGGTTTAATCTTGGTCTGTAAAACATTTAATTTGGGCTTAAATATTTCTTCTTCAGGGAGAGTAATAGTGTTAGTAAAGACATCCATACTGTCAATTTGATATATTCTGTTTTGCTGAAAACCCTGTATCTTTTAATTTTCTGCACTGTATATATGATGGTCCATACCCAGGCTCTGATTTGTAGAAACCAACTAGTTATTTTGGCCACAAAAACCGAGGCAGGGAAGAGCAATTACTTTGCTGCAGGGTTGCTCACTACCAGCAGCAAAGATACCATTGTGCCAAGCTTCTTTTCCCCTGCGCAGTACAGAAGGAGCCAGTCCTTCAACAGTATCCCAGCAAGATTCCCAGTCCTCACTCCTCACCTCGCGCTCAGAGATCACTGCCTCAGCAGCCTCCTGCAAAATCCCTGCTGTTAAATCAGAGGCTGACAAGCAGCTCTCTGGCTGTTCAGCTACCTGGCTTACTGGCTCTCAATCAAAACAAAACAAAACAAAACAAAATAAATAAAAAAAAAACCACACCAAAAAAAAAAAAAAGCCAAGATTTATCACAGGAGAGAATGGGAGCATGGTCCCAGAAGACCCTCAGATATTTAGATATTTTGTGGAGACCACAAAGGAGCATAAATAAACCCAGCAACAGTATTTCTCTCTGGGAAGCATAGGAGTAACTCAGAGGCAAGGGCTCAGCTCCCTGCTGTGTTGCAGGCACCATGGATGACCTCGCCTCATCTGCAACGTGTACACAAACATTATTCCACCCAGACTGACAGCAGCCTCTGTACAGCTTCAAGCGGTGTGTTTGCACAGATGAGGTTCAACCCCTGGAGGGTGCCTCTAGCTGTGTCTGCTGTCCCAAACTATGAGGAGCAAGCATGAATTCGTGATCTGGGTCTGGAAATTAATGGATAGTCTAAACGAATCTCAGGCAAAAAATTAGCTTTTAAGGGGTTTTCTTCTGAAATAAAGAATTCCCCAATTTGGAAGGAGGGGAGCATAAGGACTGGAGATAGCCGTTTAGGAGTTCTTTCTTGTTAATTGTTTTAGTGAACTAGTTGTGACTCTCTCATGAAGCAAGACAGACCTGACAGACATGCAGTTTATCAGCCACGCCTTAGATAATGAAAGAGGTGTTGTTAATTGAAACAAAATGATTTCTCAGAACATGAATATCCTCAGAAGATTTGTATCTGCCCTTCATTGATCTAGGTAGGGAGGCAGAGCTGAGCAGCACTGCACTTACCTCTGCACTTCCAGTGGAAGCAGAGGTACTGATGTAAATGTCTACATTGGATCACAGCAATGGGTTAATATGTGCAACTGCACTGAAAAAAAAAATTCTGTAGTGAAAGCAGAGGTGCTAGTAATATAGTTTAAACTTCTGCCCCACATTGTCTTCAGCAGTCAAAATCTACTACATTTTGTCAAGAAATTGTGCACTGACTTTTCCAACACAAAAAGTAAATACCAGTGTATATGTGCCACCTCAACCATGAGGTGCCCTCCCCACCTTTGTGTCAGCATCATACAGAGAAATGGACTGGACAAATACTCACCGGGAACACACTGTTGATTCAATAATTCAAAATCCATCTGATCTTGCTCCTGCATGGGCAAAGGACAAGCACAGAACTGCAGTGTCTACAAGACCAACAGCACTCCCTGTTTTCCAGCTCCCTTAATCCTGATTTCTGGCAGCACACTGTGCACTGGTTGTTGCATCTGCCCTCCCTCATGGGACATCCTGCATGGCTGGATCTTCCCCCAGATTTGCAAGCAGAACAATAACAGCTGGGAAGGGGGGAAGGGTCTGTATTTCCCTTGTTTTACTTGAAGAATCTTGGGAAATTCAGTGGCATAGCTTTTACAGACAGTGAAAGTCCAGAAGGATGGCTCAAGTCTTCAATCATATGTTTCAATGCACATCTCATTAAGAAAAATAGGCCTTCAAATGTCAACCATCCATCTCTGACCTTTCGAATTATAATGTTATTTATAAATATCCATGTCATTCCTACTAGCAGGATAAAATTTTAGTTAGCTTAAGCTGAAAATTAACAGGAACTTCAGTCCTAAAATAAAGAAAAAAAGATTAAATACATTCCCAAATATCTGAAATATAAGAGATTCCTGAGATTGTCTCAGAGAGACGTGTTACACAATCCAGAAGTGTTATACTATCCAGAAGGGCTGATATTCAGCCTATATCCTGTCTCAAAGTTGTTTCCTGAAGCCATTTCTGAAAATAGTTCTGCCACAGACATTACACAATGGGCAACTGTGGTACTGCAGCTCGCTAAATATGAATCAACTGGACAGCAGCCCTTTTGCATTCTTGGTGAGGTGCTGCTTTGCTGCCTTCTTTGTCAGAAAGTGAAAATCACCTGTAGTATGGGACGCAAAGATGTATGGTTTTTTAATGCCAGGCTGGTCCTTTCCAGAGGGCTGGAATCATGTGTCAAAACTTTCTATATCGGTGAAGAAAATAGGTTTTTTTCCTGTCTCCTAAGTATGACACTGGGAGTACCTTCATATTAGCCCTTCCATTTTTCCTTTTTTTTTAGTCCTCTCCATTTATATCAAAATTCTAATTTTTCAACAGTAAAACTGAGTATAGCTAATAAGACAGAGATCCAGGAGAAAGAGTTTTACATAAGTGTCATTGAAATATAGTGCAGACTATGATCTGAAACTGTAAAGGTCAATCTTTAAATAGCCAGGTCTCTTGGGATCTGACCTATCCAAGAGCATTTTAGCTTTGACTGGACTTTCTTGTTCAAATTCAGTTCTCTGGAAATAGTGCTGTGTCCAAGAGTACATCAGCAGGGCAGGGCTATTCTTAGAAAAACAAGTCAAAATCTGCTTGTCTCAATACTCCTCACATTGTCACCAAAACCAAGGACTGCAGCTGTGGATGCTGTTTCCATTGTGCAGTACTGCATCACAGCTGGCATTTCATTCTCTACACCCTATGATTTAGTCTAACCACATTCAAGACAGGAGGAAGTAATACAATTCCCTGAGCCCTCCCACTCTCAAAACACATAAGTTTTTATCCTGCATCAAACACTTGAAACACTGAAGCTGGTAGTTGGCCACCAATTTTCCCACTGCCCACAGAAATAGTTTCTTGTTAACCCTGACTTAGATCCCTCCAGGTCCTGATAAAATCTGGGAACGGAAAGAATGTGCAGGAGGTGAGAGATGAGTGTGCAGGAGGTGAGAGAACAAAGAAGGTAGGGAAGTGGCACAAAAAATGTTTAGGGTCTCAAGACTTTGAAAGTAGAGGATGCAGCAAGTGAGCAGCTCTAGGGGTCCCAGGTCACTTGTACAGAGCAGCAGGGAACAGTGTGGTTTTCTAAAATTGACATTAGGGCAGTGAGACGTAGAAGAGACCACAGGGTTGTAGAGTTTTGCTGGGGAAAGGAAGGGGAGGTTGAAGTCCAGTCCTAGTTTCTTCTCCCAACATCACAGGTGTGCCTAAGGAGTGGTGTTGACAAGGTAAATGCAGCACAGCACATGGATGAGCTATATTTTTTCCCAGGCAGATTGTGGACTTAATTGCCCAGAAAATCATCCCAAAGTTCTCTGGACTGTTCACATCTCAAGCTGTAATACTGAATGGCCCTTTTGCAGCTTCAGCCTGAAGGTCATTCATGAAGTCAGCTGATCATGTTGAAGATGAGGAGTGTCTGACTTCCACATCTGTATCTTATTCCACTGCACAGCCTCTATAGCCCTGACAGAAGGAAATAAAAAGACTGTGTCATTGCAAAGCAGGATGCTTTGGTTTGTTCTTATGACTAGCATTTAATCCATAGATTTTTTAATATCTGTTATTGTTTTGGATTAACTCAGAGCCGACATGCAAAATACTCATTTCCAGGGAGTCACTTTGGGCACATGGCTGACTCTTCTGAAAAAGATATAAATTTTTTTCAAGGTTGAGTTTATATCTAATAAGTCCTTGGTAGTGTGTTTAATATGCATTCTTTATAAAACTTGCCCTTAGCTGCTAGTTTGTTCATAAATATACAGAGAAATAATGCATACGTAGTCCACGTGACCTAGAAGCCTTTTAAGTCAGTTTTGGAAGGGGACCAGTGTTATCACAGTGACGTGTTCCAAAGGAATTAAGTCCCCAAAATTGTCACCATGGTCCAGCCATTATCAGAGAGAATATAAATATGGCCCCATAAAAATTGCTACTTCATTGTTGTCACAGTAAGAAAAATCCAGAAACCCATTTTGCAAAATTGTAAGTCACACAAAAAGATTTAAGGGTAATGAGTGTTTTCTTGACCTTTATTCAAGACTAAGACTTACTCAGCAATTGTCATTGCTATTAAACCTGCAAAATCTGAAGATTTGCATAATTTTAAAATAAATTAATCAAAAAGCTTGATGCTTTTGAAATCACAAAAATAGTCACAATTGCTACTATGCTTGGCTTGGGTGCGCAAGAACAGTGAAAAGATAACTACTGATATAGCCATGTTGACTAAAGCAGAAGATAAGGAGCACTGATAGAGATAACTTACTCCAGAGTGTTGTGAGAACTATCCTGATGTCTCCTGACTCTTACTTAATGTGCAAACCACTGAACCTCACTTTTTCGCAAACCTATAGCTTTAAATTCTCTGCTCATTTTAGAAGAACATAAAAACTCTATAAAATCATAGAGAATAAAGCAAATGTCAAGGTTTCCAGGAAAGTACCTCAAAGCATTTTATATTACCTCAGAGGGGAAACATTCTTAATGTCAAACAAGCAAGCTTTCTGTTGCCAGTGAATTTCTGTTTGACCATATCTGAAGTAGAAGGGTTTTGCTGTAGTTACAAACCTGAATGCATTTCCAGTGGCTTGCAGTAAACTGAAAATTGTCCCTCAGTTCTCCAGCCTAGCACAGCAGTATGACACTGACATGCCTTAAAACTATTTGTTTTAAGGTATATGTCTATAGACATATACCTTAAATAGACTATATAACAGACTATATGTCTATTTTTTAAATACGACACTTTATAAAGCAGTTCTCAAATCTTCTGGTAGTGACATTTCAAAAATGAACAGAATATAGTCTAACACAAGGCCAACACAAAGGAAGGTCATCTTGGAGAGCCCTACGTTTCCCATGATGGCAGCAGGAAATTCACTGTTCCTCCTGTCCATTCAGGATTGCTCAGCCACAGCCACAAGCCGCTCACTTAGCTGTGTGCCAGGACAGCGCAGCTGCAAAAGCAAATGGGAAGCTCAGCCAAGACACTCTTCACAGGGCATTGAGACATATTTTAGACTCAGGAGTGTGGCCTTTTAGACCAGACAAAACACAGAGACAGCCTTTGCACACAGTGGCCAGAAGCACACTCTGAAGGTTCCTTGGTACAGCAGATGATGGAAAGTAAACAAAACATTGAAAATATCATCAATGCATCATGACTTCTTCTGATTATGATAGTTTGTATTAGTTAATGTTATGTATGAAGTTAATGTTAATGTTATGTATGAAGTATAACTGGGACCTGAAGAAGATCGGAGTTGCATTATTCAGCTTGCCATTCAATCAGGCACATACAAATATAAGAAAAAGAAAGCACTAAAATCTCGTGTGATTTTTTCTATGGCTTTAACTCTCAGTTTGAGAAGGATTCTATTTTAATTGCATACTAGGGAAGCAGTATTGTGGTGGAATTTCCAGAGTTTATGAATGGGACCATGGTTGTTCACTGTACCCAGCAAGATGGAAGGACCCTTCAGGTCCCCTTGCCCAGGTCAGTTCAGCATAGTCACCATCCCCATTCCTCTTCTCCTTCACCTTCACATGATGTCTGATCTCTCTGGAAATTTTTTGTTTCCCTACCTCTTGTTTCTCCTTAAACTCACAATCAGTTATTCTCCCATACACATTTTCACCCATTTTAAGCTATCACAGACACCAAGAACTGATTTATTTGAGGCACAGTTTTACTTCTCCAGAAGAAATCTGATTCTCAACAAACAATTTGTAGTGATGGTTTACTGCAAGTGACATAGTACCAAAAAGCCATATACCATAACATGGAAAGCAATTTGTCTCCTTATGATAAACTATCTTAATACATTCTTACTGTCATAGATTGATTAGGTTTGAATGTAAAAACAAGCTGGTATGAAAAAAGGGGTATTGAAGATTTCAAGACCTTATAAAGCCTAATAAAAATTTTTACTTATCCCAGTTTGTTCTAGTAATGTTAGTGAAGGGTAATTGAGTATAACGACTTAAACATGATCTGTCTCCTTTCTTATAATCACCTTGACCTAGAAGACTGGGCAAGACCCAAGCTGCACATGATGCAGAATATGGACTAAAGAAAATATCTCTAAATAAGACTTCCTGTTAATTTCTCTAAATCCAGTTCTAAGGAGTTAAACAAATTAGGTGCCAATCCCTGCAGATTCAAAGATAATAAACAATCAGCTGTATATTTCAAGACAGAATTTTAAAATCAATATGCATGTTGACTTTATCCTCCCTAATAAGTTAACATCAAAACAATCTTTCTCATAGAAACACTGCTGAATCACTGACTTCAGAGAACATTTAAATCTTCTGACAGGAACATAATATGCTTCCCTAAAATTATTTAGTTAAAACAAGCCAAGTGATAATAAATACCACAAAATTTCCAATTTTTGCTATGATTCATGTTCATCATCTTTTCAGGGCTTTTTTTTCCCCCAGAGAAAGCCAAGAGTAGGAAAAGCCAAGATATTATTTCAATTATATAAGTGAATCTATCAGATCAGATGCCAAAATATCCTGCTATGGACACACTGCCTGTTGCTCACACTAAAAATAAGTATCTTGATATGCGTTTCAAGTCCAGGACTTACTGAATATCCATCAGGCAGTTTTCCCAAAATCTGATCATACTGTGTGCTTAGGGCACTGAACTTGTTTGCAGGTATCCTCTGGGAAAAAACTTCTGCATCATGACTCTGATCTTGCTTTACAAGCTCAGTGTGACTGAACAATAGAATTGAAACAGTGGGGTGTGTATTTTGAAACCTTGCCAGGGAGGCTCACAAGAATATTTTAAAATGGACAAGCAACATCATCTAACTTTCAGGTCAAGAACCTTTTTCTCTTTCTTCAGGCTTCTTCAGGAACTAGTCTTTATCTTTTTTCCTTCAGGTTCAGGGTTTGGGGAATACTTAGGGAATGTGCATAGTTCCTGCTGTCACACTGATGCTTCAGAATAAGATATATTTTATGTAAGTGTAGGCATATACATGAACATAAAAATATATGGGTTAATCTTGCATGTTATACATACTCTTTAAATCCTCAGCCTGTGACACATGCAGCTTTCTGTAGGCATGAGCAAATGCTTCATTACAAACCATGTTAAACTTTGTCCCTTCTTCTAGAAAACACAAGAGTTCAAATAAGCCCTGCAAACACAGAGCACCACTAACTCAATCTGTTAGCGTGATGTCACATTTATCTGATGTCACCATGCATCTCCTTCAGTGTTTAACCTGTCAGGTCTCCAGGATGGAGTGTGTCTGGATGTCCTGTGACAAGCACTCTGTGCAGCAAGTCTCTGCAGCATCCTGCTGCTGGCAGGTGCTGTGATACACAGTAGCACTACCTTTCTTTTCTACTGGGTGCCTCCATGGGACACAGGATGGCATTCACTCGTGTCCTGTTACTCTCTAGACACAGTCTTGAGTTGTTAACACACCCAAAAGATTAAGTTCCACATCTCATTTTCTTTTCCTAGGATAGGCTGACGTCATAACTTTCTCAGTGGCATGAGGTTAGCTTGCATCACCAATAGATCTTTTCTCAGTCAGTGACCCGTTGCATTTGGCAACTCTCACTTACTATCACTGTGTGCTGCCCCAGATAGCCCAAGTCCTGCTAATCACACAGTGATTCATGTAGAGGAGGTGCTCCATTTGTAAAGAGAAGAGACCTTCATTTGCTGAAGAGAAGAGGTACTGTCCAAAACCAGCAATGTGATGATTGCTCTGGACACACTATCATTTATGACTGCAAGTGCCAGCTTTCCCAAGTGAGTGACAGCACATTCTTTTGATCCTTGCTGTTACACTAGATAACTCCCGGATATTCTACCTGCACTCCACAAAACTCTTAATTATATATTCAAACATAGAATCCAATAAAATAAGGTGTCAGGATATCTTTGGTTCCATTTATCCTGTAATACATGCTGAAAATATTTCTTCTTCCTTCTATTATTACACAGGTTCAACTCGTTTTTTGAAATCTATTCCTTCATTCAAAATAATAGATACTGGGGGTGGTGGTTGCAAAAGCTAATTACTCCCAATTGTCTATAAAATATTAGGTGGAATAAATGTTTGTGCCTACCTATTTAAGACCACGCTTCTACATGTTTTACAATGCACTAGTATGTGCAATGCTGAGAGACAGTCACGGTCACCAAGGTCAGCTTCATTTCACTGCAGGATTTCCTGCATTTCTCATTAGATTTAAAATAGCTCGTGATACTATGATTTCCATTGGAAATACTGACCTGTGGCCTATGCACAAAGTATTTTTTTCCAGGGTTGTGTGAATATCAGCTGTTCTTAAAAAAGAAGGTAGCTGGTGTCACTACTAAAGGAAAATTCTTAAGAGCAAGAAGAAAATTTAACTGGAATAAGAGAGGAAAGGAAAGGAAGAAGGAGGGAATGCAGCTAGCTCTGACATGGCTTGCTCCTAGGGCTCAGCTGGGGATTATGGCTGTCTCTGGGCTGCACTGTGGGACGTGAAGCGCTCCAGCCGCGTTCGCACAGCAAGAGCCCATCCTGCTCCGCTGCTGACACCCGGCACCCCAAGCGGAGGCAGAACTCGTGCTGTGCTGACCCAGCCGTGACTCTGATCTTCCCACTTCAAAGGAGGAGGACTCCTGCAGAAGGCAGCCTGAGATTCCTAAACTGTTTTTCACACAACAGATGAGCAGCTTTTGATAAACCAGAACACACAGTATAATTAGGCCTCAAACAGCATAGACTAATTACAAGCACAGAATTATGCACATTCCTAATGAGAGTGCTGGAAAGGGGCACAGGGAGAGGAACTCTAGCAAGCACAGGCAATCTTCAGCAACCACAGTCACGGTGCAGAGGAGCTGTGCCTGGAGATGTGGTGCCGCAGGGGAAAGGATGCTGAGGAAGACCAGGACAACCAAGCTATTCAAAACAAAATTTTACAGTGTTTAGGCATTGCTGCCACCAGGAACAGGCAAGAGGGAAGGTGACCCACAACATCAGGCAGTGGAGGCAACAGAGGATCCAGCGCTTTCCAGCTTCATCTGCAGGAGGTGGCAGGAGTGAGTGCACTTGAGGATATAGGCAAGGCACCTTCAGGGCAGCCTTTGTCAACAGATACTTTCTCCTGAGGCCATCTCTGTGTTTGCCAGGCACACCACAGAGCCAGCTTGTCCCTGGAAATCAAAGTTTGGGGCCTGTGGAGGCCTGTGCACAGGCACAAGAAAGATGTATTCAAGGTTGTTCGTATTCACCAATTCTTGACAGCTTTCACTGTGGCTTTAGTTCACATACTGACCAGCACTGAATATCAGCTCAAGCGGAGGCTCTCGGATGGGTTCCAGAGTTGGACAGGGACCCTTGGAAACATCCCAGCATATCAACTGTAGAACAAAAAAGGTGAAGATCAGCAAAAATTGACCTGATCATAAAGTTTATTCCCCAGAATCTCTGTGAGTAGTGTTACTCCATGCAGATTGGGCTGCTCAGAGGGATCCACCTTGTATCAGGAAAACTCTAATGGTCTCAAAACCATTTATCCAGCATAAGACATTGCTGTGACCCTTTTATCACACCTGCCCCCTGTACTGGTGCCTGGGGTTACCACCAGAAAGCCTTTTTCCCCAACCATTCAACACTTTCAGGTCCAGAACTAAAACTGGTATTTCAGCTTGCTCTCAGCCTTTCTCTCTTCCTTGCTTACCCAAAAACCCGCTTTTCTGAAAGTCCATTTGCAGCCCATCCTGTGGTCAGCCAAGTGTATCTCACTCCAGCAGTGGTATAAATCCAACATGTAAATGTGTGAGCTTTGTTACCTCCTGTTATAACCCTCAGAAGTGGGTTTATCCACACAATGTGAGGAATGAAACACAAAAACACCCATGGAGAAGATGGAGATCAAAGTTAGTAGTAGATTATCAGATTTTACAAAGACTGTAGTTCTGAAATATATAGGGAAATAATCACCTCTGTGTTTTAATAGAGGACGTGTAGGTTGAGACTATAATTCAGGAAATCCCGTGTTACACGGCATATCTGGCAATCATAATGCTATTCTAGGAAAAGCAAATTTTATGCTTGAGCGTACCACTGAATTCTTCTGTGATGCTGAGTAAGTCGCTCTGAGCAGATTTTCCCTCATCCTGTGTTCCTTGATTTTGCATCCTTCCCATTCCCCTCAGGTTGCCTCAATCTCTTCATTGCTAGGGCACCAGAAGGAAAAGCAGCAGGAGCAGAGGATATTAGACCCTGCTATTAGATGCTGTGCCATAGCCATACATGGTAACAGGAGGAGAAATTACAGGGAAAGTTACGTTCATCTCCTACAGCCTTGGGACAGAGGATGCCCAGTGCAGATGGTATCTTCGGAAACCTAAGTGCCAACTTCTGCCAGGTCACTGCTGAGCAAATAAGAAATAAGATTTCAAGAAGCACATAATTCAGCCAAATCTGGGACCTCTTCACAGATAGGAAGAAAAATGCACACTATTTGTGATGAAATTTCCAAAAGACCTGAGGCTGAAGTCCCTACTCTCCATGGAAAACACAAGTGTGCTCAGGCCATTTAATGCAAGTAACTGAAAAATGGAGTCCCGCAACGGAAAACCTTAAATAAAAGAGGCTTTTATTTGCCTTGCTTATAATAGTTATATCAAAAGAGTGACCTTATGCGGTGCTTATAATTTGTACTTAAAATTGTGGTCAGTTTTTAAGTTACATTAATTTGGGGGGGGGGGTGGGGCAGATAAATCTTTTCTGTGAAGTAGTGAAGTAACTTACACAAGATGCCATGTGAGGTTGATGACAAAACCAGACACAGGAATGATAACTGGAATCCTGCACTTAAGAAATATAATGAAGTTCTGCCACTGGTTTCCTCAGGATCAGCCTTTCTACACATGGTGGCACATTAATAGCCCAGATTAGTTTTGCCCATCCGTGTAATACTAATTCTCACACGAAATGCAAAGATTTTTTCTTTTTTATCAGTACTTTTCTGTTCAAGATCACTTGTGGTAAATAATGTTTATCCTTAACAGAAATGTCAAAGGGCATTTAAGTATGTGCAATTATTCCAACTGGCATTTGACCAAGTCACTGCAGTCAATGTCCCACTTTCGCCATGGAAAGACATTTCTCTCTATTTAATTCTGTGTCTGATAAATCCAAATCAGAGGAACTAGCTAAACCATTAAGGAAATGCAAAACAAAACCTTGATTTTACCTGTATAAAAAGGAATCTGCTGCATTTTCAATACATGCAAATGTTTTTCTTGAATTTAAAGGGATGACATTCTCTTTTTTTGATGGAATTTGTGTGAGATTCTCAAAGAAATTCTTTTTGCATGGAAAGTCCATGGTACTACTACTTTGGCAAGGAACCAGAAGGTCATTCTGTTTTGAACTTTACCTGCTCCAGAGCCTATTAAATAACAGTTAAGCTCTATTCATGGCCGGTTAAAATCTTGTACTTGGTCAGAAAGTCTCTTTCACAATAAGACAAAAAAAAAAGTATAATAATTCCTCATGAAGTAGTGAAATACCTCTAGTAGTGAAATACCTCTTGCTTGCACTCTTGGAACTTGTGGGTACCTTGAAAATACTTAGTAAATGCCTTGTAGACAAATCTGTCCAACATCCAAGTGTTTGCTCGTGTATGTGATACACATGCAAAGCAAAGCTTTAAAAGATACAGCCAAGACTGCTGCAAGGTGCCCTCTCCAGACCCCACAGCCCTTTTTGATCTCTCTTACTGCTGCCACAGAGCCAGAAATCCAAGTCTGGCCTCACCCATGAGAGAAGGCAGAGGGCTCAGTATGGAGCTCTGGGGAGAACCATACTGAATACCTGGATATTGGCACTCTCCTCCCAGTGCCAGGGACCTGTTCAGGAAGAGGCACTTGGCACAAACTCTCTCTCCAGCAATACGACTCCAGCGTAATAATTGCAGAGAGGATCTTCTAGCAGGGAATCACTGGGGTGGCCCCAAGGACAAGATTGTCCTGAGGCACCTCCCATCCAGACTTACAGCTTGCAGGAGTGTCCTATGGCCTGAGTCACCCAGGAAGTCCTGCAGGCACTCATGAATGTCATTTGAGAAGCAATGCTAGCTCCTTAAAGAAGGGAAGGCTAAATGAAGTAAACAGTAACTCTCATGAGTCTAAGTTGTTTAAATAAGCTTGAGAAATATATTTTTAATGGCACTGAAATGAAATTTGAATAATTTTCTGTATTTGAATATCTTGATGTATCCTGGAAGATATAATAAATGCTTTTACATGTATCTGAGTTATTCTTTGATGCTGTGTGAGGAAAAAGAACAGATTAGCACTATGAGGGTTAAATAAGAGAACATACTATAAAAAAAAATTGGAAGTCGCTAATTTCAGAACCATTTTATTGGTCTTCCCTATAAGATCCTGACATCAAGACAAAAAAATGGCAAAATCAAAGAACAGGTTTTTTTCCTTTCTAGTTCAAGGTCATTTTAAAACAAAAGAGACAATGTTCAGAAGCAAATATTTCAGGAGGAAAGGACTTTTTCTTTGATATAAACATATCTGACAGTGTTAGGAAGTAAATCCTGTTGCTGCTTTGGCAGAAAGTGTTCTCCATCTTTGCTGAAGAGCCCAATTTAAATTTTCATGGCCTTTGCAGCTTGTGCTCTTCCAAGGAAGTCCATCCTATTATCTCACACTACTTAAGAGGACCTGCACTCTCTGCATAGCAAAGTTCTTTGTGGGCTTATGAAGATAAACTCTTTGCCTGATTTTATTAAATGCAGAATTTTCACTCAGGAAAGATATAATTGTTGCACAATGATCAAACATTATGAAGCTATTTGCAGAAAAAAAACCTCAGCAGAGACCATGGGAAGATTATGTAAATAATTTATTTTAAGATAAGTCAGCTAATGTTATGACTAAGATCAATGGGGAAAATATGATTTTAAAAGAGTAAGATGACTAGAGTCAAGAAGGAAATAGCATATTTTTATACATATAATAAGTGATAACGTTAATTGATCTAATCATGATAATAATATACCAGGTTTTACAAAGACCATATTATGTTTTGGAATGCTAAAGGAGTTATGCTACATTGCTTTTTATTATCCAGAGAAGACACAGACTTGTAGAGGTTGGAGGAGATTTGAGAAGGTCTCTAGTTCAACCTCCTGTTCAAAGCAGGGTCAAGACTGAATTCAGATCCGTCTGCTCAGGGCTATGTCAGCTGTCTGTAAACCTCAGAAGATCAAAGATAAGGTGATGTATCTCCCAGCCCTAGCCTCTACCCCCTGCCCCCTCCACCTTTTAACCTAATTTCAGTTCCAGAAATCTGCCCTTTCTCCTCTGTGCATCGCGGTGAAGAGCTCAGCTCTGTGCCCTCAATGACCTTCCCATAGGCGCTGGGAGCTGCTGTTAGGTCCTGCTGAAGCTGCCTGTCCTCCACTTTGAACACACTCAGCCTCTTTTCACAGGGTATGTGTTCCAAGATCCAAACAGGGTAGAAGAACAGGATCCCAGGTGAATTCCCGAGTGCCTTTATTTCTTTCCCTGTGCCTTCAGAATCCAGAACTTCTTTGGTACAGAACAAATGGCTCATACACCTCTGTGTACATATGCAGCCTGGAGGCTTCCTGTTTTTTTTTAGGAAAAATAATAAACTGATTACAAGATCCCAAAAGATCCATCAGGTTTCTCTTACTAACTTTCAGCTGTGTTAAGCTGTATGCACACAGATGAGCATTAACTGTTGGAAAGCAATCTCTGTGTGACAGTGCTGCCCTCCTTTTTCAATCAAACTGCCTCCTGCACACAGTAAGATGTGCAGTTATCAAACTTATTCAAAATATGACTAAAGAAATTATTCAGTGGAAAAACTTTTGTTATCATATCAAAAGGGCATCAGGGCATTTGCTGCATCACATTATGCCCTTTACCTCCCAATAGTGCTAGTCAGTCTGTTCCCACTTTCACTAGCAGTAATTACTTCTGTGTCTTTGGATGCAGAAAGTCCATGCTGTTCACTGTGGAAGAAATGAGCATGACTCGCCTTCTCTTTCCATATCAAACAATAATTGAATTTTTCCATTCAACCTTTCTGGCCAGAGAAAAGTTTTTCCTTATGTTCAGAAGTTTCCAACCATATGGAAGGGCCATACCCACAGAAATTCAGCATCAGTTTCTCAAAAATCCTCCTCAGTTTGTAGTAGCTTATCAAAAGTAAGAGGTAAGCTAACATCCCCTGTTAATTTCTCTCAAAATAAAAGGTCAGAAAACCTGACTTTAGCTGCCACATTTCATTGAAAAATTCAAAAATATGTATCAGCAGATTCTTCCATGTACAATGATCAGTCTTAATCAAGGTAGTTTATTTTACTATAAAATATAATTTTTTAAAAAGAATAAGAAATGTCCAGTCAATTTGGCTTTCTGCAAAAAGCTGACTCCATAAAGACCAACATTATGTCATCGTCGTGTCTGATGGCCAAGTCTGCCCTGTATACAAGGTGTTTTGGACACAGATTTTCTTCTTGTCCTTACTTAAAGTAAAGTCTCATTATAGTTTATGATCTGTGATTTACAAGTTTGAATTAAGATCAGTCTCAGCATATCATTTCTGATCCAGACTAGGTACTCTGGTTCATGTAAGTCTCTGTTAATGTGAGGCCAAGGTATGCAATCACTCATTACCTATGCCATCACCTTGCTGATGGATTACTATGAAAGAAGTTGGCTCCCAGGATCCTAAGGAGAATCCTTTGCTTCAGGGCACCATGGGGACCAGGGACTCCCTGAGGCTCGTGAGAGCTGGGGGCTCCCCAGGGCGCAGGCAGAGCCTATCCCACCATTCCAGCCATGCCCAGGGGAAGGGCAGATGGGGGCAGCCAGGGGGGTTGACATAGGGTCCTGTGTTGTGGGAGGGTGGGCGAAGCTCTGAGGGTGGCTGGGTAGGACTCACAGAGCTGACAGTGCCCTCTGGACCCTGACACTTTGATACAATCAGTAAAGCTTTCCTGAAATTCAGCTGCTTTTTTCTCTTTTAATGAAAATCACTCAGAAGCACAGGAATTAGAAAAGTCCCACTGTGCTACCCAAACCTATATGTGGTAAAAGATCATGGTACAGTTTCCAGATGGCAGATGCTCATCTCATGAACTTTACCCACCCTGGGTTTTAGCCGCTTGAGTTTCTAAACAGCATCTTCCATGGCTGGCACTGAACTTCCTCTACTGACTGCTAAAAGAAAAGCTTCTTGCATAGATCTTATTCATTTCCTTCCCCAAGTCACACCTATAAGGATATAATTCATTTCCTTCCTACCTAGAAAATACACTTTCACACCTCAGTGTAAATATACTTTTTTTACCCTCCAGAGAATTGGGCTGCAGGGTCTCTCCTGCACTGAAGACACCTATACCTCAGAGGTGATAGAGCAGATCTAACAGCCCTTCAACCACCGTGCCCTGCAGAGAACAGAGCAAGAGACTTTTCAGAGGTGTCACCAGGCTGCTTCCATTTCCACCAACACATGGGCCTATTGAAGAAGAATCAGGGTTGGATTTTGGACAATGGATGTTGACAGTCTTCATTCCCTCCTTCCTTCTTTAACTACTTCCACAAGATAATGTTTCCTCCTCTGTACTACACTAAAGAGCAGTCGTAAAGGCTGAGTCTCATCACCTCTATGTCTACACTGCAACCCATAGTAAATCTGAATCCAGAGAGCTGTGAATGTCATCTCTTGCCCATTCAATTATCTCTATTTAAAGAAAAACCCAAAAGTGGCTGAGTAGAAGAGTTTCTGATCCAGCTCTTCAGCAAGAAGTCAAATTAAAAAGATTAATGAATTCACCAAGAAAATTATTTTTCCATAATGCCTACTTAACTATACTTCCAGTCAGAGGATCAAAAGTGTAAATAGACTAAATTAATACAAACAGAATGGAATGAAGCAAAAGTTCTAACAAGATTTAACTCCACTGTCCATACTGACTGGATACATGCTTCTGAGTGACCATAAGTTATAATCATTAGTCCTTGGAGAAAAAAATGAGAATGTGATGCAATATCAAAGCAAAGAAATTACTGGGCCTGCTTACATATGCTGATGTAAGCAGGAATAAGTTTGTCAGTACAGTGGTAATTATTAAGAGGCTGACACACATGAGTTTTGAATGACCAGAACTGGGTTGTTATTGGGTTCACAGAGTTCACCAATCCCTTAATGTGGGAAACATAGGATAATGGACCAGCAGGGACTGCTGTTCTTTGACCTAGAGGTGGACATGAAGAAGATAAAAGTTTGAACTGTGCAAAATTATACTGTTCCTATAAAATTTTTAATGAGAAATAGGAGTATTGGTCTGGCAAGTTCCTCAATTGAGTGTAAAATACTTAAAGCCACAAATTATTTTATCTACATCCCAATTTACCCAAACCCCCAGCTTCAGGGGAATGTGATATGTATGAATTTGTCTTTTGGTTTCATTTTGATTTAATTTGTAGCACTCTAACCCATGATATGTATAAGCAATAATTCTGACAGAATGACCTTTCAGATTAAAGACATCTGTGGATTTCATCTACCTACATTACACAATTTCATCACAGAACTCCCACTGAATGTTCAGGTTCCTGCAGTGAACTCTCACTGAAATTCAAGTCAGTCATTTTTTAGATTCAAAATCTTCCCCATCAACCAGGTGTACAAAAGCTCCAGGTCATGCAGAAATTCAGTGCTCAGGATTTAAATATTACTCCTTAGAAAGTTCCCCTTTGTTCTTGCTTCCATGGAAACTTATCTTCTTCCAGCATCCCCGGAGTGAAATCTTGTAGCAGATGAGAGAAGAGTGGCACGGATTAGGTCTGTATTCTAATAATACTGTCCCTGATTCTGCTGCTTTCATCTAAAAATCTGAGTAAGAAGACTATTAGCTCCTCTAAACATCTTAACATTTCAGTCGGTCTTCTATCAGCTACTCCTCTGTTGAGATTAATATCTTGACTAATGTTTATCTTTCAGAAAAACAGACCATTTTAAACCCACTTATTTTGGTTTTGCTCAGTGTCCAGCTGAGAGCCCTTGTCTCCTCTCCATCAAAAAAACCCACAGTATTTCCCCCTTTTGAGGGTGGTAACGCATTGCCATTGGGGTCTATCACAACAACTATTTTGGCAAATGCTTTGGCTTCCAGTCTCTCACCAGCAGGTCCTTTTCCCTGCCACTCTTTGCTCTGCAGTCACACTTTTTTGAATGTGGACATGCCAAGATGGAACACACTGTGCAATTAGCAGCAGCTAATTATTTAAGATGTAGAGAAGTAAATTCATCTTGTCTTTCTTACTCAAACATCCCATTGCTGTTCATAGAAGGAAAACACACTACACCACACTAGAGCTCACTTTCAGCTTAATCTGCCCCAGAAATCCTAGCCAGGGTGGCAAGCTGTCAGGATATAATATTCTTCCTGCAGCTATCACCTGCCCTCCTTATTCCCCTGCTCTCAGTCATATCAAAACACTTTTTCTGACTGAATTTACTAGTGGATCCAAGCCCATCTAAGAGACTGCAATCTGAAATAACTAAGAATCCTGTTTCTTTGTGTAAGTTCTAAAATTTAAGAGAATTTCAGAGTCCTGACTAATGTTTCTGTTGTGTTACTGCTAGACAATGCAAAAAGGCACCATTGTAATTATTTAATGGACTGATATCCTGAATAAAAGCACAAACCATGAAATAATTCCTGTATTAGACCACAAGTTTCTTCTTAATATACCTCACCTAAAAGCTTTAATTAATGGAGTATCTGCCATACAGTTTGTTGAATTGTTCCAACATCTTATTAAGATGGTATTCTTCACCTCATAATTTCTTGGTCTCCAAATACTGTCTGACCACTATTTTGAATTTTTCTATCTTCATATCTGAGCTATTTGACATTATAATTCTATGTTCATTTTGCACCCTCACATTTCATTTTAGAAATTTCATATAATTCTTCATCAGTGGTGAACATGTTAAAGATCATAAGTGAACACAAAATAGAGAGGATAAAGTGCATATATGCAATATGTTTATTGTTGACAGAAACACTGCTGAAGGAAAAACAATTTTCATGTATATAATTGCCATTATATAAAAAACCATAAGGCTAGGCAAAACCCATTTTCTGTCCCATGTTTAGACCAAAGCTCTGTAGTTCAGTTTGCAGAAAACAGGATGTTTGTGTATAAAAGGTAAAAATTATTTCCTTTTTTTTTTTAAGTTGAAAATGATAGTACTTGCTTTTCAGGTATTTTGAAATGAAAAAAGACTTCAGATTTGGAGATAAAAGTGCACGTTTCTTAATTTAGTGCTTCGGTGTTAAGTCACAGGAACTGCCAGTATATTGTGGAAATACTCCTGCACAACAGAAGTGAATGGAAACTTTGACTTTTATTTACATGCATGGAGGATCAAACGCTTTGTGTAAAATCAAGACAGTGGTTGCTATCCCAGATCAGCAAGGAAGAGAAAGATCTGAAATTAGAGGCTGACAACCTAACCATTCTGGCACTTTGACATCAATACATCAACTAGAAAGAAATGTTATACCAGCTTACTTTAAAAAAAAAAAAAAACCAAACCCTATCAACTAAAGCCGTGATACAAGAAGCAATTATTTAAATTCATTATTTAAGTACATGCTTAGTTTGAAGCACAGACAAGAAGCTCTGTGGGCCCCGATAGGGTTTAACCAGATACTTACAGGTCACTTAAAACCAAGGTTGGAATAAACTTCTGACTCAGAGCAAACATTTCAAAGACCCTTTGCTCCAAAAATGGCTTAAGAGTCACCCTGCCTTGACCATGGCAATCAGAAAGGTAATGGGAGATTTCAAATTATTAGTCTTAAAGACAGAAAGGTTTCGTTAAACCACAGACTACAATATATATGGACTGAACCATGAGATATCACAAAAAGAGAGCTTGGTAAAGTTTCACAGAAATGTCCTCCACCAGACTCAAAAGTTTTGTCCAGCAGGTATTTCCAGAAGGAGACTTTACCCCAAGGAAGAGGGAGCTGCAAAGCAAAAGCCTTGGCAGGCTGAGGACGACCAAGTCAGGGGACAAGGCTAGTGGGGGCATGGGCACAGCCTGTGGAATTTTTGGATTCAAAAAGTGGAGGTAACAGAAGGAAATGCCTTGAGATGCAGGAGCAAGAAGAGCTTTGGAGATGTAGTTTATCCCAGCAACAGAAGATGTTTGGTCTGATTTTAACAGTTATATATCCTGATTGTATTGATATACAATATTTCTATGGCTCAGTTTTCGATTATTGGATGTCATGGTTTAATCCCAGCCAGAAACTAAGCATCAAGCTGCCATTCACTCACTCGTGTTCCCAGGAATAAGAATTGGAAAAGGGAGTAAAACTCATAGGTTATGGTAAGAACGGTTTAATAATTGAAACAACAAAAGCAATATCAACAACAAAATAATAGTGACAGTAGCAACTATAATTAAAAGGAGAAAGAGAGAGGAATAAGACCTCAGAAAGACAAGTAATGCTCAACATAATTACTTGTCACCCACGGGACAGTCCCCAGCCTGTTCCCAAGCAGCAATTGGCCCCTCGCAGGCAATTCACCTCTGTTTACATACTGAGCATGATGCTCTATGGAATGGAATAGTCCTTTGGCCAGTTTGAGTCAGCTGTCCTGGACATGCTTCTTCCCATTTTCTTGTGCACCTGCTCTCTGGCAAACTGAAATGTCCTTGATTTAGAGTAAGCACTGCTTAGAAAGAACTACAACATCAGTATGTTATCAACATTATTCTCATACTAAATACAAAACACAGCACTATGCCAGCTACTAAGAAGAAAATTAACTCTATCCCAGCTGAAATCAGGACACTAGGCCATGCATTTACTTTTCAAATAATACAAAGATTTGTCTGGATTTCTTTTTTAGAAATATGATTGATTTTTCCCATTGCCTTGTATTTCTAAATATTCTTCTTCCACCATTATCATTAAACAGTTACTCTGTGTATCAAGGCTTTCAACAATGTCATTGTGTGCAACCCACTCTCTAGTTAAACCAACTTCACTGTGTCTCCACTGTACGCTGATCTCATACAGGCTCTTATACTGCCTTGCACCTGTAGTGCATCTGTTCACTTCCTAATTATATGTTAGTCAAAGCAAATTAATACCCTTGTGTATGGTTCATCCTCTTTGTCTTCCCAGGAAGAAACTGTCTGCTGTGAGAAGTCTCTTTCAGTCATGATTCTCTGCTCAAATTTTTGTTTGACCACTTGGCTTTTTATTTTCGAATATAAATGTTGTTTTGGGTAGGATTTATGTAACCTAAGTTCATACTTACAAATAGGTATTTACGTGGGAGATAGTAAGCCACAGTTCCTGTACTGGGATGTGAAGAAATGGATGCATTTTAGAAGCACACGTCATCCTACCTGTATTAAGTACATATACACAAATTTTACCTTATGATATCATTGACCACTCTCTCTATTGACTAGAAGTGTGACCAGTTCAGTAGCAGAAACAGATAGCTGTACTGAGTCCACTCTTTTGTATATATGAAGAAGACAAGGTCAGAAAACATACCCAATGCAGGAACAAGAATGCAATTTGCTATAGCCCCTAATATCAAAGCTGAACCTTTTGACAGGTCCAGCAGGTTTCTGAGAGGCCTGCTTTTCTCTCTGCTTAGAAAAGGTTTTGTGCTATGCATGTTTCTCTCATTAAGCCACAGGGATGAAGCTTTGATTCCAATCTTTACGCTTCACCAGCTGATTCTTGGATAATTTGGCCTAAGCTCATTGAGCCTCTTGAAGGCACAGCCAAGATCCTCAGCTTAACCTGCTGTTCTCTAAAAATTGTAAGTACAATGAAGGAAAGGGATCCATGTGCTGCCAGAGACTCATGTTGGGGAAGAAAGAGGGTTCTGCTTTACAAAATTTCCTGTGGGCTGATGGATTTGTAAGAACAAGGATCAGTGAACATCTATTTGTAGCTCACATTCCTCACATGTTAGTTTAGGTTTTGATTTTGTGTAATTGCTAGTTTGCATTATTAGTAGCTATCTCAGTATTCCCTACAGAGAATCACTGCATCCCTGGTTATTTTGCTGTCTCTAATTTGTGCTTTTTTGATACTGCCTGAAATGGCAGAAAAATCCATTAAAGATGTCAAGTCCAAAATCTCTTTTCTTCTCTGCTGCACTGCTTGTGGGGGATTGCCACTATATCAACTTGTTGCCCACATCAAGAAATTCCTCCAACATGCATGAGATGCTCTGAATGTCCAATCTATTTAAGTGGAAAAAATTAGAGGGAGGCAGGATGAGAGGAAGAATGATAACAAAATTTGACTGTATTTAATGGGCCATGGTAACTGCGCTAAACTGTGGATATAAGAACTTGCCTTTCTATCTGCTGGAGAAGGACTCAAACAGGGGTAAGTACAGTGTTTTAAATAACTGCCATTCAGCAATCTCCAGGAAATATTTGTTTGTTTCTAAAAGCAGTAACTCATTAGGTGACACATGCACTTTTGGAAAATACTTTGGACATGAAAAGTACAGAGCAGCAATTTAAGAGGCTTGAATTAAGACTTTCAGAGCTGGTACAATTTTCTGACCTCTTCTTCTGGGCAAAAAGGAAGAAAAGATGGATTTGTTGATGTTCAGCAACAGAATAACCTAGAGTAACTACCCAGAGTACCATGTCTGAAGGTTATTCAGCACCCAATGTGAGATGCAAGCAGAAGCAATGGTGACCAGTCAGCTTTATGGCCATTCAAAAAATCTGAGAAATAGCCTCAAATTTCTCCTTGCCCTGAAGGGGGTCATACTCTTTATCATCTTTAGATTGTGATGGCAACACTACTGGGTGACCCAGCCTGGCCTCAGCTGGATATTTGATGGGAACCAGCTTCTTTCCTCTACATGTACCAACATACCATACGGCCAGAACAATAGAAAGTATGGTATTTCCAGTGGTGTTTGGGCACTACTGCTTGTAGTCTCAGCTGCTAGTAGACAAGCCAACGGACATGAAAATTTAAAAACAAAACCAAAAACAATGCACAAAGTTATAGAAGATTTCTCAAAACCTCAGGAAATTATGTGAGTGAAGTGAATCTATTGTTTTGGTAACTCTTTTGTCTGTTCTCAGCTCTCTAATTGTTATATCTTTGCATGGAATAAACCCATGGCTGTGTCTGGAAAGTTCTTTTCCTGAAGTTTCTTGCCAAACCAATAGTCTCTGCTGAGGCTGACAGGCTTTATGGAAAAGTGACCATGTTGACTTGGAGGAGAGAAGGAGGTTTCTAGGATCAGAGGAAAAGAGAAAGAGAGTGCAGAGAGAAATGTGATGGAGTTTTGATCCAAAAATGCATTTTTCCATTCAAATACATTCTGACAAAGTGCTTGGAAAGTTTTGTTTTCATTCCAATATAGGAAAAATATCAATTCTTCAATGTTCATAGTTCTCATGAAGTGGAACTGCTGTTCTCCAGCCAGATCTAAAGGCATCGTTAATGGACTTACTTTTGTTCTCACTGCACAGGTGCAAAGTTGGCAAGACTCCACTGTCATTAGTGAGTTACCCCAGGCTAACACCTGGCTAAATTGAGATTAAGGCCCACTACCTTTAGATTTTCTCCAATGCATGGCATATGTTAATGCTCACAGGGCCTCTCTCCTGTTTGCAAAGCAGAAACCAAATATATACTGTGTACAACACCTGCTAACCTGTACCTAAACTTTAGGTGTGTAAGTAACCTGTGCTGTAAAAGAAAGTGCCAAATTTCCCTTATAGTCAGTGGAGAGAAGTATGTGTTTGTGAATGCTTCCAGGGGGCAAATGTGTCTGCCTCTGCCTGGAAATTTTGCAGGCTTCTGTACTCTTTCCATTGACCTGTGAGAGAATTCAGACAGTAAAACTTCAGGACAACTGCTTCATTGTGTGCCTAAAATTTATTTAGAATCAGTTCTTCCTTCAGTAAATTGGACAACATCTACTATGAATCTGAGGGGAGCAGTACCTTTGCATAATATGTCCATTAGTAACACTGCCATTAAAAGTATCACTAAACAGCATAAAAGCAGTGTAAATTGATCCGATCCCAAAGCCTGCTTAACTGCAAAAGTTTGTTTAAGCACTGGACCTGTTTCCAAGCTTCTGTAACTCATTATATCATGCCAATGTCCATACCCCTGCCTAGGGTGAATTTATGTCAGTAAGAGGACATTGAGTTTATCATAATGCTAAAAAAGTCTCTGTAGCTTGCAAAAGTGTGTCCTTGATACTGGCTGATGAGCAATCGACTTGCACTTCATGAACAAAAGAAGAAAATTTCTAGAGCTAGAGGAGCAGCAATTCCATGCTCTTTGGGTTTTTCTTGATCCGAGGAAGCTCCAGTGTCAGAAGGAGCTATTGATTAAATAATCAATAGACATCTCCTAAAGTACATTTTTTCTTGATGAGCATAATTTTTTCAGGATTATTTACCGAGTGGGAAAAAAAAAAAAACTGCTGGAAAGGGGATGTTTTCATATTAAAAACATTAAAAATCCTATTATTTTGTGCCTCCCTGTAATCCTAGTCAACCTGGAGCACAGTATCTGCATATTTCTTTACGTCTTCCAGGAGCCTGGACTGTTGAATAATGGTCACAAGTCCATCATCCAGGTGGCCTGACAGATAACGCCTGTAAGGGATGTCCTATATCAATCAATAATGATGATTTCTCTATTACTGTTTGATCAACATTCATCATAAAAAATTTCCTCTTTTCCCTGTATCCAGCCTTTTCCAGCAGAACCATCTTAATCTATAAATAAAAATGCACAGACTCTGCCATCTTTTAATATAATTTGCTGGATAATTCCTTTTTTTTTTTTTTAATCATTTTGGTTTTGTCAGAATTGTATCTAACCTGACAAGAATATTTCAAAAAAATTTTGTAAAGTTAAGTGCAACCCACTGTCAGCCTGTGTTACATGAACCCATACTGTGTGGCAAATACAGGGTGTTGAAACACACTGAATTAGGAAGACAAGCAGTAGCATTACTTAAACACTTTTTCCTTGCTACCATTTTCCTTGAGTCCTACTAGAAAATCAAGATATTATAAATTTTTGCAAACCATACCCAAAAGAGAGAATAATTAAATCTCCATCAGCAGCCTTCATTTCTGTGGTTTATGAGTACTGAATATTTGTCTTTGCAACATTCACAGATTTATTTGTGTATATATATTTTCAAACATTTTTTACTGTACGATAACCTCTCCAGCTTCCCAGTCTTAAATGCATAACAGCAGCCTGAGACTCCTGCACCCCTTTAACCCCTGATGCTGAGTTAACAGCAGCAGCCTCAAGAACCTGTTCTCTTCTGTGGCAGGTTGCAGGTGTGCTTGCCAGGGCAGATGGCTGGGTCCTGATCCCTGCAGCATCTGCACAGACACTTAAGTGTGCCATGGTTCCAAACCAGCCTTTCTGCCTCTCTGCCTCTGTCTCTGCTCCCTGATCTTCTGTACTTGCTTTGCTACCCCCCCACACACACACAAGAGCTGCCACTTCTCTTCCTTTGGGGCTTCACTGCACAATCCCAGCAGCAGCAGCAGACAGGTGGATTCCTGGGCCAGGAATTTTGCCTCCTGCTCTCTGCTTTTGATACTCTTGCTCCTACTGAAAACAGGAGCATGTAAATACATTAGGTCACACACCCACCAAGGGTGAGTAGAAAGTAATTTTGCTACTTGATATTCTGCTGGGAAGGAATTTCACGTGTGGTCCAACCAGGTTCTGTAATGTTTAGTCTATCTGATATTTTTGTTAATGATTTGGATAATGGAAAAGAGAGAAAATGTGTAGAATTTGCAGACAATGTCAAGCTGGAGGGAGCTTAAAGCTTTTAAGAGGTTAGGATTAGAATTGAAACTGCCCTTGATAAATTGGAGGCATTGTCTAAAATTAACAAAATTAAATTGGTGAAGAAAAATGTATTTCCCTATATTTAGGAAGGAGAAGTAAAATGCTAGTAAAACTAGGAGTAAAGGAGCAGGAAACAGCACCAAGAGGAAGATCACAGTGCAGGACTAATCAAATATGCATTTATAAACTGATGATGATAAAAAAATAAAGGATAATTTATTTCTTTGTGATATTGGAAGGAATGTTGTGTACAATGCAGGAGCAGCACTTACCCAATATTACATTACTGCAACTGTGTCCATTTTGGGGCAGTGCACAGCAAAAAAAAAGCCCATGCAGATATACTGGAAAGCAGCCAGAGAGGGAGCAATAAGGATGATAAGAGGTTTAGAAAACTGGAATTATGAGAAAAGGTTGAAGGAATGGGGTTTGTTTAGTCTAGAAATGAGAAGACTGAGCAGGGACATGATAACAGTTTTAGAATACATAAAAGGTTATTCTGAAGAGGACAGCGATCAGTTGCTCTGTATGTCCACTCACTGTTGTACAAGAAGAATTTAGCTTACTTTACAGCAGGGAGGATTCTAGATAGATATTAGGAAAACCTCTCTAATAAGAGTTAAGTACTAGGACAATCTACTTTCGGAGGCTGCAGAATAGCAGCAGAGGTTTCTAACCAAAGGTCAGGCAAACATCTGTGACCTTGAGATTTGTGGGGGCTCCAAACCAGGCCAAATTTGAAGAGAGTTTCTCAGGGATAGCACAAAGCCCACCTCTGCAAGCAGTGCCTGTTTCCTGACAAATCCCTGGCCTCTGGTGCAAAGCAGGCAAATGCCGGCAATCATCAGTAAAAACATTCAACCTTTTATATGCCTTATTTTGAAGGACCTTTTTCCCCTCAACCTGTTCTAGGAAGCAGAGAAACACTTCAGATAAAACTTTACTAGGAAAAATGTTCCCTCTATCCCAGGCAAACACCTGAGTAATTACAGTCTGAATAGTTAATCTGGCAAATTATATGCAACAAAAAACAGGATCTTAAAATACAGAATGTTAGGAAACCTTAATTATAGGTGGTGTTACCAAGCTCCACACATATTTTTTATTATGGTATCAACCCAAAGATCTAGCCAAGATCATCATCCTGAGAACTTGGTGAAAGACTATAAATAAAGGATATTAAAATATTTACATGTGCTAATAACAGTCAATAAACTCATAACAATTTTTTATCTTTAGAAACTTGGTAGACTACTCTGCCTCTTGATGTGATCAGTCTTTTATTCTGGAAATGGACTAGCTCATAACCTTGGTTAGAAAATTTTGGTTTTCAATTAATTTTCTGAAGTGTTTTTCTTTGCCTCTTGATCCTGCTAGATCAGGATGAAATTTCAAAGATTATCTTTATAAATTTAAGAGCTAGAAATATTCCCTTGAAATTAAAGAAAAAAAAAGGAAAGGAAAAGAGGGGAAAAGGAAGAAAACTGAAACCTTCACTAAAGCACCTGCCTTGAGGAGTTAAGACTTCAAGCAAAATACTGTGAGACTCATAATAATAGTGTGAGAATTGGCAATTCTTCATCAGGGTATAATTTCTCTTTCTTCTAAACCCCTTTTTACTAGCAAAGTGGTCACACTGTAAAGAAGACTAGACCCCTAATATTAGGAATAGTCCACATGTAGGGTCACAAGCTAAAGAATGGTTACAGTCATTGAAAAAATTACATAGAATCTTTCTTAGGATATTGGGGGGCTGTAATTAGAGGAAATGTATGTCTGCACACTAGAGAAAGCAAAAATGTGTAATTGTTTTACACAGTAAATTTAAAAGGGTGAAATTAGACAGGAGAGCAAAGAAAGATGTTGATTAAAGAGTAGAAAGAGCCTGAATACATGGGGTATGCTTCATTTTGTATGTTTGAACTATGGCCATGAAAAGCCAGTTAGTGTTGAAGGCTTGTTAGAGCTTGTCCCACAGCAAGACAGTAAACACAAGTAAGTGGATTTCTGCCTGTAACAGCTGGCCAGGATCAGCAGGTGCACACCTGAGCAGGGAACTGCACCCTTCCAGCACAGAGCTGGGCATGGCAGCAAGGTCTCTGCAAGGGGCTAAAACCCATCAGACCTCTGCTGGCTTTTGATCAGGCCTTACAAGGTTGTTTGCTTAAGATGGGCTGCTTCACAGAAGTTTTGTCAAGCAAATGTGGCCTTTGCTTTTTGTGAATATTTCGCCCAAGAGGAGCAGCATACAATATGTCAGGCAGCATACAATGTATATTAACACAAGAGACTTCTGTTCAAACACCATGCCAGAATTTTGATCTAGGTATTGCAGAAGTGGTTGCTCTGCCAAACCATTCCTTTCTTCTCAATATTCCTTTGTGAGCAAGGCATGTCCTGGAAGAAAAAGAGAAATGAAGTAAAATTTGTTTTCTTTCCATGTTTGCAGAATATCCCTTGAAGACTTAGTTTTTACCTAAAGCTATGCTTAGTGTGCTTAGAGCTACAATCTGCCATTAAAACTCATACCCACATGTTCCTCTGCAGTTACAAAGTAGGATGAGCTCAAGGAAATTCAGCCTTCTTCTGAAGGATACTTCTGCAGCCAACAGTCTCAAAGCAGGTTACTACCCTGCCAGCACAACCTATCTCAGTGGAATCAAAGGGCATGAAATCAAGTAATTTTGGAGTTTGATTCACCCTGGACTCCAAGCAAAATACTTTTTATGGCTTTTTATGCAATCTCCTCCTAGAACTCAAGTACCTAACAAGGCAATACAGAAAGTTCAGGAAAGTATTTGGTATTTTGATGTGACTGAGACAGTCATCTCCCTAACTGTGAGCAAAGCAATTTTCTTGAGCTAAAAATATTTGCCTTTACTACAGAACCAAGATTTGGGGTGGAATGAGGCCTTTTAATTGCCAGTCCTTCTTAAAGGGGATCAAGCTCCTGGTATTTTACCAGAAGAATTTCAAGGAGGAGGTCCTGGCACAAGATGGACATATAAGTGCTTTGTAATAGGACACTAAGAGAATTTTGCATTTATCTGGTTTTCTATGTTCAGTGGCAAAAATTCAGAAGTCCAAGCCAAGCTCTTTACATACATCTGGATGGAAAACGTGATAGGACTGGTAGAGAGGATGAAAAGGAGCTACATATTTCTTAAGAAAATGCCTAAATACCTAATTCCAGATGTGCAAATAAATCTTTGCTAGGATAGGAGGGTTTAAAATTAAGAGACACTTTAAACAAACATTTTAGGAACATGGTGTCTTTGCATGGTGTTTTCATGTCTACTAGGGAACATTATGTCTTTTCTGGACATTCTCAAGTTTTCAAGGCCTCATATTATTTTCCTCTAAAAGTAAGTTTTCTCAGTGTTCTCAACACCTGAAGTATTTAAATATTGTATATCTAAGTAGAGTGTCCCAAATGGGTACAATGATATAATATTTTCTAGCTCTACATGCTCTCCATGATTGCAAGCAATCCAATTGTTGCTAAAATTTTCAACATAATGGCTATCTTTGCTTGGTGAGAAATTTTTCATATTTTATTCATAAGCAAAGACCTGGAAGTTTGCATGATTTGGAATTCTCTCTCAAGTCAGTATTGTGCCTCATCTGCATGCTAATGCTGTGGGGTCTGATCCATTTGCACAGGGAAGAGTGTCTAATTTCTGGACACGCATCTTTAGTTCTATATTAACATTGTCTAAGATTTATCAGCTGTTTGCATCATAAAAAAATATTTTTTGATAGTAGATGGAATTTTTTTTGAAGTTTCTGCTATTGCAACACACCATGTTTTCATGCTAGCAACAATACTTGCCTCATAACCTACCCTTGCACTTGCATGTCTGTTGTGTAAGACTTTAGCTTAGGACATCTTGTATTGAGAGTTCTCTTCTGTACATGACTCAGTGCAACTCCCTAAGCATTTTGTAGCTATGAATCTTTTTTTATGTTAAATAGCAGCATGGGCAAGATTATTTCCAAAATATCCCTGCAAGGTCAGTAAAATCTGCAGAGGTCTACTGGGATTCTTTAGTTCTTGCAGGTCACATCCATCTTCGGCCTCAATGAGCCACTTTATTTATTCAATGTTGTGTCTTAGAAAATGACCTTCAGTAATTCTGAAGATGCATAATGCACTGTAAAATCATAGGCACCTTTTGGGTTAAAGAAAACTTTCTGGATATGGTCATGAACTACTGAAAAAGTAGAGTGTCTTTTTCATCCTCTTCTCTTTGAGAAAAATTTTCTTCCTTGTTTTCCAGCACGTAGACACATATCTGTTACAAGATTCTAGTGGAATATCTATATTTAGTAAGACAGTAGATTTATATTTGGGAAGAAAAACATAAGGGCAAGCAAATGTCAGAAAATTGCATATATTGGTCATTCAGTATCCTCAGAAGTATCAAATGCTTAACCTCCAGAAGAAAAAAATCAGAGCTTCATCATAAATTCACAGATTTATACAAATTGGTGCAGATTAATTGAACAGAAGTAAAGTCACCTCTTTACCATGGAGGTTCTAGCTTCTGCCTTCGCTTCTTGTATTCTCCAGACAGAGTGGATATGTCCTGTAAGAGTCAACAGGGAATTCATCTGTTAACTTGTGATGAGATCCTCTTCAGCCTATTCAAAACACAGGGAACATCTGGAACATGGAGAAGCCTCCAAAGCATCAAGTGGAGAAATACCACCCTGACCAGATACCATGGGAACAGAACCATGCTTGCATCCTCTTGATTCCTTCAGAAGCCCCCAGATGAAGATAATCAGAGGATGGGGCTAGTGACAGGAGGAAGTACACCGTGAAGGAAAGGAAGATATGTAGTGCTCAGCTCAGAAAGAAAACAAGTAACTTCAGAGCCCATGCATCTGGGTTTGCTTACATTTAAAATAATGGGCTTTCTAAGACCTGGAGCAGTCCAAGATCTCTAAAACACACAGACTCTTACAGTACCTTCATTTTGTCAAGCATGTAACTGCTGTGCAAGACTTGGACCTACAGCATAAGAACATCTTGCCTTTCAGAGCAAAGAATTGCAATATGGCACTGATTAGATGTATATAAAATTTACAGTGGAAGTGAAAAGAAGTCTCATTCTATTTCACAAGCTCTTGCCTTAAAAGCTCTCTCACTTGTTACGAGAGCACTACCTGCTACACAGGATCTGGCTTCACCCCAGGTCTCTCTGAAAATAACCAGACTTACTTTCAGCTATTTTACATACCCTCCCTCCAGTTTCCTTCTAGTGTGAGACTAAGACTTGAAATTACTTTACTAATTAATGATGGTAATTAGCCACAATTGTGACGAAAAAGACCTGATGCTGTACGACATACCTGGATGAGGTGTCTCCTACCTCATCCCTAGAGAAAGAACAAGACATGTAGAAAGGATGTAGTAAGTTTTAAAATTCCCCTCCTCTCAGTACAACATACAAGAAAAGTATTACATTATAATATTATATCATAATATTGTATCATTATATAGTTATATCACAATATTATACACTTATTTACAGACCTGCCAAAGCTATGAATATTCCCTCTTCCACCAAGCTTCAGGGAAATTTCTCTAACTAGGGAAAGAAAAAGCAACAAAAAATACTCCAAAAAATCCTTTTAGCTTGCTACCATATTTCCCAGTGGCAGTACTTCATTGCTGAGAAAGTATCAAGTCTACCTTCTGCCTCCTCAAGGACTGATTTTCCCTGCTCTCTCCTTGTATTCTGCATTAATGAACGTGCCCTTCTGTTTGACTCTCTCGGTGCAACCTTTCAACTCACCCGTCTGTCACTTGGCAGTAGCTTCGGGAGGGCTCTTCCCAGAGATATTTCGTGTTTATTCAAGTGTTGCTGTGCCGTGAGACTAAAGAATCAGATCTGTTGCTTCCAGCTATATCTATTTCCCAACCCACAGCACCACATATTCCCATTAAAATAGGCAGGAAGGCAGATACAAATTTGAAATTAAGTCAGGGGAGTGCCCTCCTTTCCCACATTCCCTTTAGTTGCATGTGGTCTTTCTAGTCAGGTAGTACACAGAGAATTCAGCGTTTGCAGAACCCATGTGAAAACAGCTTCTCTTTTTCTCCATTCATTTATCATCCATTTGCTTTGACCACAAGACTCTGAGGAGCTTTATATATATCGAGATAGTGCAAATGTATGGAGGGAGGCCAGCCCTCGGGCCTGGTAGGCCCAGAGACCCCAGTGTGTAATGAGCTGGATGTGGTCCTCACCAATTGACTTAGGTGGGTGCAGATGGAGCAGGAGGAGCCGTAGGTGCATGCTGTGGGTACCATGGGGTTATCTTGGGATAGAACAGCTCTCTCTCCCATGTTATATGTGGGTGGTGGTTGCTGCTGCAACCTGAGGGAAGGCACGGGCTTTTTCTTCCTCAGCCTGGTTTGTTTCCATTGTGCTTGAAATGAAGCCCAGGTTGGGAGCCGCCTTTGAAGTGGGACATTACTTCCTGTTCTGACCAGAGAGGAGGCAAATGAGTCTGTAGATAGTTTAAGAAATTGCTTTGGAGTGGTCCCGTTTTCTGGAGGCTCTGCAAGAGAGCATACCCAGCCCACCGCAGGCTGAGCAGCAGCTGTGCCATGGGGCATGCAAAGGAAGGCTGCTTTTGGCTGCACTGGGGAAACACTCCTGGGCTACCTTCTGTTCCCCCACACCTGCTGAAGAGTGGTTTATGTGCTGTGGCATGCTGAAACAGCAGCTCTTTCTCTCACTCAGCCCACAACAACAACAACAACAACAACAACAACAAAAAGTGTGTATGGAATCGGTCATGGTGGCAAATACAGGAAATTAAGATAATGCTCAGCATTCAGAGCAACCTACAAGAACAGCAAAAGATTAAAAGATTATAGGTCTCTACACACATACAGTCCCAGGTTAACATGTACCATATGGATACAAGACAATAACAACAGAACTACCAGCATGAAAAGTGGCAAAAACTGCAATAAAAAATTACTTTTATTAAAATCAAGGTTTGAAAAGGTGTACATGCTAAAAGGATACCAGAAACCATTTCATTGGCTTTGAAAGAAACATCCATAAGTTAAAAAGGTGAAATTCAAAGCTTTCAAAACTGAGGTACTCTTTATTGTGGGAATACATGAATTAAAGATTTATGCAAATACATTAGAAAAGACAGACCAAAAGGAAAATATCAAGAAGAGGGAATAGCCCTCACTCCCTGAACAAATAGTCCAGTACACACTGAACAAAAGGGACAAATAGTCCAGTGCACACTGAACAAGGCTACAGGCTGATTGCAAAGGGGATTGTGACCATCATAGAATGGAAATCTGAAGCAGTCACTGGGATGGAGAGCTGCATCCAGCAGCAAGGACCAGCATCCTGCTGGGGCTGTCCTGCCAGCAGCCCAGTGGATGCACAACAACTTTGAGAATTTGCAAGAGCTAAGGAATCTCTGCACTTGAAGAACTAAAACAGTAGCCTCAAAAAACTACTCCAAAACAGACCTAGGTCTTGACCAGTAAAAACTGGGGAGCAGTATATAAAGTTTGACACCTGGAAATACCAGTACCACCACTCTGTTGTTGAATGCTGGATTCATATAAAGGTATTAATATATTGGATTGTAAAGAGAATGTCAGCCTGTAAATGCCTTATAATCAGCCCTAGTTAACAAAAGGGACTTGATAAACATTGTCTTTTCCTGTGTCTCACAAACATGGAAACCACCTTTCAGCTTACAAATTTACAAAATAAATAAAACCCTGAAATATCTACTGATTGTAGGCATGGTCCCTTAAGTTTGTGACACAAAGTTCTAAGTAGATTGTGTACTTCCATGTCTGATTAAGAAAAACCTGTTTGCAAACAAAACATGGATTGTGGTTTCCAGAACTACCACTGAGACCATGATAAATTATCAGACTCTTTGTATAGGGCAACCCATAAGGCACACTTCCTACCCCATTATGATCTAAGCAGGAGCTCTGAGTATTAGATGTGATATTGTGTACAGGCCACAGGATATCAAGTTCTGCAGTACAACAGGAAAGAGTGGTAAACCCATCTCTCACCCTCACACACAGTTATTCAAATATTAGAAAATAACTGATGCTTTATATTGGCCCAAATGAACAGTGACACAGGAAAACCATTCTGTTGCAGATGTCAAAAATATAGTCAAGTCACAGAAAACAAATAAGTTTAGTGGTTGGTTGAGTATACCCTCAAAGAAAATTAAAATGTTAATAGAATGATTATCTACAATAGCTTGTCTTGAATCTAGAAACCAGGTTACATTATTTCTGAACACCAGCAAAGGATCCAGGTGAATCCACACATCTATGTGGGTTTTTTCTGTGACTTTCTTTTTGCATACAAAAATAGGCAGTGTATCATTCCAGATTATGAAATTCTGCAACTCAGTCAAATGAATAATTCTTCTCACAGATAGATTAAATAAAAACTCTACTTGTCCTCATTCTTTTATTTCCCAGGATGGCTGTCATAATGCACTCATATTGCACACTATACAGTATTCTTTATATTGTTTTATATTCTGCAACTCTCCTGGAATCCACTACAGGCTACTGAGGTTTGCTGAGAATTGAATGTGAGAGCTGCTTTTTGCCATCTTTATAGGCAGGAACACAAAGTTCAAACATGTAGCTGCACTAAGAATAGATAGACAGATTCACACCACAGGTCAATCCAGCCTGTTGCTCAGCTCCAGGAACTGATGTAAGGGGAAGAGTATGAAAAGAAGGCATACACTTGAAAATCCTTGGCTGGGAATGTGTCTATCCCTTTAACAGTTCCTGGTAGACCTTTTACTCCAATGCATGTGCTCAGTCGTCTTTGAACCCATGTAAACCTTTAACAGCCATGGTATTTTTTATCATGGCATTCCACAGCTTAACTCTCTTTCTCAATGAAACCTTGTCCTTTTGTTTGCTCTGAAACTGCCCCTACTAGTTTCATGTAATGATTCCTTGTCTTTATATTGTAAAAGAAAGCAAGCACTTGTTACTTACCTGTAGAATCTGCTTGGGTCTATCTGCTGATACTCTCAACACTGATCAGCAGCTTAGTGTCCTCCTCACTAAAAGATCCATAAGAAACTGAAGAAAATATATAACTCTGATTAATGCAGAAAGCTCAATAAGAGAATATTTGGTATCAGGTTAGGACTAAAACAAAATTTGCTTTTACCCAATTCCCCATACCTGAGGGAGAAGCAGTAACTCTTACCATGTCCTTAGAGGGCTCAGTTGCTATTGAACTTTGTGTCTCCCAAGACTAAGCTCTGAGATGAAAAGTGTCTTCCACTGACATCAGGTTCCTCCAGACTCAACACCTACTAGGTACAATTCTGTCTGACTGTAGGCACAGGGCGATCAGTCAGTAACAGTCAGGGGTTTCTGGTCTGCAGGGAAAAATGTTTTCTTGTATTTTTTGCTGCATTGGTAGTCAGAGATCACAATAAAGTAATATCTACAAGTGTTATAGTAGATACCTCTGTGTTATCTGATTTGCAATGAAAATAAGCAAATGAAAAGGAAAAATCTTAAATGAAAAATACTTCTGTTATCTGAAAATAGTATTACACAAGTCTCTCTTTTTGGAAATTATCCATTCATTTTCTTCATAAACATTTACTAAGGAGAAAAGTATTTTATGAACATATGGCACTTGTCTCTGTTTTGGATGTAAAAACGTCTGGTATTTTGCTGACTTCATTTCATTGTGAGTCACTGTGTAGGTTTGTATAAACACCAGGGTATTTTCATCAATTAGAAATAACTGAGATTTTCAACATAACATTCCCTTATTTACTTGCACTTGAATAGTTCTGCTAATACCCTAGACAATACACATATAGATGTATTTACTGCACACACAGGATCCCTGTTCCTAAAAAATTCCAGTCAAAGACTGAGGACCTATGACTCTACCCTCAAACCTCGCTGTATCCATTAGCAAAATCCCTTCAAATTTTCCCTGAAAGTGGGTGTTCTTCATCAGTTCGGATACTGTGGTCAGGAAAAATTAAGCTTTGGAAATCACATTCTAATGGAAAAAAAATACTATCAAATGAGTAGACTGTTTCTTAAGATAATTACATCACACATAGAATCTCACCTGGCTGTTTCTGATAACCTTTCATTATAATATATTCCTGCATGTTGCTGGTAACTACATACCCAGACTGGGCAAATTAATTGCCCTATCAATACTCCAAGAAGTATATTGATTCTGTCCCTGGGGTGCTGCAGGAGAGAGAGGACACCAGAAATCCTGCCTGCCTCAGGAAACTTGTAAAAAGACTCACTTTAGTTATGATCCAAATTACTAGCACAACACAGAACCAAGACAGCAAATCCAAGCCACTGTGGCGGCATCTCTAGAAGTGGCAAGTGGGTGATCACATATGGCAGGACAACAAATAGGTTAGAGGAAGAAAGTGCTTATGCTACTATTGAGGACATGGGAAGTAGGTGATGTGGGCTCAAATCCCTTTAGCAGAAAAGAATGTCTATAGCTCAAGGCTGCTGGATAACTGCTCTAGCCTCGAGCTAGCAGATGAAATAGAGAAAAAAGCTGTGTGAAGCTAGCTTGTCCCATGGCTGAAATCACACTTGCTAGTCAACTTGATTCTGAAGGCAAAAGAAGAGCATCTTCCCTGATCTCGCCACAATGAGAACAGACACAACCTTTGCTGTTTGTCCTCCCACAAGGTGACACTAGATGGCAGCAATTGAAGTGGCAGCAGGAGCTGCAGATCTTGCTGGCCCAGAAGGCACTCCAGCAACCAGATGGTCAAAAATATGGGGAACGCCTGATGGTCACCTCTTCTGTCCCTACCTACAGCCGCCAAGGTTTTCACAGTGCTCAGGCAAGTCATTAGATACAGACATGAAAATGAAGTCTGTGTCTTGACTGTCCTGCTTATCATACCTAATCTAGTTGGAGGTGTCCTTGCTCATTGCAAGGGAGCTGGACTAGTTGAGTTTGAAGGGTCTCTTCCAACCCAAATTATACTGTGATTCCGTGGTTCCGTGATTCTCCTTCTTTTCTCAATACTGACTTGCCCATATCTGATTGACCCCTTTGGTATTTGAGGCCTCTTAACCTGCATTTAAATGGCATTTTTTCACAGAGTGATATGATAGAAAGTATTAACAAGTCAATTGTTATGTTTGCTTCTTTGGAGTCAAATGGGTTAGGTGTTGCATGGCACTAAGGAAATACTCACAAAAATGGCCTTGTAGTAAGGAAAACAAGAAGCACAGTAATAGAGGGATAATGTCATAACTGCTGTTCTGACAATTAACTTCTGAAAGAAACCCATGGAAGGAAAAGCTGAGACTCCCCGACACATGAACTGTGCCAATGTAGCATATGTTCCTCTTGCTTTATTAAGACAAGGCTTCACTGCCAGCAAAATCACAGCTATTCAAAGTTTAACAAAGATGTATCAAAAGACAGTGACCAGCAACAGCATTAGTATTGCCTTTGAAATATTCATGTGCTTCCTGTCCTCCACATGACAGTTTTGTTCAATATTTTTGCCACAGCTAAAGCTGTCTCCACTGCTTCATTACACCTGCCAAGTTCTGAAAATATGTTTGGGGCTTAAATCTGGATATCAAGCCATCAGCAGGGGAAAAGAGCACAGCACTTTGCACAGTAATTGAGATTCTGACTTTGAGCTAATGAAAACAAAATCCAGTGCTTAGTCACTGATGGGAACTGCAGGCATTTAAGTCAAGACCTCAAAACTCAATTGCTGGCTGCAACTTCTGCTGCTGCAGTGTGGGGTAGTCACCTAAAGATAAGTGCCTTATACGACAGCCAAACCATTTACATCTTTGAGCAATTCTGGCAGCGGCCTAGCTGTCTGCCTGCCAAGCAGCAGGGATGGAGAAAGGAGGGGTGGAGACATGAATTGTCACTGTGCATAAGCGTACACGAGATGGAAGCAGTGGCAGGTGACTCAAGATTACAGAGACACTGTCCACATGTACAGGAACAGGGTTTTGAGAGCCAAAGAAAATGAGAAGTTGAACTTCAGGAGAGACATAAATTGTGACTGAAAGGGCTTATACAGGTATATGAGCAGCTAAAGGAAAACTAGGAAAAATATGGTCCTGCTGCTGAAGGAGGCAGGAGACCTGGAGACAAAGGACCTGGAAGTTCTCAATGATTTCTCCAACTTGATCTTTACCAATCAGAACAGCCTTCAGCAATTCCAGGCCATGAGACCAGAAGGACAATCTGGGGCAAGGAAGACTTATCCACAGTAGTGAAGAATCAGATTAGTAAATATAAACAAGAGCATGAAACTTGAGAAAATAAGCACACACTTGCAGAAACACCTGGCCAATGTCACTAAAAGGTCAATCACAATTGTCTTTGAAACCTCATGATAAGTAGCAAAAAATCCTGACAACCGAAGACAGCTCATGTCACTCCTATCTTCAAGAAGGGCAAGGAGATCTGTTATACCATAGCCCAGCCAGCCTCATCTCAGTCCCTGGGAAGGTGAGGGATCAAATCCTTCTGGAAGCCGTTTACAAACATGAAGGACAAAATGGTAACTAGAAGTAGTCAGCATGGATTTACAATGGAGAAAACATGCCTGACCAACCTTATATTATGAAACGTCTGGCTTGATGGATCAGGGGAAAGCAGTGAAGATTTTTAATCTTCATTTTACCAAGTGTTTCAACAATGTCTTATATAAAAGTGAAATATTGGCTAGATGAGTGGATAGTGAGATGGGTGGAAAACTGTCTGAACTGCCATGCTCAAATGTTTGTAATCAGTGGCATGAAGTTCAGATGGAGGCTAGTCACCAGTGGAGCACCTCAGGGGTTGGTACTGAGGCCCATAGGGTTTAGTGTCTTCATTTATGACCTGGATCATGGGACACAATACACTTTCTGTACGTTTTCAGATAATACTAAACTGAGAGGAGTGGCTGATGCACCAGAGGAGCATGACATGCTGCCATTTAGAAGGATCTTGCAGGGTGGAGAAATGCACCAACAGGAGTCTCATGAAGTTCAACAAAGAGAAATCCCAAGTCCTGGCCCTAGTACAAGTGGGGTCTGACCATCTGGAAAGCAGCTTTGTAGAAAAAGATCTAGGCACCCTGGTGGCACCGAGTTGAACATGGGCCAGCAGTGTGTCCTTGAAGCCAGCAGCATCTTGCTTTGCATTAGGAAAATGTTGTCAGCAGTCTGAGGGAGGTCACCCTTTCCCTTCTCTCAGCATGGGTGAGACTCAGCAGGAATGTTGGATCCAAGCCTGGGCTCCCAGCACAAAGGAGTCCCTTAGATACTGGAGTGACTCCAGGGAAGGACCACAGAGATGATTAATGCACAGGAGCATCTGTCATACAAGGAGAGGATGGTAGAGCTGAGACTGTTTAGCCTAGGCAAGAAAAAGCTTGATGGAGCTTATCAGTGGGAGGGGAACTGAAGAAGATGGACACAGGCTCTTGTCAGCAGTATCCAGTGTCCAGACTTGTTTCCCAAAAAGGCTATAGAGACTCCATACTTGGAAATATTCAAAACCCAGGTGGACACAGTCTTGAACAGACTCTTGTGACCCTGTTCTGAGCAGAGGAGTTAGACTAGGTGATCTCCAGAGATCCCACCCACCAACCATTCCATGAATGTGTGAATCTGTGACTTAGTCTTCTGATGTTCATCACTGCTTTATGCACTGCAGAGTCCACCCAAACCCTGCAAGACAAGCATTGACAGGCTAAAACTATTCCTGCAGTGGTGCAAAGAGTAATCACACATTGTTGTCTCTCCCTTATTGTGCATGTCTGACTTGTTCATGTTGTGATCATTGCACCAAATAGAGAAGGCCCAACAAGCCTGTGCATCATTTTTTAAACAGGAGCAAGAAATAAAAAATCATCTTCACAATTCAGGGACAAAGCATCTTTTTGGCAACTCCCTGGGGAGATGGTTTTGGCTTACTGTCTCATTTCCTCAGCAGTACAAGGCACTGGAGGATCAAGAAAATTACAGGAAAAGATTATCAGGCACCTTCTGTCCTCCTGTCTTAGTATATCTTGTGTTCTGTTGGAGCTCTACAGGACTTTTTAAAGGAATAATTGTGGTTCTCAAAAAACAATTACTCAAAACTTGCTAAAAATAATAGAAAATTGAGATTCATCTGAATTTGGAGTTCTCTGCCAGTTAAACAGGCTTCTGTGTGAATAAACATTTGCTAAACTGACAGAACCTATGGGCAAAACTAATTATCACCTGCACTGTGGTATTAATGACAGAGAGCACCTTGGTGATGAACCTTCAGGCTCACAAGGCCCAGTTCTACCAGTGGGCACACTTTCATCAGAAACTACTGCCGCTCCTAAAAGACCAGGAATGCTGTGAATGCATGAAAACCTCACTTAAAGTACCCAAACCTTGCAACTACTGGGAGAAACTTAAAAACTTTTCTGAAAGTTCAATAGTCTAAGGGGCAACTTAGATGGTTACGTAGTCTAGTAGTCCATGTTATTGATGATTTCAGATAGACTAATTTGAACATGAGTCCAGCAGTGTTCCTTATAGTTCCTCCTCTCAGGCATAGAAGAGAAATCCTCCATCTTTGCCATTGTAGGGCTCAATCATCTGAGAAAGGTCTCTGTCTTTTCTTTCTTTTTTTTTTTTTTTTTTTTTGACAGTCAGACAAGGGCTGTTCTTTACCAGCAGAGAGGTGGAATTTTATACATAAAACAAGGAGGCTAAGGTCTTGAGAAACCTCTTCTTACCATAGTTCAAAGTAATTTTTTCCTTAAATCAGTGTCTGTTGTCACACACTGTCTAGATTTATAAAGTTATTATCATTTTCACTAATAAATACCCTGTAAGATTTAGTAGCAATGTCAGTGGCTTCATTTGTTACAACTAGAAAGATTTTCAGCTTTTTGTAAACTCTTAACTCATGATACCTTGTTCAGCTTCTTAAGCTTTTAATAAATATCAGGCTGTGCTAAAAATACTATTTGTCAGATGACATTTTAAAAATGTTTTGGATAGAGCTCTCAAATCCTATTGAAATGTTTTGAGAATATTTTTGACTGCCGATGCACTATGAACAGCAAGAGACCTTGCTGACCCCACCAGAGATTAATGGGTTGGAATTTGTGTCTTTCTGAGGAATGGAAGACGTCAACGCTAAAAGTTCCCTTACCCCACAGATAGCTGGTCCCCAGTCCTGTTGTTTTTTCCAGTCTTCAGAAAAATCCTTGGCAAGAACTATCATTTTTCCAGTCATCAAATTTCCAAGAATCTTCTCTTCACATCTCTCTTTTTCTTTGATGGACTCTCTCACCGTAGTAAATGCAGATCTCTTGCAGGAATGTGGGCCAGACATGTGTGTAAGCCAAATGGCTTATGCCTGGAACAACAGCAAATGAACAATGAAATCCAGCAATGAGATTAAATTTAAAAAGATTTTTTTTTAATATAAAAACATTTCTCAGTCCTTCATTGATTTGATTCAACTGCACAATTAGTTTTGGCTCATTGAATGGCTGTCTGATCATGTAGGGACACCATGTCTGGTGCCACCTTACACACATTTGAAATTAAGTTGTCAAAACTGGCAGCACTGCAGAAAATTTTTCACAATTTAACCTAAGACAGAAGAGGCAGAAGAAGACAGAACATTTTTTCCCTCTTTTTCTCAATCCAGATATACCAAAAAGCTTGTTTCCTTGAACAGATCATCTAACTTACAGCGAATGAGTGAGTATGTTTTTGCCCTTTGCTGCTTGGCTTATACACACTAACACTGACCTATTACTAGCCTCTTTAAATGGTATTGTTCCTGTTCAAATGGTAGAGTTTGGGGTTTTGGGCTGTCTCATTGGTGAGACTCTGATTTATAAAATTAGACACACATTTTTAGTTTAAAGCCCATCAAAATGCTTTCAAAATCTTTAATTTTAAGTGAGCTACACTATACAAACTCTTACACTTGAAAACATATTTAAGTGCTTTAATAGTTAGACACTTCACTTGGGATGTCCAGAATTACAACTGTATTCTGATTTTCAGATATACTTACTAATTTTGCCCTATATTATTATTTTCAATTTTTTCCACTGCTAGGATACTATCCTGTCTCTGGTAAATAAAGAAATGGAAAGCTATCTGTCTCCTATATGTAGCTGTATCTTGCCAAACACCTAAAAATTAGAGACATTGTTTTTTAGGGAATGTGGATAGCTCTAAGGAATAGCTGATGGATTCCTTAAGTGCTAGAGCTGACACCGACCTGATGCAGGAGAGTGGACTGAGGACTGCAGCTCTGCAAGGAGGTGCTGGGCTGGACAACAAGTTAAATATGAACAATCAGTGCATCTTTCAGAGACTCACCATGCATTTGCTGCATTAGCAAGGTGGTCACAAGAATACGAAAGGAAGAGTTTGCCAAATCTATTTGGTACTTTAGTATCTCTGTCTGGAGTACTGAGCCAAATTAACTGGGTAATTTAACTGAGTCCATTTATGAGAGAGATTTAGTGCAGCTAGGAATATCTCCAGCAGAGGTGTGGGGACTGGTGCAACTGATATGTGATAAGGTGAGTCTTTCAATGTGGACAAGACTAAGGAGGGATCTAATTGTTGTCTTGAACTACATAGTGGGAGGTTGTAGAGGAGACTTACAGAGGAAACACGGGAAGGGACAAGAAGCAGTAGTAAAAGGCTGTAACAGGAGAAAATCTAACCAGGTCTGGTGAGGGTGGTGCAGAACTGGGACGGGGCTCAGAGATGCTGGTGGCATCTCCATCCTTTGAAAAAGGATGTATTTAAAATACATCCAGCAGTCAGACCTAGCTGAAAGTTAGAATCATTGAATCATAGAACACCTCAAGTAGGAAGGGACCCATAAGAATCAGTCCAAATCCCTCTTTCTCTCAGAACTACCTAAAAGTATATAACTAAAAGTAAACCAACTGGATAAGAGCACGGTCCAGACATTCTTTGTATTCTGATAGTCTTGGTACTGTGACTGCTTCCCCAGGGAGCTTGTTCCAGTGCCTGACCACCCTCTGTGTGAAGAACCTTTTCCTAATATTCAAACTGTGAACTTCCTTTGACACAGCTTCATTCCATTTCCTCATATCCTTGTTAGCCCTGACTTGAGCAGAAGTTTTGCCTGGATGACCTCCAAGGTCCCTTTCAACTGCAGTTATCCTGTGTCCATGTCTCTAAGAATAATTTAGGTCCTGTTTCTCACAGTGAACTAAGGAACAACAGTTGTCACAGCCACTACCCCAAAGACTATTAAGGCACAGGATCTGACATCTTCCTATCTATAGAAATGCTTCTCTAGTCATATTTGAAAATACATCTCCTTTACTAGTCTTGGAAAATGCCCAAAATCCAGTTTTAACAACCTAATTGGGAAGGACTGGAAGAAAGAATTCATCAGGGTAGAAGGAAGGAGCCTGGGATGCCACAAAGCCACTAAAATGAACTTTTTCTCTTTCCTGGTCTCTCACAAAAGGGATTCTAAGTGTGGTGGAGTGTGGTAAGCATGGGCTGCCCCTGGACCCAGGGCCCAGCACAGCAACCAGGCCACAAGCAGCCCCCTTCTGTGAAGCCACCCGGTGTCACCCCACCCACAGCCGCGAGCAGGCCATTCAGGTCAACCCAGCCCCTTTCCACCATCACTATGCCTGCTCCCAATGCAATAAATAGAAAGGCTATTTTGTCAAGCCCAGCTGTTTTTACTCAAGAACTTCTCAGAGGAAGCCTGAGTGCGTAAACAGGAAAGCAGGGGCTGTTTTTACTTCACCCATCTATAGCCAGTACACGCGGGTTGACATCAGGCGAGGGCCAGCTGCACTGAATGCACCCAACAATTTGCTCCCTAGGCAGCAGTACCAGCACCAAAGCAGGCACTGCTTGAGGGAGGTACAAACAAACAGAACACCCCAATAGCCCTGTGCCCACCCTGGATGCCCCCCAGGTCCCCATCCTCTCTGGGGACAACAGAAAGGCAAAGGGGTGCCCAGAGGATCATCCTTGCTCCAGAAATTCACAAACAAGATATTTTTTCCTGCAAGAGTGGCAGCCTCTTAGTGCAGATTGCTGATCATGGGGGGCCTCACCACAGCCCCCAGGACTCTCATGCTTGTGTGATGTGAAGTGCTGCAACTAGCAAGCACTGGGCACCTATTTTTAGCCCTTGTGGACTGGAATTGCAGGCTGCACTGCAGATCTCCCTGCAGAAACACTGGTGGGAAGGAAAAGCAGCAGCACACTGTAATTTCGTCTCTAGTGATGGGGTTTTCTTTCTAAATTCTGAGTATCAGTTTCATTCACTACTCCAGGCTACAAGAAATATGCTTCATCTACAGCTATAACGTCTTCTCTCCTGCCTATATGTCACCATATAATAAAACATGCAGCAGTTTTATGGTCACTGTAGAGTTATTACAAGACATATGTGTAGAGATCACACTGGCTTATATGACCACCCAAGCGATTAATAAAACTGGTTGCCTGCTAGAAGTGATCTTTAACGAAAGGTTGAACAAAATTGGTCTGGAAACCTTGAGAATAATTTAGAATGGTTGCTTAAATCACAGAGACACAAAGTCTGCAGGAGGTGAATCTTCATGTAGCATTCATCATTAATGTTTTTTCTCTCCATGGTATCAACACCTTTAAATACAACAACCTACCAAATAATATTTATGTTAATTTGTTTATTTGCTGTCATAGAAAAAAAAAACAACAGCAACAACAGTGTTAAGGAGTGGTACTTTCCCAGGGAGTGAGACTAAGGGAACAAGTGTGAATAGTAGTGAAGAAGTGCCTTGGTTATGAGTAATTTCTGTCTCTATTTTAAACATACTGAGCAAATTCTGCTCAGTTACACCAGCCTAAATTGGAAAAAATTTAATTCCGTGAGAATTGAGGACAAAATTTAGCCTGCAAGTTCAAATCATCATTTCATAAAATAACAAAATCCAGTAATTAATTTTATAAATTACTCTCATCATATTTTATGCATTACTGGTAAATTTTTTCTTGCATATAACTCAGTTATATGCATAAACTGAACATAAATTAATTTTCTTATGTGTTTTGCTAGTTGTTAATAACATGAAAGCCACAACAGTAGTGATCTTAGCTTATATCAGAGAGTAAAATGACCATTAGATCTGCAACAGAAAAGATAGGACATGCAGACACAGCAGGTCTGCTCTGCCAGGACAGTACCACCTTATGTTTGGTTTTTATTGTACAAATCATGTTGTACTGTAGAGCACAGCAAGAGCCCTCAGAAAAACAGATTTACTCCATGGTTTTCTAGATCCTCAGTTCACTATAAATAGAGGCACATGAAGACTGTTTGGGAAACATTATTTGTTCTGCATATATCCTATCATTAAGGGGGCTTACTCATTTTCTACCCTGTCTTTAATCTGGAAAAGATAAAAAAATAGTAAACAGTAAGTTTAGGCTAGAACTTCTGTGCTGTTGACCAGCTGAGTCCATGTCATACTGCCTCCCAGTTAATGCCCAGCTGCCTTTTTTTAATTCTCCTTCTGCTTCAATTCCATAGAGTCCATCTGCCAGGCAGAAGTCATGTACATGCCCAGAGAGTCACTAGATAGACTTCAGCATTTGCTAACTAGTTAAACTCACTAGGGACCACTATAAAGATTTGTGCAGAACTAACATAAGTCTTGGGTATTGATCCAGGGTTTAATGTTACAGTTTCCAGCTAACACAAAGGTTTTGGGGGTTACTCTTCCAGTAAAAAGGTTAAAAATCTCTGACAATGCAAATTGAATAGCTGACCATAGACACTGACTATTCCAGATGAGTTTGAATTTGTTGAATTTATATTATAGAAATAAGCAGCCTTGCACACCTCTTCTTAGATCTTCAAGTGGTGTAAACCAAATATAAACTACACAAATTCAATGGAGTTACTTGGATTCAAATGAAATTAGAACCTGATTCTGCATCTTTTGCAAGCAGTGCCCAGTGTTCCTCAACACCCCACCAGTATGTAAATGGCTCTGGCCATTCACAGTCACATCCAGAGAGTCTCTGACAGATGCATTTCAGGGCAATTTCTACTACACAGTTACCTCAAGTAATCATAGAGTGATTTAACAGATTTTCTCTTTAACCTTGTGCAGTGTCAGAGTGCAGGTAAAGAAAGAGAACAAGTCTAATGACTGCCATCGAGTCCATCCTTTTTTGCCTCACTCTGCATCAGCCATTCAGAAGTGCAGTTATGGAGCCTCTTCTCATTCCATCTCAGAGAGACATACTGCAGTGGCCTAATTCTCTTTGTGCTTTCATTCAAAATAACATGATACAACAAGATCTGGAGAGTGACTGCCCTTCTCTAACCCTAACCTCCAAAAGCTTAATGCAAGACATCCATGCCTTTTTGGTTTAAGTATGAAAGGGGAGAAGAAAGTATCATTTTACTGTGAAAAGTCAATATTTCATTTTAAATAGAAAAGCAGTGAGGCCAATCAATAGGCCTTGACTGATGTACATTTATGGAAGAAATTAGTTCAGGAGAAGTTGGGAGGTTGAGCAGTGAAACCACAGACTAAAAAAAGGGGCTCCAGGACCGAGCCTCTTATTCCTTCAGCCTCTAAATTTTAAGATTTCATAAAATTGTGTCCATCCAGCAAAATCAGTTCATACACAGCAGTACATGGCAGGAGACAGAATCAGCTCCTGCTATTCATGCAGGTTTAAATTTGGGGCAGCTTTAGTTGTCAGCTCATGCATTAGGGAATGAGAGTCATATGGCTTTTCTGGGTCTGGGAATAAGAGAGTCACCAGTGTGAAAACAAAAAAAGACATGGTAAAAAGCTAGAAGCTACTCAGAGAGTCCTGAGGTACCTGTTTTCAGAAAACAATCAATTCTGGGATGCAGGGAAAGAATTAAAAAACTCCCTGGAGCTTCACTGCAGTGTTCAGTACTGTTCCTCATGTTACCCAGCACAAATAAAATGTGAACTCAATAGGCCTATGTAAGGCATATTCAAACTCCCTTTTCCCTTTCCTTTTAGCTTTCTCTTTCATGTCTTTCTTCTTTGATTTCTGAATGAAATTTTTGCCTTTCCTTTGTGGTCAACCATGCCAGCCATCTAAAGATCTCTTGAGAAAAAAAACTCTTTTCAAGAGTTAGTAATCATGTGCAAAGAATTTTGGTCATAAATACTTCAGGGATATTGTCAAGAATAAAATCCAACAAAAATAGGCAAGTTTAAAAAAAAAATATGTAGGAGTAGTTCAACAGAGCCAGCTGCACTTCCTCCTGTCCCACAGTCCTTCATGTATTCTTCAGAACAGGACAATTCAGAGGATCCCAGTAATTTCTTCTGTGGAGGTAAGATGCTGTTCATATCCTCAAGCAATACAAGTCTTTCTATGTTAATGGACATGATAAAATTGACACTTTAAAGACATATATAATTCATCTTTCATGAAGTATCATCAGTACCACAATTACCAAAGGCATTTAAGAGACAATTCCAGCTAGCAAACAACCCTGACTTGCAGTTTCTGAAACTAATATATGCCTTCTCTATCTGTAATGAAAAGGCATCTCTGTCTTCACTCTAAAGGAGACCACAGCTTTGAAGATCACAGCAACAGTGTGCCTGATAACAAAATCAAATTCTCAGCTCACCTTTGCTAGTAGTCTGGTGTCCTGTGTCTCATCCATCAGCATGAACCCTGCCTGCATCCTTAAACCATCCCTTCCTCTCAACCATATAGGTTGTGGGATTCATTGTCATAGGTAGCATCCTACAGCCACTTCAGCAACAAGTGTGGCCCTGCTGGTGGAAAACACAGTATGGTCAGGCAGAAGTGCTTTGTGGGAATTCAGTCAGCCTCATCAAGTCCAATGCAGTAACTGCCAGAGACCAAAAACACAGAGGTGTTACATCTTGTTTAACACTTGCTACCTATGAAAGGCAATTTTTAGCAGCAGAGGTTCCTAAGGAAGAGAAAGAGAAGACAGCCTCTAAGACCCTCTAAGAAATATTCAGCATTCTTTTCTACAGGGCAGGTGTCCTTTTCTAAACAAATATTATTTCATTTCTAAAATCTGTTTGATTTCTGCAGTATATCTGTTTACAGTGACTCCCAAAATATCCCTAAGCAATTTTGAAGTGGTGAATTTATAGGAAATTCTCTCTATAGCTGTGGTTCTCTCTGCCACTAAGGGATGAAGCAAAGAGATTTTTCCCTCAGTCCTTTCACCGCACACAAAGTTCTGGCTAAAATATGTGCCTAAATAAAGCAGCCCTGCACCCTTGTTTTTCTCCCTTGTCTGTTGTTATGGTGGAGCAGGAGTTCATTACTCCTGTCAAAGCTCCAGTGGTACATCAGGACTGAAGTCAGATGGGAGACAGAGGACATGTTTACTACGTCTGCATGTTACAGGCAACACCTGTGCTCAGAAGTGGGGCTTGCACCAGGCTTTAGCTGTGGCAAAGCAGGCAATCACTGTGTGAGAACTGACGGCTGGAGGGCAAAGAGTTCCTTTCCAACAACCAGGAGTACCAGGTGAACTGAGTTTCTCTTAAATGTCTAAAGAAATAGCCATATTTAATGATCGTAATATCCTTGCAAGCAGTCTGGGAGACCAAAGAACATCAAAATCCAAAAGAAAAGTTTACAACATCCAATTCATTTCCAGTGAATCTGGTTCGTACATCAAAATCTGAAGGCAGAGAAAAGCACTCAGCAATGACTGCACTGCTCAAACTAACAAATTACTTTTCTCAAGGTTTGGACAAGTAAATAGATGCTCTTATTACATGTTTATATGAATCATTTGATATGATTTATTGGTTTGTTTTCTCATTAAAACTACAGGCTCTGAGTATCTCTCAACTTCTGTTGTATGTGTTAATTTTTTTCAGCCACGTGCATTTTAATTTGTCTCTATTAATGGCTCCAGCTTCTTGAGTTTGAATAGAGCATAGGGAATAATGCAAGGACCTATTTTAAGTCTACAGCCATTTTCTATTTTGGCAAAGAAATAACTGACAGTAAATAAATATCATGCCATATTTTAGATTCATGTGAATTATTCTGGATGACCTTACAGAGCTCAACAAAATAGGAAGCAAAAGAAATCAACAGCCAACATTAAGAATGTACAAAGATGAGCATAATACCATTGAACTGCTAGTAAATGGAAGTGTGGCTGTATTGAGCTAACTTGAACAGTTATTTGATCATTTCTTCCTTTTCATACTTGGGACAAAAATAAGTTCCTATTGGATTAATACCAGATCCAGGGTCAGCTTCTTGAAACTCATCATAATATTTTATGCACAATACAGAAATTAAGCCATTTCTGCATTTTTAAAGTATTTCAGTTACTAACATTTGAAGCATTTTTCCTATTAGACCAGTTCATGGTCATGACATGGTCACAGATGCATAAGATAAAGTGCTACTTTGATCTTTGAAAACGTTGTTGGGAAGTGGGACTTTATTTTCCTTCAGCCCATCCAGCTCCCAGTCCGAGGTTATTTCCACAGGGGTCTCACAGTTACCTTTAAAGCATAGGAGAGTATGAAACTCTATGTAGGAAAGACTATGTAGGTCTTTCCCCCACTAAGAACTGGGTTTACTTTAGCTGGTAGTGCTCCAATTAATGTTATATTTATCTCTGAAATTGCTAGAATTTATTAGAAATCTGATGTGGGCTGATATTAGCTTATTTGGCCCATACTTTTAAAATATTTTTTTTGCTTTTCTTAGGCAAAAATATGCAGGCCACTCCACTATCTGTTCCATTAGAGCTGAGCTCACTGTCTTTGACCCAGAAGACATCAGAACCAACAAGGGCTACCCACAGGAAAAACATTTCCTCCTGAGCTGGTGATCTGCTCAACACAGGCATCACTGGTGTCACGATGGTGCCACACAGCTCCTTTCCCACAACAGCATGAGCTGTAGAGATACCTGAGTTAAAAGAGTTCAGCTCTCAGTTACAAGAGGTTGCCCAATGATAAATGCAGAGGCCACTTAGACCTTTCTTCTTGTGTTCAGTTCCCCCCTTCCTGTTCTCTGTTCTTTTTCTCAGCTTAGAGGTATTTTACAGCATTCATTGTTAAGTAACACCATAGAGAAAATCAGTGTTTAGTTGTATTCCTAAGAGCTGAGGCTTTTAAATACAAATCAAGAGTTAAACCTGTAGTAGGTACAAATTGATATATCTCCATTAATTCCTTTGGACCTATGCCACTACTCTGGTTTTCATCAGGATATCTAGTGGGAAAATTTTCAGATGGGTTGTTTTTTAATACTAAAACATAGCAAAATAGTTCAGCCATAGATCTCTTCCATGGAACAGTCTTCATTTTGAAACACAGATTGTCAGCTTACTTTTTTTAAAAAATAGTATAACAGCCTTTAAGTTCACTCACAGGTTACTTTTTTTTTTTTTCTCTGAGGTTTTGGGTCATTGGGATGTTTTTTTATTTGTGGGACTTTTTTAGAAATCTCATAATTCATATATATCCACACCTTTCAAAAATCACTCTGTTGTTCTAAAGGAACTTGCTTTCAAAATAAAGAACTCATCCACATGTCCTGTCCTTGTGCTGGAATTGCTGGAGTGGAAATCAGAGCTGCAGCCAGTATACTTTAAAGCTTTTTTCACTTAACAGACCACTTAGTTTACACAAATTGCATACTTGCTGGTTTCACCTGTCCAAATTGCAAAAACAAACATCTACAAAAGAGCCAAAGTAAAATCCGAGCATGCATTCAGAAGATGAATGGCACCAAAAAGTAGCTGTTTGTGGATAGAGAGCATTTACACTTGCATTCAGTGCAGAGTTATCAATGTGACAGCTTCCTTTTGTTACTGCTATGTATTGGCTTTGATTACAAACCACCACAGAGCTGAAGGCTAAGAAAAACTTCCACATTTCCCAAATTATTTCTGGAATACGTGAAGGTCAAAAGGTCGGATTCTGCTACACAGCACACCCACCAGCTGACACCAGTGAAGCAGCTCCCTTGTGGGAGAGCAGGCTGGCCAGAGCCCAATACATTAAGGTTTTAAAGAAAACTTTTTTACAGGTTACACCAGCTCGCCGAAAATGCTACAAGGAAAGGGGGGAAAAATTATATTTATTCTGGGTAAAATCTCCCCATTGAGTAGTCATGGGTCTGAGCGCTACAGGAGGTCTTTTTAATAAAAAGTGTGATTTCTGCTAGTAACTATACTTTGAATATCTCTGCTCCCATGAAGTTGCATCTCCTCCCCAGTCTCAAAAGACCATGAGTTCCTCCTCATCAGCCTCCATCACCTCCTTTCAGATAGTCCTCTCCTGCTGTAAATGTGGCTGTCAAAGCAATTCCACAGTAGGCATGTGATCAGCACCCAGGGGAACATTGCAGTTCCAGAACCCCTTCTTGCATGTGCAGTTTTCTCAATCCCACTGAATTTTTTTTTTCTTCTCCCTGTCTTTCTCCAGGTTCTCTCCTTCATATTTATTGCAGAACAGCAGACTCTCTACCATAAAGCAGGAAGAAAATAGAGTCCATCACTAAATGCGAGCACTGGCTTTATTCCTTCTGCCATTGGACCCCATATGTGCTTTGCTTTTCATGCTCTCATGTAATGGAGGGTTCAGGTGTTTCTGAAGCTGCTGCCAGGCTCTAAAAGCAGAGAGATACAAATGTGAGGTAAAAAGAATCCTTCGATCCCTAGCTGCAATCGCAGATAAAGCTGGGAATTCTCCAGCGCACACCAAGCAGCTGCTGCTGTGAACTGGCTCCAGGGATGTACTTTGGTGCATTCTTGGCCTGACTTAGTGCCTCATTCTAACTCAGTTTTCAACCACAGTCATCCTTGTGCTGGCTCATTATTACAGCACAATAAAAATAAAATGTTTGGACAGAACTGAAACTTCCTCCTAGCTGTTGCTCTCATTTGCATAGCAGGCTATTATCCTGTATAAAAGCTGGCAGTTGTTTCCATCCTATGGCTTCTCTGATTTTCCTGTCAGATTATGTTACCCTCTAATGCCCTTTGTGTACCTCTAGTACAATTAACAGTGTGGTTACTTGATCTCTGAATAGCAAAAGTCATATTCAACTCAGCAGGAGTCAAGCAAAAGAAGCATAAGATCTTCTAGCCTTGATCTGGTTAATTGACTTGCTAAATCAGATAACACTGAATTATCATATGAACAATGTTCTTAAGTATTTTTCTTGTATTTTTTTATTGTAACCATTAGGAAAACATATGCTTATGTGATTAAAAAATGTGTGGGTATTTATGCAGTTAAAGGGAATGAATTAGACATGTGTTTTAATTTAGATATTAGGCGGCATTTCAGCATTTAATGCAGTGAGTTGCATCTGCTCTTCACACAGATTGTTTTTCTTTGAATTTCTGAATAAAATGGATAGAAAAGGAAACAATTACAAGCAAGACATTACATTCCTCAAAACTATAAAACTCTCTAGCTTGTGAAAATATGGATTCTTCATTTCAGATCTTGCTCAGCAACACACTTTCAAAATACAATCATTCTTAAATGTTAAAGCCATTGATTCTAGCCACTTGAGTGGAGGCCCTCTGACCAAAATATTAAGGAAAACTCATTCCTTCATCTTTATTTGGTGTTTACATTACAGCTCTGGGCCTTAATGGCATATTTGAGGAAACTGATACCTTCCAAAATCATCTTTAAGCAAAAGACAGCCAAAGAGCTTCTGCAAACAGAAACTAAAATAAAAGAATAGATGAGAGCCTGTGCAGGAACTGTGAAAGACTTCTGTAATATACTATCTTTTAGGAATATACAATCTTTTAGGAACAGCTCTCAACGTTTCCCAAGCTGCACAAGCCAGCCTGCCAAAGGACACCTGGGTGCAGGTGTCAGAAGACACTGACACAACCTTACTCTGACCAGAACTGCACAAATGAGATCCAGGCCTTAGGTCAGCCTATCCATTCTTGATTAGGATTTCTGTCAATGCCCTCAATAACATCATTACATTAATCCCCCAAAGATGCTGCAGTACTGCAACATTTAAATTTTGCTATCCTTGTAGGTCCAGAACAAGAGACATCTTACATATTATTCATATAGTCTTGGGCAGTGCATATCTAGAAATGAATACAGCAATTAAAAGTATTTAGAAATCCCGTATTGAAGAAATTCAGAGCTAGTTGGTTTTCACAGTGATCAGACTGTAAAGGAATTAACTGCATTTAAAAAGAGAAATATTGGTGAGAGTTCAAGTGAGAAATAGTCTGAGATTTTTGGCCTGGACTGCTTTGTTTTCAAATAATTGTGTTTGCTTCCCAGAGCAGGTGAGGAATAGGAATGTGGAGAAGAGTGATCAAATTTCATCCAAAAAAATACTGAGGAATAAAAGCAGCCATTACATTAATCCTCATCTTCAGAAAAATTCCACTTCATGTCAGCAGTTGGTAAAAGGAGTAGGCAAAAGGTGACAACGGGGTAATCTGCCCTTTCCACGTCCCTAAACCCCATGAAAAACCCACCATCCTTGTCTCTGCCAAGATTTAAGCTTTTAACCCTTCAGGTAATGTACTGGAGTTACACTCTGCTCAAAGGAGAAAACCATGTTTTCCCCAGCTGGAAATTGTCTTGGCATCCTGTTGCCATCCTGGTGACCACTTGTATCAGTGATTGCACTCACTTATATTTTTTACTTGCAGGTAAAACCTCTGAGTGTACGGCCTAAAATAATTTCTTTTATCTTGTTGGGAAGACTTCTGCCAGCCATCTAAGGGTTAGGCACCTCATCCAAATATGTGGCCCAGGCACGTGTGACAAGGTTCATCTCTCCCCACCCTAAATGATAAGCTGGCTCAACTCCAGAGGGACCTCCATCTTTGCACTGGTTATAGAGCATGCTGGACCACTAGCTTAAACCGGACTTGCAGCTTTTTTTGACACCTAATGCTTGAGCAAATGGATGCCACCTCCCTGACTTGTGTGGTCTTCAGACAGCCTCCAGCTGCTCTAGTACCATTTCTTCTGAAGTGTCCTGGCCACTGTACAGTGGCCAGAGTAGATTGTACCTACATTATTGAGAAGGTGTCATGGCATTATAGACCACTGTGGCAGCAGAAGCATCTGGCTATTGAACCATGCTTGATGTGATCTTGATGGATTTTGTAAGTCCATGTTCCCTTTTTAGGCTATGTTTATGCAAAATGTACATTAGAGTAACTTTAACACCTTAATTGATATTATCTGAGGTGTTGAGTTTACCCCTGATCTTTAGCAAAAGGAGCATACAGCCAACAAATTTTTGAAAGAGAAGGTCAGCTGAGCTTGTTTTCATGAAAGGCATATCTAGAAAATCTCTTCTAAAACAGAGTACTCACTGAATTGAAAGCCATCTGATTCTGAAACAATATTCCAATCCAAACAAACTGATCTTTAAATTGGACCTTGCAACTACTTTTGCAAAATCAGGCCTGACATTGAGGTACATCTGGTGAGCACGAAGTCAGATTATTTTTTTCTGTGCATGAGCATTCCAGTAAGTTTGCAGATGAACTCTAAGCTCTGGTGCAATTTAAGAGCTGTAGACTGAATACACTCTTTTCAGTCTCTGCCAAACACCAGCTTGCTGCAGGATTAACATATACATAATGTACAAACCATAGCATGTGTCTGAAGGGACAGTTCACCATAGTTCTTAGACCACAGCAGAGCCATGACAGACTTTCCAGTCACCCCTAGACTTGCCCACAAGTTAAAAAAGACTGAGGATGGAGTGGGCTAGGGACCTAGTCACTAGACCCTCCCCAGAGACAGTAGAAGGAGACAAGCTCTGCTCTGGGGTAACAAATCTTGGATGGGATAGGATGGAATGGGAGTAACCACCTTCTGGAAGTGTCTATTCACTGTTCTTTGTGCAGAGATTGAAGACAACTATTTCAGGAGAGACCTCTGACTTTTAAACGGCATCTGTCAAGATGAAACCCATCCATCCCTGGACAGGAGAAGCTCACATTCCTGTTTTTTTCAGCCAGCTTGTTTGTCTTTGCCCTGAAATGAACTCCCATTAATCTCAGAGTAAGTTGTGGCTGAGAAGTAGTTTGTGAATCTGTTTTTTATCTTTGCCACCTTTCAGCTCTCATTTACAAGCTTCCAGCTCAGCCTGGGTGCCTGGCCATGTCCATGTGTGTAGGCATCCTACCAGGCATGCCAGGACCCTTCTCAAGAGAGGGAACTCAGCCACCAAGCTGTGTAGACACAGCCTTTGGTATCTCACTAGAGAAAGGGCAAGAGAGACTTTATATTCCTGGAATTGCCTTGCTTCCTTACAAGAATATCTCTAGTTGTACTTATTTTCTTGAGGTTTTTTTTCTTCCTGGAAAGTTTTTCTCTTTGTTTTTATTCACTCATGAGAAAGGGGAAAGAAACAACCGCCATAGGGCTAGGACATGAAGGGATGCATGTAATTTGGCAAAGACTGAGTGCTGAACCTAAGTACTGCTGGAATCATAATATTTACTAAATTTCATATTAAAGGCAATACCCCAAGCTCAATTTATTCTGTATTTTGTTAGTCCTGGCTATTAATAGCCTATATGACACCCATATGATCAAATAAATCTGGCCACTGTGGAGAACCCTGTGGAAGTGGCTCGGTTGTGCTGTGTGTGGGCTGAGTTTATGAGCAGGTTTCGAGGAAGCTATTCAGGGCTTTCACCACTCTCCAGGGAGTGCCTTGCACAGCAGTTTTTGGGGTAGGGGGAGAGAAGGGAACTGAGACCCCCTCTGTGGTGGCAATACCTCTGCCAGCCCAGGGCCAGAGTGAGCCCAGGACCTTTGCTGTCCAGCCCCAGTGATAAAATACCTGGCCATAGCGAGCAGTCTCTACCCCTGAGGGAGAATTTAATTCTTTGTTTGCAATTTTATTTCATTCCATTTTGAAGCAGTGAAAGAGTAAGACAAGCTGGTAAATAAAATCTCAAGTTGCTTATTCAGTTTTTGCTTCTTTTCATTTTGTCTCCTAGAAACTAAGGGCAAGTTAGTCAGTTAAGACTAGAGCTTGGATAATTAGGCTTTTACAATTATTTCTTTTTCTTAGCAACAGAGTACATGGCAAAGTATTAATAATATTCCTTGCTAAGGCTCAAAAAAATATTCTTTTCCTGCAGTTAAGCAAGGCACTCTTTTTTAAATAATTTTGCCTATGAAATTGTTAATGAGATTTTAAAATGTTCTGTGCTTTGCCTTCCCCCAAGAGACCTTGGCTAAGTACTACTTCAGATAATGGCAAAACATACAAGTAAGTTGCTAAAGGGACTACCCCAGCACTGAATTTACTGCAAAACAAACAAAAGTGGCATAAGCAAATAGGTGATCTCTTGAAAAAGGCCCCAGCAGGGCAAAGATTTGAGATTTTTTTCATTGGTTTCTCTGGTTCAGAAAGCTTAATTTCTCAGCAAAAAACTAGCCATGCATGGCCAGGCAGTAGCAACTAGGCATGCTAACAAAATAAGCAATTTTAAACCATTCAATCAAGCTAGCCATGGGGAGTGGATGAAAAAGACATTTTTAAAAGCTGTTCTGTGAACTTGAAGTGTCTTTTTTCATTCCTCTGGTCTCCAGATTCCATCCAGGACACGTCTTTGCATGTCAGCAAAATCCAGATGAAATCTCAAAGACTGAAATTCTCTGCTGGGGGTTTAGGCGGAACTTGAGTGGTCGTAAACCTTGAATGGGCTGCTTCACAGGAGGAATTTCATTCACAGAGTTCCTTTGCCATATTATTAAGTATCTTTTATTTACATTTTGTAACAATATCTTCTGCCTGTACCATGAAAACTCTTAGCAACTTTTAAACAATGGACCTTACTGTATAATGTTCTTTTTAAAGATTCCTGAAATGAACTCTTTACACTGTATGTATTAGATAACTAATATTGTACAACAACTTTTTTGACTGCATGTTTTTCGAAGAGCCACAGGAGTTCATTCTTCCCATGCATCTCATTGGAACATATCTCAGAACCATTCAGCATGTTCAGATCAGCAAGGTTGTCATGAATGAAGAAATAAGAGTTTTAAATTGCAGTCCTACCACCTGAGAAATACACTAGCTTTAAGACTTAGCAGGGTGTTTGCATTCCTGTCATGAAACCCTGAACATCCATTTAAGCGTAGGGCTCTGCCTGAAATACAGCATTTTGTGGGATTACTTGCATGGATCACAGCATGGCTGATGTACAGATGAAGTGGCATTTGCTTTGTACC